>NC_090941.1:432149798-432458093 GCF_040938575.1 Ambystoma mexicanum
TCCAGTGCGGGTTATCACTGGCTTGCGGTAGGGAAGGGGCACCCTTGCCCTGGCCCAGAAAACACAAGGGATACACTCTGACCACTGCTGTATCTGATATGTTTGAAAAGGCTGTAATTATATGACTCCTGATGCAACAGTTGTCCTTTCTACATGGTGGGTGTGCACTTCCTTACAATGTGAATGCCTGTTCTGTGTAACTGTGAAACCTGCACTGCTGTAAACTGTGCTATACATGTTCACTGTATGCAGTACATCTGCATTGATTTTGCTCATGCTGTAGCAAGCCTATATGCGAGAAAGCCTGCACTACCACTGCTTTACCTAATGTACATTTGAAGATATTTGCATTGCTGCAACTTATGTGCATGATGTATATGTGGTATCGGGACGCAGGCAGTTCTGTGAACGAGGCTGGACAGATGGCTGCAGGCTGGCCTACATGGTGGCTCAGGGTCAGGAATTGTTGTCTCAGTGCTGGTTGGTGGGTCTGAAGCACTGGTTTGAGATGTCTCAGATGGTGCTAGCAACTGCGGCGTGACAACAGCCAGCGATGCAGTCGGTTGCAGCTCTAAGGGATGGACAGGCTTCAAAATGTCCTTTAAAGTGACACTGGTTGATGCTTGTCGATGCAATCCTCCCGGCTTCTTCACTGAACTCATGTCCTCTTTTAAGGCGGACGGGCCAAAGCTGAGGAGAGTGTTGCAGGCACCGACCTTGTCCTTGGTTTGGTTCAGAGACTCTCTGACACTTACCACCTAGGAAGCTTGCTGCAGAGCTTAGCAGGGCACACTGAGTGGTGGCTGGGTACTGGTTCTGGAGTTGCTTGGAGGGTCCTCTGGATTCAGTATCTCCCTCTGTTCCCTGGATGATGTTTAGGGGAGGGATATTGCTTCCCTCTTGGAAATCCTGGCCTTCCTTCACTGGCGGGAGCTGTAAGGCAAACCTTACCTTCAGCCAGGTCTAAATGAGTTCTTCTTGTTCATCCTTGTGAAGACTTCAGATGATCTGCCAACAAGGGGCTCTAACCACTTTTAAAGCCAAATGGGCCCCAGTGATTGGTGTAGGATAGGCCTTTCCATAATGAACCAATCCTGGGTCCCCACCAACAATCTTCTGTTATGCGTGAGGTCATAACCAGAGTGCTTTGCAACAGGCAAGGCAAAGGGGTGAAAACATGTACTACTAAGTCCCACCCATCTTTCTGTCTGTTGTGGATCAATGGTTCTCTCTGGTTAATTGAGCTCTCTGTGGTTCCTGATTAAATGCAGGTCTCCCTTAAAGTTGTGGCAAGAACAGACTTTCTGTCTCCATCAAATCACATACCCCTACCATCTGAATGGTGTCCCCATCCCGGTGTTGCCTACTGTAAACACATGTACCAGACGTGACACTTCACTGCCCTTGATACTGAGAGGTGGGGCCTGGCTTCAGGTTGACACTGATGCATTTGTTAGGGTTTCCTGTCTTTTGGTAGACTTGCGACCAAGCCTCTTGTGGGCCTGATTAAATTAACTCTCATCAGTATGCGTCACTGCCACCAGCAGGGCCAACAAAGGATAGAGTAGATCCTTGAAGCCTTTGTTATTTAATTAGGCTGGCCAGGCAGGAGGAAGGCGTTGCCCTCCCCCTTTTCAGATGCCTTGATGTACTCCTGGGTTTCACATTCAAACTAAATGTGACAGGAAGGACTGCGTCTGTAGGCTGTGTCCACCCAGAGTGCACCTGTCTATGTGTATGTTTTGTGTTGAGCATAGGCAAATGTGTGCAGACTTGCACCACACATTTTCCAGAGGTTGATCACCATCATTTAAATTTCATATAACATTTCAAAAAGCACAGGTGAGCGCACACACACCGTGCAGATGGTCGAATTCCTCACAGTGCCGCTGCATGTGTTGTACATGTTTAAAAATGGGCACTTCCAATTCCGATTGTGTACTTGTTCAAAGTCTGGGGGAGGTAGCACTTCTGCTGCTCTAGCTTCATTTTCTGTGGAAGGGAAGCTTTTACAACTGCTGCCCATGATAACTCCTTTTCCTGATGGATGAGTGCACTGCTTTTTCCTATGCTGAAGCCACTATTTCGGTTTGGAGGTAGCATGAAGTGTTGCTAGTTGTGCTACTTGTGTTGTAACTGTTCTGTCTGTAACATACGATTTACAAGTACTTTACAGAGTACATTTTTATTGCGTATTGTACACATTCAGAGTGCATCTCATGGATCACTCGTTTATCGTTTTGTCGTTTTCTAAATATGTATTGTGCTTTCCATCTGGTTGTGTTAAGATTTTCCATGTCAAGGACATTATACCTTTCTTGCATATGACGTAGCAATTTACACTGGGTCAGATAATCAGTTCATGACGGATTGGGGAGGATGTGCAACTGTTCAATACCCTGAATGGCCATGCTCCCAAAAATTTGATTAATGAAAATGCTCACACGGCAGAGGCAAGTAAAAATGGTAGTCAAACGAGCCATTGATTTTTTGTGAAATGTTCATGTGTACACTGTAAAGTATTGCCCTCTTTGATGTTTAAAATTAAGTTTAGAGTACATCTTCAATCACTCTTGGCCTCGCCGACACATCTGTAAAACTGAAATTTGATATGCTATTATATAACAGCCTTGCTGAATTGTTGGTACTTTTCCATTAAATTTAAAACAGGAATTGCCAGTACCATTCCATTAGAACCAGATTGAATGAACTTAAAAGTGTATTAAGTACAAGTCTAACAAGTCTAACAGTGCTATGGGAAGTGCTTGCACTATCAAAAAAGAATTAGAAGTATTCTTATAAACTGAAAAGGGGCCAATAGGACCACGCACTCACACATATAATGGCTGATAACAGCAGACAAAGTAAGTATTTGGATGTTAGCTCTTTAGGGCAAAGCATTGATGGGAGATTATAATGTTTGAGGAATAGGAGGCAGGGAGGTAGATTACTTCATTATTGGAAGAGTGTCAGAACAATCCAGTAGAGGATGGCTGAGAGGCAGCTAAGGGCATGTGGTGATAGTTCCAAATAAAAGGAGGAAAAGAGAAAACTATTTAAGAAAAAAGAAGGAGATCATCTTGTCATGTAAAAATGTGTAGTGGGAAATGGAAAGTCACTCAAGTACAGAATGCTTGTTAACTTCAACTGGAACATGGGTAGGATTTGAGGTGCACTTGTTTCAAGTAGTGGAGAATGAATGGTGGGATATCTAGGAGGCAATCCATGCAGTGTCTTGGATATCCAAAATGGAAAATATAGGAAGAAAGAGAGGTGTCCAAAGGCTGCCGATTGGCCAAGAAGTATCAGAATAGATTAGAAATAAAGTGCAAATATATTAGCAGGGAAGGTGGACGAAATAGAATGTGGATAAGGGAAGGCCAGCATTGCCTGCAGGATATCTGGGTGCTTCTGGGAGTGACAGTGGCAGATGACTTAGGGATACTACAGTAGGCTATCTTAGCAATGTAAAGACCATTGAGGAGAGTAGAGAGGGAATCTGTGTAGGATGCAAGGAGTTCTGTAATGTGAAGTGTGTGTAGGTTCCCAAGAGGGAGGGTCCTTGTCCTCTGTAGGTGTCAGATCTCAGGCACAATTCAAGGTGGTTGCCAGTGGTCAGAGGGGACGAAGTTCAGGCTGGGTAATAGTGTACAAATGGAAAGTTGAAAGAAAAGGTGAAGTCAAGCAAAGACTATTCAATGGAGGAACCTACAGGTGGAGGAAGCATATCCAGGTAAGAGCTCAAAATAGTTAGATAGGTATACTAAAAATCAGGGTTGGAATTGTGTTTAGTCAGTGAGGAGTTGGTTGGGAGCAAGGGGGGAGGGCAGAGATATGAAAAGACATGGAGCAGGGGGAAGACCAATTGGGTTGATTTGAAGGACCAACATGGTAATGGCTGATGAAAGCTAGACAAATTATGGAGAGTTTTCATTGTTGTATCCACTGTGGTTTTAAAAGGATACCAGAGAGTATTCAGAAAAGATACGCCTCGTCGAAGACAATGAGTATTTGAAGGATGAAGAAGCATGGAGTCATTCAAGAGGGTGATGGTGGTTTTGGTGGGTGTGACAAAATGACCTCTGCCCTGCAGGGGTACAAGAATGAGTAGAGGCTACAATGCGCACTCACCCCTCACACTTGTACAAACCAAGAACAGAATCATAAAGGTAAAACAGGAACAGTCACAAGATATACCTCTTTCACCTTTTGTGGTAACGTGGGCCGAGGGAAGGCTATAGTCTCAAGAGGGATGTGAATGTGATCCAGTAGCAACCCAAACAGCAAAGTATAACATTCCAAAATAAAGGAATGTCCAAACAAAAATACACAAAACCCACCACTGGGGAAAGAACACAGAATGAACAAAGATAGTAAAAACAGGGGTGAAAGCAAGCAAAAGCAATAATGCTCTTGAAAAAGGATATGTACTTGTGAGCAAAAAGGGTTCCAAGTGACTAACCCTGTCTCCAGGCCCACAAATGAACCAACAGGGTAGTTAGCAATCAATAGAACCTTTTTTGCTGTTCTTGGTGGTTTGGCAGCACCAAATCAGACATCTTGGTGCCGTGCGAAGATCGGTAGAGAGCAAAGGGCAGCAACAGACAGTCCTGCTGGTACAAATGTGTTGAACAGTTCTTGGAACATGCTCCAAGCAGTTCAATGGTGAACAACTCTAGGATTCCTGCTGTCTTGGCTCTCATGGTGCTGTGAGTCTCAATCCTGGGGCTCAGGGACAAAAGTAGTTATTTTCTCGTGCTTCAAAACATGGGGGAGGTTAGCATAAAACTACAGGGGTTTCTTAAACACAGTGAGGTCCTAGGTACTACTGTGGTGGCAGAGAGGTGGTCTGGCTTGAGCAGCAGGTCATCTTTTAGGTTGCAATAAGTCCCACTCCAGGGACTCAGGGACAAGATGGATCCTTGTTCTCGGTCTCCCAACCATGGGGGATCCTGTCACTCAATTACAGGGGTCCTCCAACACAATGAGGTGCTGGGTACCACTCTGGCTGGCAGGTCCCGTTCCAGCAGCAAATCATCCCCAGTGGTCCCTGGGGATGGTTAGGAGACAGAGCTTGCCCCTGCCTTTGGAATACCTGCCTTCACATCACAACTGGAGGATTTTAGAAAGGACTGCTCTCTCTGCAAGGTCCAACAATATGTTCTCAAGTGATGATCCAAAGATGAGTCAAGATGATTCCAAGAAGTGGTGGGAGATCCCTTCTTTATGGGCAACATTTCTCAGGTGATTGGACTAAAGTTAGCCTCATTTAGGGCCCAATACCTGCTCTGGAAATGTGTGGACTTTGCCCTTACGAAGTCAAACCCAAACTGCTTTTCTCCGGAGGTAGTTGAGGGGACAGGAAAGAGGCAGAGAGATTCAAGATGGTAGAACCCTCCAAAAACGGTAAAGATCACTCTCTGACTACACTAACCCCACCCACTTTCTTCCTCAATATGATCTATGGGCTTTTGAAATGCATCCCACTGGTGTGACACCTTGCTCTCTGTAAATGGGTGTGCCTCTTGGTTTCTTTTCCAAGGCTAGCGTCCTGTTGATTGGCTGTCCTGGGGAAAACGGTGTTACTTGCCCTCACAAAGGAACAAAGAGAAGCAATCCACCAAGGCTGCATTCCTCTCAGTGGACAGGGGTGGGTCTTCGTCTGGGGGGAATACAAGTAATCCTTCCACAGCTGAGCTCGTACCACAGGGCGGAAACATATGCAAAATCATTTTAATGTGGCTTGGATAACTCTGATAGATGCAGGCCACCATACCCTAACTCATGTATGGCTTATATTTACAGTTTAGTATAACACCAGGACAAGATCTCCAGTGTTATGCAGTTTGTGGATCAGAGTTGCATATTTCAAATGCAGCCCCTGTGCTGCAGATACTTTGATGTCACTGCAGCTGTCAAGAGGGCACCTGTGACCTCTGACCCTGCTCTGTGCCACTGCTAGAGCAGGTGCTGTGAATCAGGATACTGGTGTAGCAGGGCACAAGTACACACTATGCTTTTTGTACAGGGCCGGTAATTGCCCACCAGCCTGAGAATAGCTAGGCCCCAGTGAAGCAAGAGCATCAGTAAGGGTTAGGGCCATTTCCAGCCCTGTATGTCCCCTGACAAGAGGGTGAAAGCTATTCCCTCCTGGGTGTAAATAGTATGAAATAATATTAAAGTATTTTTTTGGTTTGTCAGGAAAGGGTCTATATGCAAACTGCACAAGCCTGATCTCCCATCAAAAATATGAAAAACAAATATAGCCAACATCATAGTAAATAGGAAAGGGGCTAAATCAGTTTTCTATTTCTATGGTGGCAGTCCAGCACAGAGACCGAAAAGGACCACTGCAGCAGGGCACCATCCCGGCAGCAGGTAAGTTGGTGGGGTGGGGAGGGTGGTTTGGGGACCGGGGAGAGGGGATCTGAGGGGGCTTGGGCTGAGGCACCACAAAAAATGGCAGCTCCCAGAGAATGTGCACCAGTGGCTGCTGGAATGTGCGTGGAATCTCACAATTCCTGCCCATGTTTTCAGCCAACTGATTGGCTAAGCACCCTGCCTCGAGTGTGAATAAATAGGAAAGTCATGGTCTGGCAAGAAGGAGAAGAGGTTCAAGGAATGTGACAAAGGAGTATAATGGAAGAGTGTGAGAGGGGAAAACTCAACAAAAGATCTCACCCATACATCACTAATTGTTATTTAAAGGTGCACTTTCCGAACTGACTGTGCCCACAATCGACAATGGGAATCAAGTCAATGGAAGGTGTACACACTATGGGCCTGATTCATGGAATATTTTGCACGGTTCAAAATACTTTTCACTGGTGCAAAGTGACTGTGCACTGCCAACAAACACCCTGATTCATGGAACAGTGAAAAGTGTCTTTTTGCCGTACAAAGTCACTTTGCACTGCAAAAAGACACTTTACACTGTTCCATGAATCAGGGTATTTGTTGACAGTGCAAAGTCACGTTGCACCATTGAAACATACTTTGCACCGTGCAAAATATTCCATGAATCAGTTCTAATTGCACAATATTTCATGTGTAATTAGCAAACATCTAATGTATGTAAGATTGTCATTGCAAATTAAAGTAGTCAACGATGTAAATCATGTGTGTTTTTATTTACTACTTAATTCTTATTTAGACCACTGTGAATCAGATTAATAGGTTTATATGCTTTGCTTTTTGGCATGGGTCTTTTATAAGAGTGTGAATATTATATATCTATTTTGTGACAAGTAGGAAGGCACAGGATTTTAAATAACCACACATTGGAAACCATGAAACATATACTTTCTTTTTTTGGGTGAGATAGCATTTTCTGTTTGCAGCGTGTATATCCCCTTTTCAATGTTGGAAATGGAATTATCTCTCTGGAATTTGCTCTTCTTCATAACAGCACAGTCGCTGCGTAAAGTGTTGTCCTCAAGTGACTGTTTCACACACAGACCTCGCAATTATGTTAGCCATTTTTTCAAAGAAGTCCAAGCGTGGATATGCAATTCCTCTCACTCAAGCTCACACAACTCTGCAGAATTGTTGCAATCCTTCTACAATAAACCTGTGTGAAAAATCAACAGGAGGGACATGGTTCTTCAGTTTAACGAACCTGCGAAGTCTCATGTTTGCACAATTAAATCCTCTGCAAATTATGGTTAATATAGAAAACAGCAATGATCTTAAATTAACTAATCATCAAGGCAGCTGTGCAGTATTTAAAATTGGATGAGTGGCAGCTACCATTAAAGGGCAAAATGATGTTAGTGGCTGCCAGCCCAAACGCTGGCTACCCACACTCGGTACAGCTCTCTGCTGCTCCCAAAATAGGTCTGTGCTTTAAACAATAAAATACAATAAAGAGCAAGATTTCTTCAGACTAGATTCCCCCGTAATGTCTGTAAATACTTTTATTAAAATAATGCTATTTCATCTTTTTTATTCCTACTGCAAATCTGGATATGTATTAGCACAGTGAACAAGTGTTAGAAAACTAGATTTCAGAGTTATCTATTCGTCTGCCTCAGAAGTATTAAAAGACTGCGTTTGTTGTGGCAGGATTCAAGCTTATGACCTAATGCCCGTTCACAGAACCGAGTAGTGAGCACGTAACTCACTGGCAGACTGCAAATGTTTATAATTTTATTAGATCAATCCCCCCGCGCCAGAGGGGTGTACATGATTGGCAACAGCCTGTCAGCCGAAACCCAGGCAAACCGAGCGAAGTGAGGGCCTCTGTGAGGGATGTGGGGGGGGGGGGTTACCAGGCATGTACGCACCCCCAACAAGAGGGTGCTATCTGCTATTCACAACCTAGGATATGCCATGGGTGCAAATATATATATATATATATATATATATATATATATATATATATATATATATATATATATATATATATATATATATATATGTATATATATATATATATATATATATATATATGTTTTGCAGATCTGGGCTGCATGCATATTGTCGGAGCCCAATCTCTCATAAAAAAAGATACCTGTCACCATGGGAAAAGGGGCAATGTTCCTATTCCATTTTCTTGGTGGTGGACGCGGGCTGGATAAGCGCCGAGATGGGAGCACAAAGCTTTGGTCCAACAGGTAAGTTAGGAGGGAGATGGTGAAACAGTGTCTTTGGGGGTGGGAGTGAGGAGAGGGATATGGGGAGGCAGCAGGGAGATGTTCCACCTGGGGAAGGGCCGTGGGCAGCTGGAAAAAGTAGGAGGTACACAGTGTATTATTTCTGACTTTTCCAGCCACCTGATTGGCTGTGCGCCCTTACTGGGTGTCAAAAATACATGTTCGTATGCAATATCCTTATAAAAGCGTGAAATAATGTCCTTATTATAGTCTAGTTGTGACATCACAACTGTCTTATAATAAGACAATTACATCAAAACTGCTATGATATCAGTTATTACTCTTCAGTTGTGATGTCACAATGTCTGCTGATTCAGCACACACAGAGCAGAATTACAACTGTTACTGCAACATTTAAAGCTGAGAAGAGCTTGTCAAATTCCTTGCTTGGAAAATAGTTTTCTGTGACACTTTGCAGACTTTAATTGATAAGGAACTGTTTATGGTAGAATGGTTAATTTGTGCTCTGCTGGAGTTTCACATAAGTGAACAAAAATCTACATGGTATTATTTATTTTAAAGCACAACATGAAACGTTTTTCGATGCATTTTATTAAACTACTTAAACATTTGTCCACAATTCATTAATAGCTGCATATTAGATGTTTTAAATCCAAACAGATTCTTCATTGATTATATGGATCATCAAATTGAAACTCTCGTACATTAGAGTAAGCAATAGACCAGGTTGTAAATGGGATGAAAATGTGTGGCAATGATTTATAAGGGATAAAATAGACCCCACCTTATGTAAAAAAAAAAATTATATTGCAAGTCAACTCGCCATTCCACGACCAAACACTCCTTTGTGACTGGTAACATCGTTATAAGGTAAAATAGGGTGTGGTTTATCCGAAATATAAACGAGGACGCAACATTTGCAATTGCCACTAGCCATTGGCTAGTGATAATTGACTTTTGGCAAGTAAGAAATGTTATGTTTTCTGTATGTATAGAAATGAGGTGGGGAATTTGGTAATCATGGCTGACGAGTAGCTTCCAACTTGAAATTTTGCACCCTTTGTATAGCATTAATTCTTCTATTTGATGGGCAGAATTCCTGCAAATGTTGCAAATGTTGCTTTGTCTGCGTAAGAAAGTTATTTCAAAACATGCCTGATTCCAAGGATAACAATTACGTCGCATTACACTGTGAACAGTATTGTATTTTTTTTATTTTTATGAATGTGACTTTAGTACATAAAATGTGCATACCGCCTGACTTTATAGGGTTCCCTGCACCTTTCTTTATTATAAGGCCAATGTAGCTCTGGCAGGTGCAACTTTTCAAACATTCCTATTGGACACAATCCAAAGAGATCCTCGACTGGGAGAACGTGCGTTCACCACAGTCTCTAGTTCTGCTGTTTTCCAAGTTCTATCTCGGTAGCAGTGACTCATAAGAGAGTTGTACACACAGGGGCATCACTGTGTTTGTATAGAAACGCACGAGGGACTAGTGAACACCCTTGCGTATGTGCAAAGGCCGTACATTTTTTTCTTAACCCAACAGGGATTTACTGAAAGTAAGACGAGTACTGGCAGCTGAATATGAAAAACGTGCACCGTGCAGTAGAGCTGCCTTGGCTGCCTGCTTTCTATCCTTACTCTATTTCTCAAGAACAGAATATAATTAATTCCTTTGAGAAATACACTTAACTTGCTAAATATATCTCCTCAGCAAGTTTTGCCTATTTGCATCAGACAATAAAGGTTCATGTTGCATTTACCAGACTTTGGGCCCGATTCATGGAAGCTTTTGCATGGTTCAAAGTGACTTTGCACTGCTAAAAAGGAATTTGCACTGCTGACATAAACAGCGATTCATGGGACTGTGCAAACGGTATTTTTGTAGTGCAAAGTCAGTGTAAATTCATTTTTGCAATACAAAATGACTTTGCACTGACGCTGCACTGCAAAAATACACGGTGCACAGTTCCATGAATCAGGGTTTGTGTCGGCAGTGCAAAGTCCCATTTCAGCAGAGCAAAGTCACTTTGAACCGGGCAAAAAAATCCATGAATCAGGCCCTTTGTGTCTAAAGAAATAAACTTGGCACCCGAGCTTCATCTGCCTTGCACGCCTAGCATCATTGTGATTCATGCTGTTGCAGTGAACGCACTTTGAGCATCTATTGCAGGACTGAGTATGGAACTGCTATGGAAAGAGGAAAAAGCACGATTCCCTGCACTAAACAGGACAAAAGACAAACTCGAAATGGCAGAAAAGTATATTATTAGTACAATAACATTTCATTGCAGGTATTTGTAATTACTATTGAGGTGTTCAGATATTCCTAGGCGAGGCACTAATAACATTTGGAGCATCTGTTTCGACAATCCCTATGTTTTCGTGTATAACTTTGCAATGATCATGTGAAATTGCAACCCAGTGACATATCTTTGTGGGGCCCGGGGCAGGCAGCACAACCAAGTACAGTGTTCGGTAACAGCCCACACACCCAGTACTGGAAATGGGTAATTGTAATGCTGCCCTCCCACCTCACCCTCTCATGACCTCTGATGCAGCCTCACAATCCCCACAATGCAAAACACCCCTCCAGGTTACCTACACAAACTTAAACGCCTTCACTGTCATGAAGACACATATTCCTCACCAGGCTACTCCAACGATCTCCAGGCATGGGCATGGAAAAAAGACTGTGTAGGTCTGTTTGCCAGTCCATGCTGGCCACCATTTTTCAGTTTTGTGTTTGTTTTATTTTTACATGAGAAACTACTGGCACACTCTATGCATTTAATTTCTCACGTTAAAAAACAAGCAAAAGGAAACACCCCTATGGATATGTTTAATGTTATACCACGCAATTAATATCTGTAGCCTTCTTGACATAGGGGGCCTGATTCCTGGAACGTTCTCCTATGGGATTGTGCCATTATAAAACACTTCCATGAATCAGGCCCATGGTTTTAAGTGGTGTTAACAGCACCAGGGACCTTATTAAAGACAAACTTGATCCCCAGCATGTGACCATCCGGCAAAGCCCCCTGTCACAGAGCTCCATGAAGTATTTGTCCCACAGGCCACAGGATTGTGGTCTGCTAAGTCTGCCTGAGTCTTGTATCCTTCCAAGAATGAAATCTTGAGTGACAGTCCACATGTCGAGATAGTACAACCTGTTATTCATTGCACTATTGAGCATTAGCTAACAGCAATAACAGTAAGTAACAAAGCATAAAAAACGATGTGGTAATTATGTTTTTTTTAACTATAGGTCACATCCCTAATTCAATGATCTGATTCGAATGTCAAAGGAATTTGCACAATTGAACATGCTGTTCGAAGACATGAGAAATCCATAAAAAATGATATTAAAGGGATGTTATGGTTACAAAGTAAAATGGAAAGACGCAAGAAATATGCCAGTTATTGTTTGCTATGCAATCACAACTAGCGCCACGGCCATGCACTGCTAAGACTAACACCCCAGATATCACAAATTACATCCTCAATGACATCACATACCTGGGGTGTTTTTTTTGTTCACTGACAGTAACAATTGTAAACTGAGGACTTCATGTGATTATGCTACAGAACTTCAGAATATAGCACAAGGTCAAGCTCTACATGCAATGTACCTTTACAGTATGCGTATCATGGTTTCAATGTCGTATATCCACACGAAGGATTCAGCTTAAAATGAATACTGTCATTGAACAAATACAACCACCCCAGATATGTGATGTCATCACTGATGTCATCGAGGATGTCATTTTTGATGTCATCTTTGATTTTCCGGGTGTTTGTCTTAGCAGTGCATGGCAGTGGTGCTAGTGATGGTTGTGTGGCAAACCATAACTGGCTTATTTCTTGGGATTTTCGATTTTACTTTGTAACAATCACATCCCTTTAAGAAAATATTTTTCACTTAATTGTAGGGGTTTTTATTAGTAGAACTTACCATACAGTCCCTTCAACTAACATTTTCTCACTGAATTTGATAGGTTTTTACAAGTGCAACGTAACCATAACTTCCATTTAACAAAGATTTTTCAGTGAATTTCATAGGTTTTTATTAGTAAAACTTAACCATAGCGTCCCTTTAACAAAGTTTTTTCTGGGAATTTGTATACGTGGAAATGTTTCACGATGTTACAGCACTGTATATGAGTTATTAATTATTCCCCATTTAAAATATTTGAAAGGACTATAAACCTCCTTCATAAAACATATTTTTTGCAACGCATACTGATGTGTGTAGTTTTCAGCGGTGCATGCTGAAGTCATGGTTTAATTGGCTAGAGCATGAGGCTCGATCATGAACCTAGCCCCACCAACCCACCCCCGCTTTTCACTGCACATAGCCTGCATCCTTGTCCAGTGTTCACTATACCCTCATAATGTGAACAATAGCCAGTGCTCATGGCTTGCAACCATTGACAGTCTCCACAATCCATGGGGCATGGGCTTCAGCCATGCCACAGGCCCCAATAAGCAAATCAGAGTAGACAACCCCATTGTCATTCACAGAATATTTTTTCTCTTTCAAGCCTATCATGATTTAGAAAATTGTACTATATAGCCGATCCCTGGTGGCCATGCCCACGTTAACCCCATTGCCGTTCCCAGAATGTATTTTCCTATTTAAGCCTATCCTGCTTTTAAGACCTTTACCACATAGTGGTGGCCCATTGCTGTTCCTAGGTGGCCATGGCCAATAGCCAGATTGTCTGGGGCAATCGGGCCACTGCCATGACTACAGGCTATGTCTCAGTCTCCACTGTTATATCACAATTATCTATTCCTACATTATAACACTTTTCACAAAATAAAAAAAATGCCATATTTGCAAAAGCATGCTTTCAGGTCCTTGTTTTATTTTTTGAGAAGTGTCAAAATGTGGGTACCAAAAAATAGTGAAATATTTTAGCACCCACTTGACAAAATCCATTTGTACTTTGCACAAACATACAAAGTTGGGTCTATAAACTATTTGCAAAGATGAGTTCAGATTTGTCAAATGGCACCAAAGTTATAAACTTTCTAAAAATGTTTGGGACCCCCTCTAATCGTGCCTACTCTTGAAAGAATCCCATCAAACTTTGTGAAGACATTCAAAGTTGGGTGTACAACCCTCTTCCAAACCTTTGTGCAGATTCATAAAGCAACACAAAATCTATAAGCAGTTCAACTATTTTGGGACCCCCCCTCTGATTTTGCTCCCTCTTGGCGAAGCAGCACCAAACATTGGAGAAACTAGTTGAGCCTAGAATTATATCACAACATTTCATGCAGTTTCATTGAATGGTGCCAAAGGTATAAGCCATCCAAAGCTGCTCTTCACTGACCTTGGAATGCAGAAATATGCATGGATGTCTTCCAACTTTTGTCAAGTTTGTGAACATCACAGGAATGTCCCCGAACATCATAGATGCAAATCCACCTGAATATTTGACATTTTTAGGCCATATCCCATCCCATTCTCATCATACCTTGCATCCCCAGAGATTGTTTCATTTTTTTGACAAGTGCAATGTTGTATTTTTAAACATGCTTTTATCGCGATGTCCGTGGACTACAGCTGCAGTTCGCAATTGCAACATGGCATGCGTTTCAATGGTTTTGACACACCTCATGTTTTGGTCCAGAGGTGTCCACAGACACCGAATCAGGAAAGGAGTCTGCTGACCAAACACAGATATCACTAATTCTTTTAACGTTTGGGCATTTAAAAGAATTCTACTTGACGGATTAACACCAAATTTGAGAAAGCACACTTTCAGGACCATGTCACCACTTCTCACATACGTTTGGTGCAAATCTGTCCAGGGTTTTGGGCTGTGGGCGTGAGCAAAATACTTTCCATTCATGTCTATCCAAATTTCAAATGATTTGGGACCCCCCTATAACTTTGACCCCCGACCTCTTGACAAAACTTCAGGAAACTGCATGATAATTTATAGGTTGTCATATAGCTTTTTTGCAACGTTCTGTGCAAATTCGGCAAACGAAGCCAAAGGTATAAGCCACCCGAAAATTGATCTACCTATGGGTTGAGTAACTTAACCATAACTACAAGGCCGCTACAACAAGCCCTGTAATATATTTATATATTTATTCAGGGATAAAACTTTAGTTGCAGGGATTTTAAGGTGAAAATGTAATGCAACAAAACCCCTGTAATTCCGCTGAAGTCCCCTTAACTTCATTTCCCCTGTTGCACAGCTAATGACCACAATGATGACATCACAGATGGCATTACTGATTACATTACACATGATACCACAGGTGACATCACTGATGACATCACCGGTGATGTCCCGAATTAAATCATATATGACACCACTGATTACATCTATGATGATATCAGACATAACAACATTTACGACTTAGCTAACACAATCTTTGATTAACTAAATAACAATGTAGGCCAGGGCTAGTGACCAGTTGCTACAATGACCTTTGGCAAAATTCATAATACGAGTGAAAAGCTATTAACAATTCATTTTTTCAATTTCCTATGCATCTCCGACTCACATTAACTATGGGGCGGCGACCATCAACCCATAATATATATATATAGTTATTACTACAAAAACGTGTATCATATTATAGGGCCTGATTCACAGAAGACATTTTTTAATGCTACAATCCCATTGAAAAACGCTCTGTGAATTAGCCCCTAACTGTACAACTGACCTTAGTCACATATGTATATATGGAATACATAAAGCAATTTGAAAGAAAGAAGATGAATCAGACGCCACTTTCAATAGGACAATGTGAGCATTGCTGTTGTGACTAAAAGGACTGACATGTCTCCCATAATTAGCTTCTATGGGATTGAAGATATCTTTTTTGTATTGCTTTATACTCTCCAGTTACTATCCCACCCATTATTGTCCTGTAATAATCAGACTTCATCAGGGCAGCTATTATATCCTGACACAGGTTTGTGATCTGCCACCAAAACATGGGGAAACTGAGTGAATAACAGTAGTATGTAACATGCCTTTACAAATCAACATTGTAGTTATGTTTTTCAACTATAGGTCCCCTTTTCAAATAATTCAATGATTTGATTCGAGTGTCAAAGCAACTGAACATGCTCTCTACGGAAATCACAAAACCATTAATCAAGGGTAAAAATTCAACTTTCAAGCTACTAGTCAGCCATTAAAAAGTCGTTTGCCATCTCAATTCAATACATACACACTGCACACCATTTCTTACTCACCAATAGTAAAATATTTTTAGCCAATGGCTTGTGGATAGTGCAAATTCTGCACTCTGCATTGATCAATGTATGTGTATCTAGACAATGGGTATTCACCCGTGGTGGGAAGACAAACTGTTCTCAGAAACCCAGACGAGAAGTGAAACATGAACAAGTTAAAAATGTTGCAACAAGGACAGCACTCTCATAGGTAAAAGTGATGTTGCTAACAGATACATTGGGAACACATAGTCATTTCACATCACCTTGAAGAGGTGCACAGAGGGCTGAGAACCAAACTGGGCCCAGGCCTGAGGAGACCAGTTCCAGCCAATCAGGGCACAGAAATCCAGGGGTGGATGGCAGGGCGCAAGGGCCAATGATAATCCAGCAGCCCTGCAACAATGTAATAGAAAGTTTCATGGGGAAGGGGCAGGTCAGCCAACTGATATGGAAGGACAATAGAGTAAGATGTATAAGGGCAATCCATAGTGTTTACCACTCTGAGCATTCAATAAATGTGTGTGATAGGTTTTTGGGGGAGGCCCAGGTGCTGACACCATTCTGCATCAAAAAGGGATAACATGTTTGTTGGAATTAAGATTCTGGTGGTGTGCTAATGTCCTGTATGATCCCTGTCAGTTTTTGTAATAAACAACAGTTCTAACTTGCCAAAGGCTGAGTCCTCCATTTATTCTGGGGTAAGGCTTGTTTGGTCCTTCGGAGCTGAACGGGTGAGTTTGTAATAAACCCCCAGACCTCTGGCATACTGTGTCCTCAGCAACACATGCAATTTTATTTAATAAGGTGAAAGAAAGTGGATGAATTATACAGTGATTGGTTTAATTATTACACAACTCTAAAACTTGGAGGATAAACAGTATTAGATATCCAACAAACAAACATTTGCATTAGAGCTTGTAGATGGTATAAATAGGGTGTGCCATGCCCTTTTGCCTAAATTGTAGAAGGTTATTTTCTGTGCAAAGAGACAAGAAGAGCATACTTCCTTCTAGGCCTGATAAAAGATAAAAAAGTTACATGTTTGTAATGGGTGAACGGTTACCAGGTTAGGCCCTTGGTGGAACATAAAGCTCTGGCAGTCTAGGTGCCAGCCACAGAAGTCTGGCCTCTGTAGCATATGCGGCGAAGAAGAGCAGTGTTTGGCACTGCAAAATGTTATGTCAATCATCCTAATGCCATGAACTGCCATTTATTCTTATAGTGTGGGGAACAGTTGTCTGCAATTCTAATGCTCCCAAACTCTTTTGGGATTTTTAAGTTGAAATGTTAGTGTTTCTATTGTATTATAAGATGGATCACATGGTGCAACTTATTTTAATAGTGGAAATTATAATGTTTCGTTTTGAAGTCTGAACCCAACCCAACATCTGCATTGCATGGTCACTGCCAGTGCAATTACTGCACGCATTGGACAGTACTGGCCTAATCACCTCAACATGTAGTTGCTACCAGCATAGGCGCTGTACCTGTTGGTCCATACCAGACTAATTACTGCTTTGCATGGCCAAAATCTGCCAAAGGATGCTAACTGATGGCTGCTAATAGCCTACTCATTGCACTCTGTGGCTACCAGCAGCCCAGGCTCCACATCTCGAGATTGCACTACACCATAAATATATAAATATTATTGTTTTAAAGTTGAAGTGCTTTCTGGAGAAATGAACCCTGAGGTGTGGGGATTTAATGTCTGGTATTGACAAGAGTGCTATGTTAGAGGCCTGAGCACAGTGAGGGTCTAATCTAGGCATCTAGAATGATAACATGTGGTAAAGAGCCCTGCTAAGAGGTTTATAGTGATTAGTACTCTGTGACAGTTAGCACTGACCACAGAGTCATTGCCTACTAATTAGTTGCAGTAGGAGAAAGGCAAGCAGGAGGAGCACATGCAACAAAATGGGACTAGGTGGTTTGTGGGAATTAATGGGTGCTGGAATGCAAGTGCAATGTTCCAGGCAAGTGAAGAGATTCAGACTGTGCAAAATATATTAGCAGGCCGCCTAGTGCTAGTAGTTCTTGCTGGGCATGGCAGAATGTTCATGTATCCATTTGTAGTTAACTTAGATGCATATTAGAAACATCATATAGCCACAGAGAAAGAGTAACACGTATTTACATTACAGATGCAGAGGTTAAAGATAGGGTGATGTATTTTACATTTAGCTATAATATATGGAGTTATGTTTTAAGGGATGTGTGAGTAGGTAGCTGACATAGTTAGGCATGTGAGATGGAGTCAGTTCTGCAGTAAAGGCGAGGGCCAGGGACGAAGGTAGCAGGAGTTTGACCATGTTGGATTTCAGGGCATGTTACAGGATGTAGTTTGTGAAAGTATGAGAAACAGGCCTAACATGGAGCTGTGGCTCTGACCAGTTGATCCTTCCTTCCCCCCAGATAGAAGTTATGCTGTCAAGGCATAGGCAGCCGTGTTGTGCCAATAACAGTTAATTGAGTCAAGCTGCAGATCTCGCAGGAGCTGGGAAAGGATTAGGAAGGGTAGGGATGTGCCTTTTGAATGTTTAATTCATGTGTGAAGGGCATCGGGTTCTGCAATGCCAAGAGGCCTGGTGAAGATATTAAGCACTACTGCCCTCACCGAAGAGTGTTCATCCTATTTGAACTGCATATGCTGCACTCAAGGAATTAATACATAGGCAAAATTCATACATAAGAGTGGTGCCTCGATCATGTTATTCATGGCACCTGCAGTCCCAAAGAGATAAGGGGGTAGAGGTGCTAGGGCTGTACCATGATTTGGGATGGGAGGAGCAGAGGAGATGCCAATAAATATATCTACAAGGGCAGGGAGCTGTGTGTGCTTGCCACAGTGTCTGGTATAATGAGGAGGCCCATTATATTATCAAAGCAAAGTTGACCTCACTATTCACACTTTGATCAGGCTCTGACAGAGGGGTGCACATCATGCAATGGTCAAGAATATTTACTCGTTAAAGAAATGTATTATGTTAACAATGTAGCTGGTCAATCAACTCCTAAGTTTCACAATGACGATGTAGCGGGTCACTTGTTTGGAGGAATGTGTTTTAGATAATGTGTGACCAATAGGGAAATGGCCTATAGGGGATAATTAGAATGGTATATACGTGTTAGCCAATGGAGATTGCCGGATCGTGTTGTAATCTTTATTATGCATAGATTTGTTAATTTGTGGTTTTCCACTATAAAATATGTAACTTCTTTGGGTGGGGCGAACAGAGTGTTAGTTTGGTTCTACTGGGCAGTTCGATACCTTTTGCATGTAATAAAACTTTGTTTTCCTTGCAAATGGAGCATTGATTATTTGGCTTATTTGGGATTGTATTTATTGTTCAGGTTTTGGGTCATTCACCTTATAGGGGCACCATAAGGCTGCCGAGAGGGAAGAACATCAGCAAGATTGTTGCCCATCGGGGATGGAAGGAGGAGACAAGGGAATTAAGGGATGAAGATGATGAAGGTGGATGTGTTTTCACTGAAAAGTGTGAGAAAAAAACAGCAGTTGTGACCAGGGACGTTAGTGACAGGGAGTGCATCTAATATACTTTTAGTTTTTGCATGGAGTAAATCTCTGAGTTTAAAAATGGATGAGTGCTCAGTTATAAATGTTATGTATATCCTTTGAATTTTCACATAACATGCAGGTTTCTTTAATATGATTGAATGAAAACTTTCAAAGTAACATGAAAATAGTCTAGACATTAATAGCAACGCAGAGGTGAAAACGATCCCCTGCTCACCTTCCACTATGTTTTTCAGGTTTTTCAAATTTTTTGTTGAGATCTAAAAGAGAAATAAGCTGTCTCTCATACAAAAAAAACATTTCTTATACTGGCATTGAAGCACAATAAATAATCAGACAACCCCCTGAAAGTGAAATTGCATTCCAGGTGAGATACCTTGTTTTGAAGAGACAAGAAAAATGATGTCTTTCTCAGACACAAACAATATGCTGACAAAGGCTGATTCTCATTAGCTCTTCTCTCAGTGACAATAGTGTAATTAGATCTGAACGTTTTTATAATAATCAAGTATACACGAATCCACTATATAAAAGAATCATGAATGGCTAGAAAACCACTATTTCCTGACAAGAATGTGTATCTTCCACATGTGTAGAGGACAACACCCCATTTGTGTAAGGACCATGTTGCTTCATCCTGCATCGTTACCCCCACACCTAAGGTTGCATCCACACCAATTACTAGAAACATCCCACAACAAGTGAGCCATTTATTAGATGTCTTATAAATACAGTTCTTCAGACTGACATGGACTACAGAAGGGGTGGGCAACTTCAGCTATCCAGATCTTTTGGTGTAAAAACTCCATCAGCTATTCAGCCTAGGGTTGATTGGGCTTGCAGAATACAACATCTGGAGAGCTGCAGGTTGCCTACCTCTGTCTTAGAGTGTTGCTGAAGTTATGAAAGTTAAACACACTCGGTCACAAAGTAACACACTCCATGCCAGTACTTTCCATATGAGTCAAATGACAGGTATTTCTGACTTCTACCCACTCCCACATTGCTCTTTTTATCACATTGTTCTTTTTAGTGGATGAAAAGCAGTTTGCTTGGAACTATACAAACTTATTTAATATAAATTTGAATTGCCAAGGACTGCAAAGTCACTTCACATTGTGAATATTAATGTTTTCTATTCTACCAAAAATTCATTAGATGATATGATGGCTGCAACATGCAGCCATATGTCTTAAATAAACTCAACAATGTATGTTTTCTGAGTTACAATGACAAAGAAAGGTGGAGAAACGCCTGTAATAAAACACATCTTAGATTTGTCTTTGTATTACCTATTTCTGGAATGATGCACTACTGAAATTCAGAATGCACCCTCTGGCCTGTTGCGCGAAATGTGAAAATAATTCAACAGGGGTCTGTGCATCATGAAGATGATCGGAGAGGAGAGCACCCTGGGAGTTGTAGAAGACCATGAATTAGATATGTGTGGCACAGCTCGTGTAACCTGACACCACGTTAAATCATGAAACATAGATGTGATAAAACCTCAGCAGTGGTGTGACTGTGGCTTTTCGGTGTGAGATGTGTTGTCTGCGAGGAAGAACTCCCAGGAGTGGCAACATGTTTAAAGATTGTGAGTTAACGCGTTTGAGGATCAGACGACATCAAGTGTGAAATATTACTTCTTTTTAGGAGGAGATAACCAAAAGCAGTTAAGCTGAAACAAGCAAAGAATTACTCCTGCCCTTTGACTAACACAACCCGTCCCATCAGGAGTCAGTGGTGCACCATTCAGATCTCCGTGTGAAAGCAGTGCATACATGTCGCCATCATGAAAATAAGAATTCCATTTTTTTAATGAAAGCCAAGTAGGTCTCAGTCTAATGACTTTAAATATTCGAATTCTCTCCATTCTTATAAATCTGATAGCACAAAGATATGAATTGCTGAAAGGATGCATTAATATGTATGGACGGACACAGTTCTAAGATGCATTAGTTGGCACTCTGGTATGCAAGATAGTTGTAGAGCTGTAATGTTTAGTTGTTTGATGTCTGCTGCAAAAGGTATTAGAAAGCTGTGTGTGAGTGGCTTAGTTGGTTAGCATTTAGTGTGTTGGGCATGTTATAAATTGCGAAGCATGTCTCACACTCTATTCAGGGCATTTAGGGTCTGAGTAATGAAACATTGAGTGGATCTGAAAATCAGTCTGGATCCTCCTACCGACAGCATAACAAACAATGTAAGACTGCACAGTCACTAATTTGTCACTGGCAACCTGTGTAACGGCTTCAGAGCTGGTGTAGTGTGCAATCTTTTAGGGATTTTTAACAGGATTCTTGCTGGTACTTTTTCAACACTCTAAAGACTTTCTTTGGTGGGGGGGTTTCCACATATTTATGTAGTCCTATGTCGGATGATTTACAATAGTCAAATTGAGAATACCTATGCATTAATGAGCACGACTTGCAGCGGACATAGAAAGACAATTCAAAAGTGATCTGACGTCTTACCCCGTTGCCTCAAACTCTGGGGAAAACATTTTGAAATTCTAATCTACTAAACATTCTTTGCCAGCAAATCTAAATTGGCAGTTTCTGTCTGGAATATATTGGACCCTTAAACCCCTGTTGCGCACCCCTCACATGGGGTGTGGAGAGTCTAAACCATGGCTTGTGGCACTTGACAAATCCTCTAATAACTACGTGAATACATATTTGGGTGTGTTCTTATTTTTGCTAATGTATGGTTACAATAAACGGTGGCTATCTCACACATAGAAGGCCTCACATGTGAACTCTGCCACAGGCTCATTGGCAGCACTGGATGCAAGTCCTGCTGCCTAATTTATTAATGAAAGTTGACACAGAAAAAGGGGTACATTTGTCTTCCACGCTTGTGATTGATTCTTCTAACGTGTGCTTCCCCCAAACAAAGATATATGAAAGATGAGACAGCGAGCCAGGGAAATATGGCCTTTTCTTGGAAAACTGAAGCTTAATGAGATAGTGTATGCTGAGTTAACTAAATTCAACGGCACTCTTGTGGTCTTGATGCTGCTTGATGATGCACATCAAACAAGCTACCGCATATTAGTATGAAACTCATTCCATTAGGCAGTCTAACAAAGATAGCATCTTCCTAAATGAGAAAAAAAACAACAAATGTCTATGCCACAGAAAACTGCTGTATTGATGTAACAAATGTTAAGTGTTCAACTTGTTCTTACGTTTACACCTTTGTTTAGCCTTGTATGAAACTGTAAAATGGAAAAAAGGTTTCACAGGTTGATGGAGAATTCTGAAATCTAATTAAAACATGGTATGAATTAAATGTAGCTGCCTACAAATTGAACCTTTGCTTTGTAATACAAATCAAACACAATGCACATTTCACAGGAACGTCTTCTGCATGCATTTGTGACATCTGAAAAGTAAAACAAAGGAGGAATGTCATGCATGCTCTGGATAAATAGCGGCCATGTGTATTTATTATGCTCTCACTAGAAACACAGTTTACTGTTTTGGATCGTGGGCGTGTGTGTGTTTATGTATACACCAGGGACGTTTTTTTAGTAATATTATTTTTTCCAGGCCTAATCTGTGTTTGTGGAAGTGCAAACTGTGTTAGCATATGCCCTATAAATAAGCATGTTTGCATTCACAAATTGCATTTGTGCATACACGATGTACCATAATACTGCCCTAGATAAACATATTTAACTTTTTCCTTGCACATTTATCAGAATCATTAATGCCATCTACCGCTGAAACATTGGCAGCTGAGACTAGAAATGGGAAGAACTGGTTTGCAAAAAAAGTGACTTCATTATTTACCAGTTTTTAGACTTCAATAATTTGGCGAAACGTAAGAGTGGGGTGCATGCAGATGAAATAGCCAAAAAGATCCTTAAGGGAAGAATGGGAAAGCAATTCTGAGAAATTGAAAGTTTAGCTAAATTACTAAGCAGTTATGCATTCATAATTGTTTTTGAGGATCAACAATATACAGTTGGGGAAAATTATACAGAATTTATATTTTAAATATCCAATTTCAGATTGCATTGACTTGTGAAATCAAAATACAAGAATTGAATTCTGAAGGCTGGTTCTTTACCAGCATTTCGGCATCAGAGAGGTTGAAGAAGTGTGGCTAGATTCCCCAGGTTTGACACACATAAGTCTCGAAAGTAACCACTTACCCAGAATATATTGGAAACTTCACAAGCTTTTGTCACAATAAACATTCGAAACTTTAGGAGAAAACAGGAGCAGCTGCACGTAATGTGGCATTAAGCACCCGTTACAAGGCCTGGAACGGGTGGTAATGGCCCAGCAGTCCAAGCTAAGTGCATGAGCAAAGTGAGGGCTTTTAACGAATGGGCCGCGGGGTGTTAACACACATTCCAGCCCTTTGAACGGGTGCTTACCAACATTGGCACCCATCCCATGGACTGGGATGGGGCTAAATGAAAGTATTTTCGTTTGGTGAACAGGAAGTCTCACAGAGTCCCGTTCAAGGAATGAAAAGACTGATAAAAGATAGCCAGCATGGAAAGGGAAGCCAGGGCTCCATATGGAGCCCCCCTTCGCTTTACATAGCGGCTTCATGCACGAGGAAATGAAAAGGGAAGCAGTGGTGGGGTTGCGAGTGCCACTGCAATGAGGTAAGTGGGGAGAGGGTATGATTTAAAAAGGCATCCGCGGGTGGGGAAAGATGGCATGCGGTGTAGGCGGCCATCAATAGGCTTGTAACACTGGCTAACATCAGGAGATTCAGCCCACATTTCAAGCCAAATGATTGGCTGTCTCCCCTGGCAAGGGTGCTAATCTGCACTAGTCCAATATATGTTTTTTGCCAAATGAGTGTGCCGCTTAAAGCAAGAATTGGGTTCTTCTGCTCTGTGTACCTCTTTTGCAACAAGATAGGAATATGTCAGCTTTGATGCTAGCACTCACAGTTATAGAATCAAACAGGAATTCTGGATGGTTGTTTCAAACTTGAGAAAATGTTCTTAGATATTTATGTTGATATGCGTATTTTACATATGTTGTGACTTTCTAACACCATTTTTCCAACTGAGGTGTTAGAACCAGGCACTTTCCATAATCCATTTCACATTTACTGATTTAATTTAGTTGTGGGCGTTGAACCCAACATGTGTTTCACTCAAGTCACACTTTATCAAGGCAATTATTTTAACAATGTGCTCGTCAATTTTTAATGCAGCCACAATATTTTGGTTTAATAATATTGGCAGTGAGCCATGACACAAACTGTGATTGGGAATGTCCTCAGGAAGAATGATGTCTGCTAAATAAAATCAAGATGCAGGTTTGCTACAGATATATGACAAAAAAGTAAAGGTGGTAACTAGCAATCATGCAATGATTGTCTATTTATAAGGCAAGGTGTTATGCATAGAAATGTTTAGTCTGTGGAGGATGACGAGCAGGAGTTAGCCCTTGTGCCATCTATCCATGGATTAATTATATTGGTGGTGATTCATAGATAGGCAATTCGTTAACCTCTGCATGAAAGGTTAAACCCTCCTTGCCTATCCAGGTGCCGCAGACTTTACATTAGTGTCTCAGTATTGGAGGTCAACAATGTTTCCCTCATTTTACATTCACAACTATGTCTCATTCATGCCAAAAGTTACAGGAACATTAGTTACTTTCTTGGCAGATTATTTTGCAACCAATATAGATCATATATTTGCAATGTTAACAAATATTGCATATTTCCCAAAGTACAAGAGATAGATTCCTATTAACACGTAGGCAAGTTTAAAATATTGTGTTAACCTTGATCACTAAAGGGCACAGTTAACATGTTAATGGCCTTCTGGCGATGAGAGGCTGTTCATAAGGTCCCATGCAACAATTGGGGTTGATATTCAGGAGGAGGAGCATGAACATTTTATCATGTTGAAGAGAAAGTGTTATTCTTTTTCAAAGCAAGACAGCATGCAATGAGAAGAAGTTGTCTATTGTGAAGTTTTATTTTTTGTATCAAGTGCTCAATCAGTACGACTATTTCACAGCTGAGATTTCTACATGGATGAAAGAAAATAAAGTGTGCTTCTTGCTATTATATAAAACAATGTGCTATGAGCAATGTCTTAAACTGTATTGGCTATTGATTTAATTATTATTTTATGTGTTCCAGTTTACATAAACCTTTAGAACATTAAAGTACAAACACAAGCATAATATAATCACACCCAGGCTGCATATGTACCAATGGAAAATACTTTCCAACATTTCCTGATTTTGTAAAACCATCCTTATTAAAATACTATTAACCCCTTCCATGGCAAAAACCATTTTGAATTGATGTCCAGTTCATTGTAAACAAACACATGCTTTATCAGCTTACAAAACACATTCCATTCTATATATAAATGTCTTCAAATCCCACCTCAACTATCATCTGTTTTGCACAAAACCTACAAAGAGAGTTGTTTCTTGTCATTGTGCGTCAAGCTTCTGTAAGTGCAATGGTTTCACATTCTTTGAAGCAGGATTGTGTAACAAAAGACAATATGACAAAATACATGACAAAGGAAGACATTCTCCTATTCTCAGTGTCTTCTTTTATATGGTAGAAACGTTACATTCTCCAACATCATCACCCTTTTCCTTAACTCATTCACCACGTTTTGCCAACAACATACATTCATTAACATAAATTCCAAGATATTAAGAAAAGTCAGTTGAACTTAAAAAAATAAAAAATAAAAATTAAAACCCTGTAATTCTACTAGAGGAGCCCTTTCTTGATGTCTCCTTGAAGTTCTGACAGTGCAACCTTTTATCTTCCAGCTTAGATTGTTTTGTTTTGTGTTGTTTTGTGAGCACCCATGAGCCTTTGGGTTATTGGTGCATTTTATAATTACAAAAATACATTTAAGAAAAATAATAATAAAAGTTGTCAGGAAAAGGCTGCTATGTGCTTTTACTTATTACTTCAACAAGTCTGCACATGTCTTATTTTAACTGATCAAATACCATGTTAAGGGAAGTAGAAGTAGTAGTTTCTTTTGTAATCAATTTAAGAAGAGTTAGTCCATCTATAAGAAACAGCTTTATCCTGAATATTAAATGCTCTGTTTTGGCAAACGTATGTGTAGAAGCTATTGGTAATTAATTTAGGTTTGTGGACGTACAAAAGCCTCAGACAGTGTTAAACAGCATCCATCAATGTGACAATAATATATGAGCCACAGCAATGTCAAGGGTGGTGGCACAGAATGACGTTATTGTGGCAATCATACAAGTACCCATACAGCTGTGCGAAGATGATTTAAGCCAATGTACATGGTACATAGATCATGAAGGCACATTTAACTGCATGAGAACTGGAACAATGATCATGTGAATGAGGAAGACGCAGTTTTGTAGGTGAAATGGTAAGCTCCCAAAGAGGAAGTGGTCTATGTCATGTGGTTGAGCCGAACAGCATTACATCCAACTCCGATGGTCCTGTAATGCCAAAACTCCTGAATGCACTCTTACAAAGTCCATTGTTATTGTAACATATGTCAAAATGTACGATATTACAATTGTAACATAAGTCAATAAGT
This sequence comes from Ambystoma mexicanum, assembly GCF_040938575.1. NCBI lineage: Eukaryota > Metazoa > Chordata > Amphibia > Caudata > Ambystomatidae > Ambystoma > Ambystoma mexicanum. Next base: position 432,176,720 of record NC_090941.1, read on the forward strand.
ACCATATTGCATTTTCTGTATGAGGTGTATTGTGTAAAACTGAAAAAACAAAAACGTTTTCTGAGCTTCGGCCAAACTTTTTCAAACAGGGTTACTATGCTAGTTGACTCATCCATCTCTGTACAGATGTGTGAAAATAAACCTTTCTCTACTTTTGCTGAAAGTGCCTGGATTGGATTATCCTGTGATGCACTGCAGGTTTCTGCATAGGCCACAAGGACAGTCCCCGCCCTGCTTGAAACATTTAACCAGAGTGGAGTTCTGTTGTTCAACAGGTTTCTTGTATATTGTAGCTTTCAAAGTCAGGTCATTACAGCCTTCGACCTCATCTAACTAACTTTATTGCACAGGCCTTAAGTAGTGGAATGGTTAAAATTCCTCAATAATGTTTCGTCAAAAATGATCAGATAGTTTAATATATGTATGCATTTAACTTTTTCTCACACTGTAGTGTATTCCATTTAAGATGTTCTGCTAAGGTCATTCCCAAATATCTAAATCAAGTAACCACTTCTATTAGTTGGTTCCTTATGTAACCTCTGAATGAGAGGTCATTAGATAATATTTCTTTCAATTGTGTTAAGCTCCAGATTATTAAAGCATGCACATTCTTGTAGTTGCCCAATTATCTCTGCAGACCAATTTATGTATTGTTCATAATGATAAGATCATTAGCATAAACTGTCTATTAAGCTACGACTCCACCTATCCTTGAAGGAAAAATTCTATGTTTGGCTCCGGACTCAAACGTTCTGCAAAATAAAGATTAAAAAGAGTGTGGGATAACAACTTCCTACTTGAGCCCCATGTCAGCCTTATTTCAAATCTTAAAGCCCTGTCATTACATAACTAAATATGAACTGTTGTTTAATTATAAAGGGTAATACTGAGATTCACTAATACCTAATCAATCTCCCATGCTGCCAATTCTTCCAATCATTTTGAGTGGTTAACTCAGTCAAAGCCTGTGCTAAAACCTATGAAGGCAGCAATTAAAAGACATTTGTATTGCAATGGCATGTTTCACATCTAAAACATGTTAAATCAAAGTGTTATGCACTTCCAGAAGCATATTAGAAAATATTCTAGCATTGTTTTCAGATGGTGACATTTCAGCTCTTTCCTGCTACACTTTATGTAAGTAGGAATCAGAATATTCTGATTGCAAAAGCCCCAAGCTACTTACTACCATGAACACCCTAAAAAACAACATTGGCTACAATTCTGAGTTAGATGTAATTGTGACATTAATCAACAGGCCTGGGCCAGGTGCAAGGGATGCTTTTAATGTATAGATTGCTTTCTTAAAATAAAATCATAATTAATTTATCAATTCCACTAAGACCATGATACACAGAGATCACTGTGTTCATTGTGTCCTTATTCTGGGAAGACCTACACAAAGATCCCATGGGTTTTAAAGTATACTTGCATCCAGTGGGAGTTTAGGATTTGTGTACACATTCTGCGAAACCTCTTATACAACTAAGTGATAGGTACAAGGCCAACACCGTTGACCTCAAGGGCATAAATAGGTGGGGGGCTGGATAATTGCTGCTACCAGCATGTTGACCAACCTGCATCCTGATTTACCCCTATTCTGGTTTCCGGGATCACATTTCTGGTAGTGGTGCATTCAAGCCTCTGCACCTCACATTTCCATTATTCACACCCACGCTATTTGTTGGGTGGAAATTATCCACCCGAAAAATACAAAATAAATGTATGCTCTGCAAGAGGATTTTTACTCTGGGATTTCTAAATCAGAGACCTGAAAAATGTTGTAACTTCCATGTGCTTTGTTCTGTGACTGTCTTGCATCAGGAAAACCAGTTGAAGTGGAAGTTAATTTGTGAGCCCATGCCTCTGATAATCACCATTGCTAATATAAATGTGAACACTTCCTGGCCTGGCACTACATTTAAAAGGAAGCATTACGTTAGGGACAGAGTATTAATTTCTGCGTGGGCTAAGGCAGGTCGTTTCAGAAAATGCCTCACACTCAAAATTCCGCAGAATGTTCAAGAATATTTGAGAGGAAAAGTGGAGAGAGCTGATTGGGTGTAGATATTTCGTTTTTGGAACTGAATTTTAAACCTCAGAAGAACTTAAACACGATTCTCTTTGCAACAAGAAGCAGACCAGGGAGCCCAAGGTAAGGTTGATGCAGTTGTGTCTCTGGGGTCTAAGACGTAGGCATGCAGAGTTAACAAAGGTGGGGCTGTTTTGAGAGAGCCCAGCTTATAGGAGAAGACATTCATGACTTTATTGACTTGAGAAGCAAATATGAAACCGTTTTTGAATCCAAGATCCAAGTTCATGATTTCAGAAGAGGCCGAGGAATGAATGCACACAAGGCAATACATGCAAAGGGTGCCAATATTCAAAGCATTGTTTGAACATCTTGTTACATATGAATGTGCTTATGTTGTGAGTGACACATTGGAATGGAGCTGTTGTTGTGTGTCCTTTCACGCAAATATAATACGTTTTGGAAAACTCTCAACAGAAGCACAGTAATTTGGACTGATGTTTTTTCATACCATAAAATATCATAGGGAATCTTGCATTGCATCATGTATGTTCATTGTCTTGATTATCACAATACAATTCTCCAATTCTAGATCTGGCACCCTCACATGTGTGAATGTATTGTCACCCAAGGAAATACTAGATTACTAACTCTGTGAACAAAGTTCCATCATTTCTTCCATAGACACACAAATGATCACCATGTGCACATGGAAGATTTGTATTTCCACTCTGTGGATGCTGAATGGATAAGGAATAGAATAGAAGAAACCCAAAGGAACGGCAATTGACTTATCTATGTTCTTTTTTTTTAAAGAAAACAAAAATAAATTAACTGTGCCTAATTCTTCAAAAAAACTGATGCTTTTGAAGACAAACTGCATAACAAAAGTCCCATCATTCCTTCCTAAAATATATGCCCCTATTTTCTAACCTGACAAGTCATGCTGCTAAATTGCAGGAGTGAAGATTGGGTTGAGAATGGTCCCATGATTCTTAAACAAGAATTTGAGGTGTGCCTTCAATGACTTGTGTAACTGGCAGGACATACGTTGAAGACTTGCTTATCACAATGAGTGGTACATTTCAGGACTGTGACAATAGTATGACATGTTCAAATATGTGTCTTGATTTCTACTAAATTAAGATGATAAGAGCTAGATCTTGATTCTTTAAGGTGATTAATAAAGATTCCCACAATAACTCTGCCTTTGGGCACCAGCATCTGAAATCATGACCCTGGTAGAGTGTGCCTTAGGCAAGAAAGTTGATGTGTGGTGTGTCTCTTCCATGGATGATCGTATCCACAGGTAAAAACTGGTCTCTAGCATCATAATATCAATTGTGCTTAGTGTGAGATTGCAACATGTGAAAGGACATGCCCCATGCAAATTTCCCTTGCTACACAGGGTGCAGCTGAGTGGATGTCTTTTGTAGGGAGACATTCCCAGAGATAGGCTTTAGTACCATTGTGTTTTAGCATGCAGCAAGTACTAACTATAGTTATTTGCTCTCAGCTAACACTGCCCATTTCCATAAACTGAGATAATAAGTGAAGAGCACATAGTGTGCATTTTGTTAGGCTGAATTCTGAGGGGATAAGTATTTTACAGACTCCATTCTGGATAGTTGAATCAAGAGACATTGGTTCATCGCATGGTGTCCAACTCCAGCAGAATTTTGGGTAATGTCATTACTCCTCCTTTTTGTGATCTTCATTCTCTGTCATAATGGGATTATTTAAAAATTGATTACTACTTGGTATTATGCATAAACATAAAGATGTATATTTACATTATTTTATGACATATTACAGCACACTAGTGGCCTGAATTCAGTTTCTATTAATTCTATATGGGAGGATAGCTCAGGGGCACTGTGTTTGCCTTGGAAACAAGACAAAGCAGAACAACATAGTTTAAAATCCTGGCCCCGCACCTAGGGACTGGTATCCGGTATTAAGCATGTAACAAACGATTAATCAATTAATACATCTGTAAAATTGCAGGCACCCATTTATAAATAATATACTTCTATGCCCTATTCTGTTTCCACCCTGCTTACTGAAGATTATCATAATGGGGCCAGAAGGGGACAGGGGCTTCTATATAGAGAAAATATGTTTGTTTCAAAAAGAGAAGCTAAACCACATGTATTATTATTTCCACACCCAACTTTAACTACCCTATTAATTTGACAAAAAGTTTTGTTCTCTAAGCTGGCAGAATCAGAAACTGTTTTGCTCACATTTCTGTTATTTGATCTTGTTTCATTCTCTCATTTCATCTTTGAATCCTGATCCTCCCTCCAATTATGCTGCACATTGCATGGCTTTCTCTTTGAAGGTCCTATTCACATCAGGTCTTTCAGGCCAACCCTCTTACTCTGTGACTCACATGTCTGGGCCCGGATGCTTAGTGTTTGACAAACGTTTGGCCAAGACAATATCTAAGCAACTACATCACAGAGAGGTCATGTTTGAGAGATGTATATTTCGAGAGTTCTTTCCACACATTAAAAGGAACCATAATAAGTAAAATACCTTTTTTTCTCTGTAGAAACCTTTACTGTGGATATCTTCTCAATTGGCCAGAAGGGAACAACACCATTCTATAGCCTGGACCACTGCTTAACAACATCATATTTCAGGGCTTCCTTCACAGTGCTACTATTGGTGCACCCAATGTCCTGTGGCCAATACGACTCACTTACCCAAAACAATCCTTGATTTTGCCCCAACAAGAGGACTTAAATTATGGTTCACCCTGAGGACAGACCAGTGCCTAATCCGTTGGGGCAAATATGTTTTGAGTACATTCCCTGGCTTTGCATCCAGACTAAATACCACCTCACTCACTCTGGTGCTCTCAGGAATTGAGGGAGGACTGGGTATTGGCCAAATTTCAGAGACATGTAGCCTCTTTGGCAATTAACTAACTGTCCCACATTGAACATATGCAATGATTGAAGGAATGCCTACACACAGCCATACCATGGTTGTCTATTCATACTACATCCCACTCTGCTTCTGACAGAGGCTGCTCTGGAATTATCCCAACTCCCACTGCATTCAAGATTCCAAGCGCTACTACTAGATCTAGCCAAAGGCCTTCTCATTGCATTATGTTATTGTGATTAATACTGTGCACCACTGCCATTTTCATGGTCTCCAGGCGCTTTGGTGGATGTGAAAAGGAAGGGGGTTGGGAGGGTTTAGTTGGTGGGATTGAGAGGGGAAAGTGCAAGAGGGCTTTGATGTGCTTTTGGTAGCTTCAGTTCAGAAATAAAAGTCACAGTGTGCTGGCTTGTTTTTAGTTGTTCGACGTTATGTAGTGTTGGGTGCAGGAGTGCATATGGGCTGATTTTGTGTGTGATTGGTTTAGTTCCCTGTTGGGTGTTGTGGAATATTTGTAGTTTGTGGTTTTCTTTTTTTTTTGCATCAGGTATATGTGTCTGAACTGTTCAGTTTTTGAGGGTGAGTGTGCAGAGTATTAGACAGTGTTTAGTAGGGTTAGTGAGCAGTTGTTTATGTCCTTTTCTCCCGGTTATGTTGATCTGACAAGTTAGTATTATTCTATGGTGATTTGCAGTAGGATGCCTTTTTTGGGGGGAGGGGCCATGTTTGGGGGCCTAAGGAATCTGGATCAGAGGGTTTAGGCCAAGGTCCTGGTTCTGAGGACAAGGGTGCTGACATTCCATTTTCTGCAAGACCTTAGTGGAGATAATGTTGATTCCGGCAATCAGTCCCCAAACCCAACTCTGCAGACAGCTTGAGTGCACACACCAGTGATCGCAGAATACAAGACCGCGCATTTGAAATTCCAAAGATGTCCTCTAAGAAATAATGGCCCTTTTGAAAAACACTAACTCTAAATTAGTGGTACAAATTAATATTAATTCCACTGTCTTCCAAGAAGATGTGTCTATTTTCTCACAAATAGGCTCAATCTTCCATATTATGTGCAGCCATGTATTGGGTCAAGGGTAAATCAAACACATGCATTGTCCCCCCTAGGTTAGGAGGATGCATTTCAAGATAATATGAAAAGCACAATGCACTGATATGCCTCTCATTGCAAATTCATGCAGCAAATACTTCCAGGTTTTTGCTGTATTGCAATCAATGTCCCTGGGTTCGACCAAGGGCTTACAACAGACCACCAGGCTCAATTTGTATCACGCCTAGGGGGCTAAGCAGTCACAAGGGATTTTCTTTAGTCCACTTTGCACCAAGTTGACACTGCATCAACATTGTATACATCATATTGGACGTGTGGCAACAAACGTAGAACATGGAGAATACACTCCAAGCTGACACACAAGAAAACGTTATTGTTCTCTAATTTGATGTGGCAGATCTATTCTGATCAACAGATGATGAGGGTTACATGCAACAGTAGTGTCTCTGTTCATGCAGGGATTTCAATAAACAACAGGACTGCTATCCTAAACGATCCCATTAGAAAGAGAAAAGAAAAAAACATCAGAGGGTGTTTTTCTCAGCCTGATGCAGACTGTAATTCCAAAGAATTATAGAAGATTCACTGTAGGGGAAACTTTAGCATTCTTATTTAGGAATGAAAAAAACCATATCCTTCAACTGATGTCTTTATTGGTCCTGGTTGGATAGCTCAGGGGCAACGGGGCAACGTGCTTGTCTTGGAAGCAAGACAACGTGGATAAACACAGGTTTGAAGCCTGGGTCCACGCTTAGAAACCTCTGAGTATTAAGCACATTATAAATGCCCAATTATAAATAATAATAATTGGGAGGCCGAAAAGACTACTATCCAAATGATCTCCTTGTTCTGCCTCTCTGCCTCCCATTAACCAATGCACCTCTGCAGAATTGATGTCTGCAAATCAACCTTTGCTTGAGTTCAGGGCGGTAGAAAATGTCCTGATAGAAAGACATTCACAAGGTTAGCCTACAGAAAGATTCAAGATGGCCACCAGTAGTGCAAATATCTAGATGTCTCCCATGCCGCGAGAATGGACATGTATGGTTGATCAGAAAGATGCATACCTTCAGATTTGGTTTTGGAACACAGCAGTTCCTTCATATAGTTCTCTTCATAAGACAGGCAGTTCTGTTAGAGGGTGTTGCTGTTTCACCTTAACCCATTTCCATGAGTATTCACCAAACTGATGGCAGATGTACATATAAGACTGGCTGGTCTGGCATTTTGTCTACAAAGGAGGCTACTCGATGTATTCCTTTATTGGGTTTAACAATAAACTGGAAGAAAACACCATTGATTCTGGATGAGATGAACACCCTCATTCTCTTCTTCTGCGACACTAAGCTGGATTCTTGTCCATCCTGGATTGTTTCAGCAACATCAATTCCATGGCATACTACATTTTGGCTCAACAAATGTCCCTGTGTTTCTGGTTCACAGGCACATGGGCATTCTGGCTACATCTTGATGGTTCCTATGGCCAGGCAAACGATGGGGCAGATTAACTTCATTTGGCAACTCAGTGGTATTAACTTGTCACACTCAGTCTTCCAATGTCTCTGTTGACACAGTCATCAAAAGGGATACACATATGAGGACACAGGAGGAAATCATGGCACTGGACTGTCAATTTCAGTAGCCCCCACAAGAATCCCATGTTCATTGTTGAAGATTCTCCTTTAGTTTGCTGCGAGACAACTATGGACATATTCATGATTCCTGATGTACAGGGTCTGGAAAACCTTTTGTCCAACATCAATGTCCTCCAAATGAAGGCAATCAATGTGACACAGAAACCGTTCCTCTCTATAAAGGATGGTGCCTGCTGTTGAGCTTTACCAGCAATAGCACAGCCACGTTTTACATTAACATGCAATATCAGATCCCCAGTTATGTGTTATCTCGTGATCAAATTGGGCAATTTCTCAGAGAATCAACATTCAAGCTTTTCAATTAGCAGGAGTCATGCATAAGGATACTCAGAGGTCTTATGTGTTCCCCTGGTCAATGGAATTCTATATGTGTGCGTGTGTGTATACACTATTGTGCTACAAAATTCAAATTCTGGTATTCAAATATGTTTATTATGTATTATTCAAATTATATTATTTCAATTTTAATTATTAGTGACATGTAATCCATCGGTCTTATAATTATCACTTTGTGTGATTCTTTATATCATTTTTAAAGTAAATAAAGGTGTGTGTGTGTGTGTGTGTGTGTGTGTGATGTTTGTAGCCTGAAGGTCAAATCACTCATAGGGCCTCATTATATGGTAGGCGGTAAGGGTTAACGGTCACCGGTAATGGTACCGGTGACCGTTAAGCCTTACCGCCTTACTACGAGGTCCCTTAGCGGGTTGGTACTTTAACGCCTGCGGTACCGTAATTAGCACCTTCCCCATTCCCATTATGCCCTATAGGGCAAAAATGGGAATGGGGAAGGGCAATGGTGGAATGGTGAATTACCGCCCCGCCATCCTTGGAATAGGGCGGTAATTCCCCTTTCCACCAAGGCGGTGCCGGTATTTTACCGGCATGGACCAAGGTGCTATTAGCACCTTGGTCCACCGCCTACCGTGTAATGAGGCCCATAGTGTATAAACCATCACAAGTATGAAGGTAAGGCTAGGTATCTAAGAGTAAGAATGCATTACTCACCAAACGCACTACAGCACTTCTAGTTCATAATCATCTTTCCTCCATCCATCCATCCCTCCAGTCTAACGAAATGTAGCGTTGGAAGATGGAAAACATCCCAAACATAAAGCTAAAATATTTACAATCAAAACTATCATAAACCAGTCTAAGTCCAGCAAACACTATGGGCCTCATCACGAGTTGGGCGGTAAAGTTGGCAGTAAAGCTGCCGGTATTACGGGTTTGGCAGTAATGGAATTCCCCATTCCCCACTGAGCCCATTCGGGAATGCCCCATTCCACATTGGGCTCAATGGGGAATTTTCGCGCTCTTACCACCGGCGGATTTCCCGCCGGCAGTAATAGCGCAAATTTTCAGTGGATTTCCCGCCAGCTCAGAGCTGGGGAGAAATCCGCCGAAGCCCTGATTTGGCAGACCCTTAAATCCAGCGGTAATAGCGCGACGGCCGGATTTAAGGGTTACCGCCAAACTCGTGATGAGGCCCTATATGGGTTATTAACGACCGACGTGTTGCATCCTTCCAATTAAATGTCTATGTTACAATGGAAACTAATATTGCATTGAACTCCACTCAACACAATATTTATATATACTTTTGTTGGTGTTTGTTATAGGCCTTATTTATGTTGTTACTTTGTGGAGTATCGTTTAAGATATTTTTATTTCTACCTGCTAATTTAATTCTAAACTGCTCAAATTCCTTGAGAAAGATAAATACACAAGTTGCTACTTTTAATTCATTTCTGTTCCACGTGCTTTATAGAACTGGTATTCAACAGACTATAGCACATTGTGGTCTGTGCTGTGTCACTAAGTTTCTAAATGGCACATTGCTCTAAAGATGTGTTTTAGCCTATGGCAAATGCAGAGGCTCAGATCAGCAAGGGTGCAGTCTGAGGTGTCAGCCAAAAATATTCAGCCCAATATTTGCTATTTGGAGACATGAAATGTGCTGTACAAAGAGGCTCCAGTCGTGTCCAGCTAGAAATATATCTGATGACTATGGATCAAAGAGGATTATGGACTAGGATTTCAGTAGTCACAATGGTGAGTAAAATATTCACAACATGAGGATTCTTGAAATCAAAGGATTTTAAAATCAAAGGTAATCATATGTTTGCATTGTTTGATCAAGTATCCTGACCGACTTGGATTATCTAACTTAAATTCAAGTTACTTTCACAAGCCTAATAGTTAAAGTTAAGAGACTAAGACACACAAATGTAGACAACATGTGCATAAAAGAACACCTTTGCAAGTTATATTCTAATTGGCAACTAGAAAGTAACTTAAACTATTGTTCCTTTCATGGACGTGTCCCTGATAGAAGCAATAAGCACCATTGCAATGTTGGGATTTGGTGTGAAATACAACTGCTATTCATTACACATTACATACTAGTAAATTGACATGCCTTTTCAAACACAATGAAAGCCAGAGCCTCTGCTTCAAGTTGCTATGGTAAATGAAAAACTGTAATTGAAATCTAACCACATGCCACTGCAATTATTTTAGCAAAATTAGCTTTAGTGGATTTTCGGATATTGAAGTTTTGTTTTTTTCTACGTCTTTAATCACATTAAATGATTGTTCCCCCCCTTTTTATTCACAGTGTGTCAGACAAGCAAGTCCTGGAAAAAACGTTGCAGTAACCATGTTAGCAAATTTAGGGTGTCAAAAATACATGGTCACAATCTTAAATAAAATGATCCTGTTATATCAAAGATTGCAAATCATATAATCATTTTTGGTTGTGGTAAATTATTTCCAGCAGTATTCTGTATACCTAAAGGACCATTTGCTTTACAGAAAAGGTAAAAACTGGAAATTATTACACAGTTTATATCGATAATATATTTAATTGTGTTCTCTCTATCCTAGCATGTTTGTTTTCATTGCTATTCCACCCCAGTCTCAAAGATCACAAGGTCATTAAAGGCTATTCTGACACTATGACAGAGATGTAATTTTGCATAGAGCCATCATGATGAGAACACTCACAGTGTGCTCCTTCCCAGCATGCAGTAAGATGGCACTGCGGATGGATTGCATGGCTCTAAGCCATCCCACCAATATTCTGCCTGGATATGCACAGTGTTTATAACCAGGATTAGACTCCCTCACTCCGGGGAGGTGGACTTACTGCTGAGAACATGTGTCAGGTGACGTTCTTTGTTGTTTAACACTTAGAAATTCAAACACATAGGTGACTATATCAGAATCCTGTTTGTGTGCGAATGAGAGAAGTGTTTAGATGGGTCACATAACCACTTAAGAGGTCTATTAACATAAACACATACTTACACAAACAGCTCGTGTTGAATCTGCAATTCTTTATGTGCCAACGAAGCTGTGAATTTTATACATAATTAAAAACAAAAACAGACTTCCATAAGTGCACAGGGCCAGCATTCAGGAAAATGCATATTTCAGCATGCAAACAAAATACAGCATTAGTGAAATACCGAATAGAAAGTAGGTGTACGGGCAGAGAAAATTTCGAATTTTTAAACAACTGTGCAGTTGCATTTCCCTGAAAGTATTCATGATAATCTTATGCGATGGGTTTGAAATTCCCATAAACGTTACTTGCAATGTTTCAGACAATTCCTAACATCAAGTGATGAAAGGCTGAGAAACGCTCAGAAGGTATTAGCCATGGAGTTTCTGAACTAACAGTTTAGATTTGAAGCTGCATGTCTGTGTGCCAAAAAGTATTTCTGGGGTCATTGCATAAGGCCTAGAACCGCAATGTCTGACCGCCAAATTATTAAGCATGCACAAGAAAAACTCCATGCACTCTAGTGACGTATTCTCTAGTATTATTATTTTTATGATTGGCACTGGATACTTTCCCTCTATCCTGTTTGATCTGTCCCAATTACGTCTTTCAAGAGAACAGTATCGTTTTCAACAAACGCTTTCTTCTTGCACTTTTTTTAAACATACCGTGCATGTTATGTGTGTCTATTCCAATTTCTGCCAATTATCTAAACATTTCTGATGAAATCATGGCATATAGTTCAATGTGATACTGCAGTGGAGAACAAAGTAATAAAACGCTTGTTTTTTTTTTTTTTTTTTTTTTAATGATTGCATTGTTCTTGTAATGACTAAGGGGGTGAAGCCAGGTGGGGAATATGCTAGTCTGATGTGAGCCAACACATTTCCCACTTTGAGCAATGCAAATTGAACTGTTAAGAAAAACTAGACCTACTAATAAACACTTTATAACAAGCTAGTACACTCTTGCTGGATTATAGACATATACATTGTATTTATTTATATACCAGGGGAACAATGCCCTTTTGATCACAAAAGAACGTACACTAAATAAGAAATCAGATTTGATGGGAAGCAATGAGCTTCTTACAATGGGCTGAGTTTGAGGGACATTCTGGTCTGGTCGTGGAGGGGAATAAAAGGAAAAGTCACAGGGGACAATACTTGAAAGGACATACATATATTAAGGACAACCAACATTGGATATTTTTAAGTGAAAGTAGGCAGTACGGCCAGCTGTGCTTGGGATGTGACCATGATGGGTGAAGGGCTAGAGTAGAGGCAGAGGAAGTGAGGGTCAAAGTCAGGTCAGAGGCAATGGAAACATGTTTGCTAGCAGGTAGATCAGAGGTAGGTTAAGAGGGTAACTCGGAGGCATGGAGGTAGGCTTTTAGTTTGGTTTTGAACACATCTGTGTGGACTGTTTCTCGGATGTCCAGGGGAAGAGAATTCCATGGAAGTGGAGCAAGAAGAGAGAAAGAGCAGAAGTGAGAGGTAGCACAGTGAGGATGAGGAGCCATTATGATTGTCAAAGAGGCAGAGCAGAGATTACAAGAAGGCTTGTAGCGTTGGATAGAGGAGCATAGATACAGTGGTGCCTTACTGTGGATATATTTGTGAACCAGGACATTTAAATCCGGCCCTGTTTTGCATCATCAGTCATCCAGCCTGTTGATGGCGTGAGGAAGTAGGTGTGAACTAAGGGAGTTCAAAGAGAGTCCTGGTAGCAAAGTTAATGATCTTGTCGAGAGGACAGGCATCATAATTGTGGAGACCAAAGAGGATGCTGGCACAGTTGTCCAGTTTAGAGAATATGAGAGTGGTTAACAGATGTAGGGCGGTGTTGAATGGAAAGAGGTGCTTGATTTTCCAAATATTTAGGAGATTGAGGCGAGCTGCTGCTCCAGTTTTTGAGATTAAAGTAGGGAAGGTGTGAGAAGGGTCATAGAGGACACTGAGGTTTCTAGCTGAAGAAGAGTAGTGGAGAGTGTCATCTGTAAACTGGATAGGCAGAGGAAGAGATCAGAGCTTTTGGCAGGGTAGAAGAGCACCTCTGTTTTAGTAAAGTCTAACAACAGAAAGAACAAAACCAACCAATATTTAATGGCAGAGAGACAATTGGACATTGTGATAGAGATATCAGAGGAGAGTTCAGGAAAAAAAAAAAGAGCTGGGTGTTGTCCATGAAGAGTTGGTTCGAGAATCCAAAGGATGAGATAAGTGTCCCAAGAGCAGAAGTGTGGAGTGTAAACAGGAGCGGACCCAAGACAGAGCTTTGTGAAACACCAACAGTTAGAGGAGTGAGTTGAAAGTTGTTGTTGCTCCAGGACACAGAGCAATGTGCAAGGTAGGGTTAATCCAGTAAAGTGGTCAATTGAATTCCTAAGAAGAGAGAGAATATTAAGGAGATCATAGTGATTGACAGTGTCAAAGGCAGGAGACGGGTCAAGGAAAATGCATATCACCTTCCTATTCCAGAAAACATGTGTTTTCCTATTGCTTTCTCATTTTGTTTTACATTAGGGTGACACCAATGGAGTCCAACATTCAATATATACTCCACAACGTTGGTTTTCATATCAGTTTGACATGTCCAGGCACTTAACACTAGGTACTTTCTACCCTGTGTACATGTGGAGGATGTATCATGAGATCAATTATATACGTTAAATGAATTTGAACATTGATGTTTGATTTTGTTTTCAACATGCCTTTGTAAACACCTCAACCATATGCACATTTTGGTTTTCACCCTTGATATTCAATGTTGTCATTCTCCCTTCCCCTCAATGCCACTCAACTATCCTTGCTACACCTGCAAAGCTGCAGCACATCCCACCAGTATAAAAAGTGTGGGGGTGTTTCTCAAAATCCCCTTTTCAGCTACAATCTTTGTAGCATTCACATATTTAGAGAGCACCACTTATATTAAAGAGCAGGAATAATTTCATCTCACGTGTTACTTTCTGCTCGGCCTTACAGCACAGTATAGTTTTCACATACAAACTGGACATACTGGTGCCACAGTCTCCCGTTCTTCTCCACTCGAGCCATCTAGCATTGGATCAAGATAGGGAGATGTTCTATTACTCTTGCTTTGTGTGTCCTACTACACCCATTACACAAATAGCTTTTTCATGACACTCACCCCCCCCCCTGTCATTAGACTCAATATAACCAGATCCCATTCTAGCTTTACCTCATTGAGGATTGAATCAGACTCGCCAATGTAATGGGCCACATAACTCATACGCTCTCTTGAACAAACCACAAGGACATCATGCATCAGAAATTTATTATTTAGAATATTATTACCTCAAAATAGCACTAGAAATGCTCTGATGGAATTATGGTGTGCCTATATGGGCAGCTCTGACACCTTCTCCTTTTCAAAGTAGCTCACATACCACAGTCATGCATGGAAGTGATCAATATTCGACACCCTTATGTCATATTACCTTTCATGTTTGTGAGTCAAGTCAAATGTCCTGTATTATTAGCCAGTGCCCCTTTTTATCTCTCCCACGTACTGTCTACCTTTTTCATTTTCTCCCACAAACCAAAGTCTGGTTTTACCTAGGCTGGCTCCAGAATTTGGCACATTAAAACCACCACAGCGGTGGTGTGGGCAGAATAAAAGACTAATAATATAACATAACATACAATTAAAACATAGGTGTGTCTGTATCATGCAGTTGCATTTGTGAACAGCACATTCAGTCATCCACATTCACGTCAGGGGACTGTTATCTTTAATAAAGTGAAATCATAACCACCAAGTGCAAGCATGCAGGACAGCGACAGGTTCATTGGTAAGAATGACCATAAATAATTAAAGATATCACTCTCCTCGAAATAAGAGTATAAAAGAACAACCATGTCTCTGTTTCTCTACAAACTAAAATCAACATAAAAAAAGCACCTTAACCCCAGATGCAGCATTCAACTCTGCATTTAATACCACAACTTCAACACATCCTATCAAACCATTCAGCCTCTCACAACTTTCCACATGTGAAGTAGAGAACGTCATCAAAAAGCTCAAACCCTCCAACTGTCAAGGTGACTCGTGTCCAGCACCTATTATCAAAGATGTGGCCCATGAGCTTGCCCCCTTTATCGCTACCCTCATAAACGCCTCCTTTAAATCTGGGATTGTACATGACAACCTCAAGGATGTCTGGGTTATTCCCTTAATCAAAAAACCTACCCTCGACCCAAGTAACCTGGCCAATTATAGATCCATCACCACGGCACCCTTCCTCCTAAAGATTTTGGACAGGGCAGCCTATTTACAAATTCAGGCTTACCTGGAATCGAACAACCTTCTCGGCCTCCGGCAATCGGGCTTCCGTACAAAACATGGAACAGAAACTGCCGTTTTTGATCTAAAAACACAACTTGAGGATTTAAAAGATAAAGGCAAATTGGCAGTACTTCTACTACTTGACCTATCGACAGCTTTCAACCTGGTCAACCACCAAATTCTGTGCCAACATCTTAAAACTGCTGCCCATTTCTCAGTTGAAGCCAACTCCTGGATCAGATCATTTTTAGCAAACAGAACTATCATGTTTTCTCACCGACCCCTTCTGCCAAACCATCGCCAGTCCTGTGTGGAATCCCACAAGGCTCTTGCGTCTCACCAATATTTTACAATGTATTTATGATGCCTCTTTTGATATTCTCGACTATCTGGGTGTCATCTATAACAATTATGCCGAAGACACCCAAATACTCATCCCCATCACAGGTAACCATACTATTGACTCTAAAGCACTTAACGATGTATACTCAGTCATCCAGGCCTGGATGGTACATCATGGACGGTATCTAAATGATGAGAAAACCAAGCTACTCTTCTAAGGTTCTCACACTAGAATCAGTAAACTGGACCTTATCTTCAAATCCTTTACCATTGATGGGAATACCATCAACGTCTCCAAGGATAAAAAAAAACATTAGGTATCTACCTTGACTCCCCTTTGTCACTCATAAGACAAACAAATGCTGTTGTATCTGCATCGCCCTGCACCGGCAAGCTTATAACAGCTTGCAGATTGTTTTTCACTGCCCCTAACTGCATTATCCTCATCAGAACCCTTGTCATGGCAAACATTGATTGCTGTAATGCCTTATACTTAGGTACCAGCCAAAGAAACATCAATAAGCTCCAGGTCACCCAGAACAATGCTATAAGGGCAGCCTTAAACATCCCTAGGAAATCTCACATCTCTGACACGCGACAAAGTCTACACTGGCTCCCTATTGCCTCCAGAATATCACTCAAAACTCTCACGCTCACTCACAAATCCAAATCAAACCAGGCACCCATCTATCTTGCTAACCGCTTGACTGCCCACGCTCCCAACAGACCCTTAAGATCTGCACAAGTTCATTCACTGGTAATACCTAGATTCAAGCTCCAGAAAGCAGGGGGATCTAGCTTCCCAGTCCTCGCCGCTAAACTCTGGAACACATTACCCTCTACACTTGGAGCTGAACCATCTCACTTTACATTTAAGAATAAAGTCAAAGTGTGGCTCATCGAGCAGGACCACAACACATCTTCCATGTAAATCTGCTGCACTTCCACTATCATCTCCCTTTACCGCTTGTAATTACACTATTTTATGTTAGTATCTGTGCCTCCTCTATAAATATGTGCACCCGTTTCAGCTATATTGATCCTCAGTAAAAATGTACATTTTGTAAATTTGATTTCAGTGTTGCATTTTGCTATCATTGTAAATTCACTGCTGCTTTACGTACCTCCCTTGTTAACCCTCCCTAAGAAATGCACCAAGATGCCCTGGGGCCATGTGCGCAATACAAATAAAATAAATACTAATACAAATTTTGATTTTAGCACTGTACCATCACATTGATTTTGCACTGGTGAAGGGCAACATTGCCCTCTGCTTGAACTGGAGCAGAATTTGCCACGGTACAAATACACATTTCTTCTATACTTATTTACACCAACGATACTTCTGCCCATTGCTGTTGCAACATTACACACCACCTTTGCAAAGTTTAATTTAATATGGGTTTGAAGTATTCTGGTTCTGATTTTCAAAATCCCACACCTAAACCTTAAGAAAAAAAGTCAGAAGAAGTCTACTTGCCCTCATCCTTTGTATGCTCTATCCTGTCCTATGAAAGACGTTTTATTTGTACATTCTGTCTGTATTTATTGTTTGAGTAACACACATGATACAAATTGATAGCAATTCATAGGAAATCAACATATTTAAGCTACAGAGGAAGAGAAAAGATAGGGCCTCACTACGGCCTCACTATGAGTTTGGCAGTAACCGTGCTGCCGCCAAACTCATGAAATTACCGGCACCCAGCAATGGGGACATACGGGGGCATTTCGACCCCAGCGGACCCGGTCCGTCCCCATTGCCAGGTGCTGGTATTCATTACTCCCCATTCCCATTTGAGCATCATAGGGCTCAATGGGAATGGGGAGGTCGGATGCACTGGCCCCATTAATGAAGTAGACAAGTAGACGGGCAGAAAGGCATCCGCATGCACAACTCGTAGATTGCCGGTCCGGAAGTAACAGCACCGGTAGCTTACCGGCACTGTTACTACCGGACTGGTAAACTTATAATGAGGTCCATAGTCTTTTAAAGAGGAACATAATGATGAATGAGAGACAGAGGAGCTAAATGGTTGCTAGTACCAATGTTTAGCAAGGAGAACAAGGGCCCGATTCAGGCTTTGTGAATTAGACCCTAAAGGAGCAAAAAAACAAAATGAAAAACAAGGAGGGTGGGAACAGTAAAAAGGGATTGTTATTGGTACTGAAGGTCGCAAGTAAGATGTTGAAAAGAGGTTAGAGAATAAAGATATGGTTGATCGAGGCAATACACATCTTTTAAAACAATGCATAGGAAATCTTGTCTTCTTACTTTTATTCCATAATTACCCATTGATGTATTAAATACATCTTGGCAATGGTGGAGCACCATTTTGCACAGTGTTTGCACCATGGCAAATATTGTCTGGTGTAAACCTTCTGGACAACATTCACAATACAACAAAATAGAAAAAAAGTTCAGATTTTCAAAATGGTATGCTGTTCAAGAAAAACATTTTTTTTTAAAATCACCTCATTATAATTTGAAGAACTTTAGCAAGCAATGTTGGTTCTAGAGCATAAGCATAGCTTACAATAGCTTGCCCTGGAAGAAGAAGACGTCATTTGATCCATGCCTGGCACATCACCACCCATTAGCCATCACTGGACTGGAAGTTGCGCTCCAATTAAGAACAACATGGCAAAGCATTCCTGGTATACACATTAGCCCAAATGCAGACCTTTTGTCTCAGAAACCTTTGTCTTACAGGGCAGTGTTATTGTATTCAAAGCTTGATCAACCCAAGACTGACAGTTCTCAAACAACTGTATACCTGATTCCACCCTTATTAGGGATCATCAGTACAGTATACTTTGGCATGTTTGTGGTTCAGGCATTGGGGCATGTTTAGCAAACACTGGCAAATTTAAGGTGGGTTGAAAAAAAAACTTCCATCTGAAATGTGAAAGAAATAAAGGTAATGTGAGCCAAATCACACTTGCCACAGTGCCTCCCACTAGCACTCACTGGAATTTCATCTCCATTTCAGAAACACACGAGCAAAGAATTGTGGGTATGAAAATGAGCACAAATGCAAGTCTTTTGCTACATATAATTGCATTTGTCTTACAGGGCAATGCTATGGTATACATAGCTTGGACAACCCTAGTCTGACAGTTCTCAAAGCTCAAAAGATACATTGTATTTATCACTGTCTAGGTATGGCTAAGATATTAATGATGCAGTTTTTCCTGAATGCCCCAAAAATATACGCCCTCCCACCCAAACCGCATGAGTTTAAACCAATAACCAGTTAGAGTATTAACATCTGCTTTACTAAAAGAAATAAACAAAACAAAATAAAAAAATTAAAGAGGCAGAATAAAGTTGCAATTTAAAAACAAAATGATGGAATTCTCTGTAAAAGTTGACTTAAAATGGAAAAGATATGTTGACAAGAAAGCTGTCAAATTTGTAAAAAATCTATTTTCCCGATTAGTTCATCTAAAGTTACAGTTAAATTATCTCTTTATCGCTTCATCATTTATATGTAGGTCAACTATTTTAATTTAGTCAAAGTGCAATGAATGAAATCAGTATATTATAAGTAACGTGAGATACTAATGACTTCTGCTTCCTCAGTGTGTATGTAATTCTTTTTAACTGATCATGGCTGGCTAGGTTAACTTAGAGATTAGTTAAAAAGGGTTATCACTTTACTTTTGATCTTGTTTTTTTAGCCACCTGCATGATGTTTATGTACTAAATTCCATCAGTCAGGGGATTATAGGAAGTTTACTCTGAGCATCATCTTTACTAAAACCCATGAGGGAGGAGTAACTTCTTCATAAGAAACATGACGGCTTTCAAATATACCTTCCTATAACCCCCTGACTGATGGAATTCTGAAATAATATGCCGTGGGATGAACTCCAAATCTGAGACAGGGTGCCCCAATTTGCAGAGGAAACCTACTCCAGAGAGAAGGAATTCATCTGAGAATGTATTTAAGACATGTTTTTATTCAATTCTGCTTGTGACATACGTTTAGAAATGGTCTCACTTTGTATTTTCCTTAATGCATCAGGAAAGCATTCTGTGTAGTACAAGGTGGCCTTTAAGATCTTAAATATTGTCCTCAGTGCTATTTCTTTCAGTACACTTGTCCGTCATGCATTATGTGTCCATTGCTGACCTGATGATACTTTAAAGCTGCAAACCTTCACCTAGGAAGAAGGTTTTATTGTTACCCAATCTATTTGTAAAGACACTGGGACTTTTGCTGTTTTTCCACCAGCCTTGAAATGTTTTATCTCTGGAAATCAAACACCTCATACAAATAGCCTTAATGGCTGTTTTTGCATTCCATATTATTTGTTTTGCAGCATATATGTGTTTAGTTGCAGTCACATTTCCTGCAAATTAAAATACCAGCGTTGCAGTATATGTGTGCAATACACAGTTCATATAATAGTTGTGAATTATTACACAAGGTCAGTGTGGCATATAGAATACAATACCTCCAGCTGTACACAAACATGTAATTGCAAGTAATTGTGGATGTGTGATGCCACATATGATGATTTTTCCTAAAACACCTCATGCGATGATGTAGAAGGTAACTCAGCTATACAACAACAGTCAAATGCATAGGCACATAGAGAGACACACATATGTGCATAGTCCCACACACAAATAATAAAAGAAGACGCACATACACCTTCATAGGCATATGCAACCGCACATACAGCAGACACAGGAAAGCATACTTACAAACACATACAGAGACATTCACATACAGGCACTGGGCCTCATTATGAGGTAGGTGGTAAGGGATTACCAGCACCGCTAAGGACACCGGTGCGGTAATCCCTTACCACCCTATTCCGAGGTCCCTTAGCGGGTCCCTTCCTCAATGCCTGGTTTTACTAATAGTGGGCCCGTTATTAGCTCCATCCCCATTCCCATTGAGCCCTATTGGGGCTCGAATGGGAATGGGGAATGCTTCCCGGAATGGGGACTTACCAGGTCCTCCAAGGTCGGAATGACCCAGTAAATCCACATTCCGGGAACACGGACCCGGAATGAGGTAAGGGGGCAGCAATGGCACTAACAGCGCCATGGCTACCACCTACCTCGTAATGAGGCCCACTGTGTCCCTATTCCTATCCCTAAGAGTTTCATTACTGAAGCTCTGGCATTTCTTAAAGTCCTCCATTATGTGAAGTGGATGGAAACAGTAACTGCATTCAACGTGCTTGTCACCTATAAACAAGTTTTTGAGGCCACGTGACGAGCATGGCCTAAAAAGAGATTTCTTTGATTTCTTCTCTAACTCTGTTCTCTTTCCTAAAAAGAGGTGTGAAGTGTGTATAGTGGTCTGGAAAAAAAACAGTAGCCAGCATTTGCAGAGAAAACCTCCCCCAGAGAGCCAGTCCTTGCTGTGTTTCTTGTGTGTACATCTTGTTCTGCACCTCCGTGGCCAAGGGCCGTGTTCCAGCACGTTATAAATAAAATACATGAATAAATAAGTAATTTCTCTGAGAATCTTGTTAACAAATAGTTCCTGTTTCCAAGCCAAAATCTTTTAAAGGATTTAAACAATGTTCAATGGGGTCCTAGCAGCAGGACTTAAGGTTATACTCTGCACATGGCCGCAGAGGGTGGAGTGGAGCACTCAGCATCCCACTGCCTGAGCGGGAAATGATATAACACGAGGTTGATGTGCTGTAATCATTGATTTTATGATTTAACATAGTATTATGGAAACATGGAAACGAGGATTCCACACATGTTTGAAAGATCCAATGCTAGAGAAGACACTGGTAGCAAAAATATGAATGTTTTGTACAAGACAGTACAAGTGATAAAATGCACCCGATGTGTGTGGCTCTATAGCTGTATTTTCACTTTCAGAAAATTGCTAGATTGAGTTTCTAAAACAAGCCCGAATTGAACAAAAATGTTCATTTTAAATAGCAAACTGAGGTAAGGACAAATTCCATTTGCAACCACACACAGCTTGCGTGCACGTTGCGATTCAAAAACAATCACACATTTCGAAAATACAATTAGTACCACACACAGCTTCTACTTGCAAGTGGAATTGACTCTGAAAAATCCATGTGCGAGTCTTTTGCTGCTCGGTTGCTGTTTGTCAGCAGAAGCACGTAAGAAACTCAGGTAAATGTGCAGGTGAGATATATTCATAGACGTTTCTACATATATGAGATGTGCTAATAAAATGACAGGCCACCCCCTGCCCAGGGAAACTATCATCCTACTTGAATCCAAACATTTTGCAGGCAATCAGATGACATCAAATGCTGGCATTGCCACATGATGTTAAGATGGTACACATTGCAGAACGAGAGAGTGAGATAGGCAAGTACAGGGACGAATTGATTACAATAAATCCGCTATCATCAATTGAAAAAATGCATGCAAACGAAATAAGAAAGGGAAGAGCACACTACTAAGTCCCAATGTGGACATCCAGACACTCAACATGGGCACCAACAGCAGTGGTCAAAATGGGCATTCATCCAGAGAGGAAAGTGGAGTACCACAACAGCAGATGTCAATCACAAAGGCACCAACGTGGGGATCCACTAAAAAAGATACCACCAGTCTCCATGCCTACTTGCAACGTGTAGGAAAAAAGAACAGAAATGAATATCAATTGACCACATGTAGTCACTGTGGTGGAAACATAGAAGTCAAAATGTTTGTCCAAACAGCCTTTTTCATGAAGACATCGAAAGCAGAAGAAAGAAAACAAAAACAGCAGTAGTACAATACAACACGTATCAACACAGTGATGCATAAACACATGGGTGTCATTTTAGGGGGACAAGGATGTTTGCCCCCCAACTTTCGTGACACACCATTTTGTCCACTTCATTTGGCAGGGCCATGGATGGGAGGCTGCCTGCCACAGTGCCCCCCTGGAGTAATGGGACAGACACGCCTGGCTGGGGGTCCCCTAGACAGACTAGTGCTGCCCATTATTGTACACCAGGGATGCAGCTATGGTGCAGCACCGGCATGTGTGGGCCCTGCACGTCTTAGCCCTTCAGCCTGGCTGGCCTGACTAGGGTCAGAAGCCAGGGCACTGGAGTATGTGATGCAGGTCCCACTGCGAGGTTGCAGCTGACTTCCGCGGCCGCCTGCCTGGCGGTCACAGAGTGTCACTTTATGGCACTTCTACTCTTTATCCTCTTTCACTATGTCTCCTGCACTTTCATCACTCCAGTGGCTCTTATTTGAATCATGCCTACTCTTTAACTTTTTCTGTCTTGTCGTCAAATGTCTCCATGGCTTGGCACACCCCATATTTTCTCTTCGATTTCATTCTATTCCCTCGCTCTCTACCTTCTCTCTCAATCCCTTCGTCTACTTATTGTCTGTGTCCTCCATATGCTAAGTCTTGCTTTCGTTCCTTTTCCTTACTGGATCCTAAACATTATGACACACTCGCTCTCCTCTTTTCCACACTTCCGTTCTCGTCACAAAACACATTTGCTTCCTTGCAGATTATGAAAGTTATAACAGAGCATCGGCATGGTACCCATGTCCTGTAGTGGTTTAGTGTTATCCCTCACAGCCACTCAATGTCCTTCCTCCGCCCCACCCCTTTCCTTCAGACGTCATGCTCCCGCCTCCCAACATTTTCAGCATAGTTACTGCCCTTCATAAACACAAGGCAGGAAATAACTGCTGCTCAAATAGGGTCCCCACAAAAGGCGAAACCCTAACCTCAATGGCTCGATACTCGCTACCTAACCACCACCTGTGTCCATGTCACAATCAAAAAATGAAAGAATACCTCACACAACGTAGGAAATTCACAGAAAATCACATGCAGCTCGAGCTAAATTGTGCAACCTAACTGGTTCTCAATTGCATGTCCTCCACAATGCAGGACACTCATCCCTTTGCCACCAGCCTGCATGCATGTCACATCAAAGACAGAAGAAGGAGATACAAATGCACAATTATAGTAAATGAACTGACAATGCAGACAGGCAGCCAGAATCAACTAGCACCGAAGTGCAGGCACCAAAGAACCACAGAAGGCACCTCCAGCTTGCATGCAGATGCTGCTGAGCAGAAAGGAAAATAAAAGGTCATAACATTAGACTTATAACTAAGAAGGAAGACAGAATCAGAGCAACACTTTGTTTGAGAAGATAAAATACACATTGTTGCAGCAACCATAACAAATGGGAAAAGTGACTGCACCCATAACCTAGGGGGTGCCCCCACAGCCTCACTGCCAAACAATCTTCATGATAGACTCTTCCAGAGACCCAGAGAGAGGCAACACAAAAGGGATATAATTGGTGAATGTATTGCATAGAGCATTTATTTGTATGCTTGTGGAGTGCCGAAAGCCCGCAGGCATCAGGGTGCATAAACGTAAAACATACAAACAAAAAGACAGACTAGTGCAGCAAGAATTTACAAAGATTATACTGGGCTCAGAGAGAACTCATTTAAACAAATTAGTTTTTAGGTGTTTCCTGAAAGTCAGATATTTGTTTTCAAGGCATAGAGTGATGGGTAGCTTATTCCAATGTTGTGCTGCCTGCACTGGAAATGCTCTGCCCGAGCCCATAGCTTGTCTGAACCAGAGCACTTTTAACCTGCCTTGCATTTCAGATCTCAGTGACCGAGTCGAAATATATCTCGAGAACTGTTTCTTAAGATATGTTGGAGCAGAGCCATACAAACACCTATGCACTATGGTCAAGGATTTGAATAAAATCCTATCTTCTATCCTCAGCCAGTGAAGAGCTTTCCTTCCTTCAGATCCAGGCTCTCTATTCTTAATCCCTTTACTGATATGTACAGCATTGTTTTCCATTACCTGGCATTTCTCTATCCCCTTCTTAGTGGCTCCTAGCAACAACGCGTTGCCATAATCCAGGTGGGACAGGATGATAGCCCTGGCAATCGTAGGCGTGTTCTCCTCATTTAAAAACGGTTGAATGGCTCTCAGTAAACGTAGGTAATAGGCGTTATTTTTTTGTATAAAATTAACCTGTGCCTCCGACCCACTGATGCCTCCACCATCATCCTGAGGGTTTTGACCTGAGCCATTACTGGGATACATGTACCTTTAATGACAATGGGCCTCATTACGACCCAGGCGGTAAGTTACCGCCTGGGTCGTACCTTTACCACCATGGCGTAAACTACGTTTACGCCATGGTGGTTGGCGGACTTACCGCCCCATTCCGAGGTTGGTGGAGCGGTAAGTCCCCAATCCCCATTTACCCTTCCCCATTCCCATTTTTGCCCCATAGGGCATAATGGGAGTGGGGAAGGCGTTAATTACGCCACCGTAAATTACGGTGGCGTAATTAACAACAAGGTCCCTTAGCGCCATGGATTTTAACACCTGCTAAAAGCAGGTGTTAAATCCTCCATGGCGCTAAGGGACCTCGAGTCAGGCGGTAAGGGTCGGCGCTGTTTACGCTGCCGTAAACCCCTTACCGCCTGGGTCGTAATCGTATTCAGTGCCTAGCTTAGCTCTAGCTTGTCGCGTGCCAAATATCATCAACTCTGTTTTTCTACTATTCAGGTACATCCAAATGTGCTCCACCCATTTGTCTATGATGCTGTACACTGCTGCAATTTTAGGATCCATGCCAGGCTTCTTAAACAGGGGCATTATGGTAACCTCCTTAATACTCCTAGGTACCATACCCTCTTGGAAAGAAGCATTTACAATCCTTGTTAGTACTGGGGAGAACAATTCCTTGTTGTCCAGTATTACTTTGGGAGGTAATATGTTTTCTGAGTATGAAGTAGGTTTCATGTTTGCCAGCACTTTTGCCATCTCCTCTTCTGAGACTGGCTGAAAATTAAAACTTTCCAATTCTCTTTGTCTAGATTCGACAACGGATGGCAAAGTATCCAAGTTTGAAGATTCTCTGGACGAGATAATGGCATCTTTAGCTTTCTGTATCTTAGCGGAAAAAGCCCTTTGCACAACTTCACAGTCCCCCTCAGTAATAAACATTAGGAGGGGTTAGTGCCTTGGGTTTTTCTATATTTTTAAGAATATTAAAAAGTTTACTTGTGGCGCTCGGCGCAACTGCTATCAAATCATTATAGTAGTTGGACGTAGCTTCTCTAATGCTCTTTCTGTATCTCAGATAGATGCATTTCCAGAGATCTTTATTAGCTAATGAGGGGTTCTTTAACCACTTCCTTTCCAGGCATCTTTTTTCTAGTTTCAATTTACTAAGCTCACCATGAAACCATTTGTGATGATTATCGGTCTTCCTGACTAATTTGGATTTAAGTGGTGCAAACTGTTCCACCAATTCTCGAATATGCGATGTGAATTGCTGGAGCATATTTTCACAGGAATCATCATCCTGGAAATTGTCTAAAAGCTTTTTTAGGCAAGGTTCCAGTTGGTCCAGCCCTAAATTTGTGAAGTTACGGCTTTGAACCTTTACATGAGGATTACTAATTTGTTTTGAATAGTTATTCAAATGGACCTCAAAGGTAACCAATAATTGTCTGACCAAATGCAAGGCTGGGTTACCACTTTCTGGGTATTCATGTTCTGCGTTATAACCCAGTCTAACTGGTTTCCGTTTGTAGTCGTTGGATCATTATTTATCACCATGAAATCCAGGTTATTCATAGTTTTTTCTAACAGGATAGCTTCCTTATCCAGAGAGTTCCCCCTTCACCTGTTAAAATCCCCCACTGATAGCGTAGCTGTGTTGGTGGATTTCAGATTATTTAACTGAGGGGTTAATTTATTACAGAAATCCAACAAAAGGGTGGGCGGTCTATAAATAACAATGAGATTAATAGTCATTCGGCGTGGGCGTGAATTTGAGGTGTAGTTTCGCACATCAATTGCATGCTAATTTGCCCTTAAAAAATTTACTAGAGTCTCTAACTATAACTGTGACTCCCCCTCCTACCCTACAGTCTCTATTCTTGTTATGCAGTAGATATCCCTCCCCGAGTCTTTAAGCCAAGTCTCTGTGTGACACAAGATATCGAGTTTTTCCTCCATAATCAGATTGTGCATGCTTAAAGCATGCTTGCTTAAAGAGCGAGTATTCAAGAGGCAAACTTTTTAAGTGGCATGGCCTGCCCTCCACAGTCATCGTCAAGATCATCAAACAGTGGTGAAAACTATGAAGAATGTTATTAGGTGTTTACTCACTAACTAGCAAGTCTATAATTTAGAACAGATCCTGCTGTACACAAACTGGGAGCATATATTACACTCCCAAAACTCCACTAAGTCTCATTAGGTGCACAGTCACTAAGAGGCATGTTGCAATACCTTAGAACAGAGCCCGATGTGTGCAACCCACCTATCTCAACAAGTAACACAGTATATTGAACATACTGAATTTGTATCATAGTGGCATGTAACTCTGCTACACTAAGAAAAAGCCACACAGCATGAGCACGCATGACTACAAGACAACGGGCCTCATTATGAGCTTGCCGGTCTGGATACAATGGTACTGGTAAGCTTGGCGGTACTGTTGTATCCGAACCGGGAAACTTCGGTTTGTGCTTGCAGGTGCCTTTCATTCTGCCAGGTCTGGCCTGGTGGAATTAAAGGCAACCACGAGCACAGCATGCCTGTAGCACAGGCACAGTTATGGTCCATGCCGGTGTTACAGACATCCCATTACCCATTGGGCCCTATGGGGCTCCATTGGAATGGAGATCACCCAATTCTGGCACCCGCAAAGGGGCAATTTCCTGGTCCGGCGGCCCGGAATACCCATTGACTGGTGCCGGACTTTCTTGCAAATTTGGAGGTAGCCTTGCTGGTTTTACCTCCAACCTTGTAATGAGGCCCAATGGCTCAAACTACCCCAACTCTAGGGCTGAACTATATTGCAACATTGCTAATTAATAGAAGAGTCCACAACAGTCACATGATTCAGGATCACTAAGATCGAGTGGACCACACATGCAAAGCCTGAAAATGCAGGTTAAGACAAATGCAGGTTATACATCTACAAGCTCTCAGTGAATCCCATAGCATTGTAGATCGATCTCTGACCAGCATTCATGGAAATTCTCTTGACACGCAAAGCTTGAGCTAGTAGGTGTGTGAAGCCTTATGATACCCTTGCAAAAGCATCTATCTCACCCTTGCTGTCTTTAGCACAAGTTCTCTTCAAGTTTCCTTTGACTCCAAGGTCACTGTAATATCCATTTCACACGGGTACTACCACCTCAATATTTGTTCTGGTATGCTCTCTATCATATCCACATACCACTGCTACTCCGCACCAGCTGCAAATCCAGACATCCATCTGTTAGCACGTGGCCATTCTTCAATCACATGCAACTGCATGTTTGTTATGCATAACAAAAGTGAACATATGTCACATGATACTTGTTTGTAACACACTTTTCAACCTCAAATGGGCGTAATTCACATAAAGTGTTAGGAAAACCAGGTGCACATCCAAGGAACATAACACATATATGAGAGCAAAAGTGAAAACTTCACCTCTTGCTCAAAATGAAATATTTGCAAAACAGAATGAGTTTGATGCTGATGTGATGTTGACAGGAGTACAGACTGAATATTCGGACATCTTTCTGTTGAATTACATACCTTTCAAAATTGACAGTAGAACTCTATACCACTTACAATTAGTATGCAACGCCACAAATCCAACATGATCATTTAACACTAGTTATCATATTACTCACGGCACTATCCCATGACATTCTTTAAAATACTGCATTTTTTTAAGTTCAGTTTCATATGAAGATATAATAAAGTTTGAAAAGGTGTGCTATGATTGAAAAGAGTGCATCACCCAGTAGCACTGGTTAGGGAGATGACCCCAAAATTGACTGCTTGATCGATATGACTGTGCAATGTTAAAAAAGGGGTTCATTATTTAACTTTCTTTTATTTTTGGGAACCCCTGCCTATTGCTAGATAAGATTACCATTGAATGTTTTGATCAAGTCATAGCAGATAAGTCAGAATGGAACTGTCCCCTTGGTAAAATGTTGTCACCCACATAATGGAAAATCTAAAATATTTTCCATGACACATAGCATCTTTGAAACATAATCACAAATATTGGATTAGAAAATGATCAGTCATTTCCTACCATACAACAATTCTATGAATTAGGTTCTAAATGTTTTGGAAATGCCTACAGTTTTGATGTATGTCTCATTTGAATTATTGGCCACTGCTAGAATTCCTATTACAATTTCTTTGCAAAGTGTTTCATGTCTAGCTTTGTGTTTGACAGATCACAAAGAGCAGCGTGCTTCAATGTCATACTTTTCTGACATTTTTTAATCCATTACATTTGTACATATTAAGTAATTTCTGTGAAACAGAATCACCAACAAGGATATGCAATTCAATTAGGTTTGTTCATCAATGGGCACATATATTACATATATGTCATCCTCGGGGTCATCTTCGACTCCACACTCTCCTTCTCTCCTCATATATCTGACGTCTCTAAGAAGTCACATTACCAGCTGCACCTCCTCAGAGGTATTCTTCCCTTCCTCTCCTTCCCCCAGAAGCTCACTGTCTCTCGAGCCCTGGTTCTCTCAAGGCTGGACTACTGTAACAGCCTCTATCTTAATCTGCCTGCCTCCACTCTCCGCCCTCTGCAACTTATCCAGAACAGAACTGCGAGACTTGTCCTTGGCCTCAAGCCCAGGGACCGTATCTCTCCAGGACTGAAATCTCTTCACTGGCTCCCAGTGGCCGCGAGGATCAAGTTCAAAACCCTCTGCATTGTCCACAAGGCCTTCTGGGGCCTGGGACCAAAATACCTCCAACTCTCTCTTCCTAAATATCTTCCTTCACGAGCCCTTCGCTCATCCGTCTCCAACTCCCTCATGGTCAGCCGTTTCTCGAAGCAACGAGCTGGGGGTAGATCTCTCTCCGCAGCAGGGGCCTCCCTCTGGAACAGCCTTCCTGCCTCCCTGAAACTTGAGGAGAACCATCTCCGGTTCCGGAAGCACCTCAAAACCTTCCTCTTCGCTTCTGCCTTCTCTCTCCCTCTCCCCTGCTAATCCTGCTTAACTCCCCACTGAACTCAGCTCAAACCTGCATCTGGGCCACTCTCAGCAACCTCGGTCCAGGGCCCAGCCACTCTCCACCTGCACTGCCTCCCCGGCTCCCCCTGCACTGTGGGACTGTCACTGTATCCCTACAGCCCCTTTCCCAGCACTTGCTCTGCACTTACCTCGCACTTGCCACCAGCTGGCCCTTTCTATTTATTATTTATTATTATTTTATTTTATTTTTTTTTTTACGCTACTTACCTTGTACTGCACTTCCCCCCCCACCTCCTCCCCCCTGCACTTCCTCCTTTTCCCCTTACCTCTGCACTTGCGCGATCTGAATGACACCTGGCCTAGTAGGATCGTTTGTCTGTTTTCCCCTTGTTTCCCTCCCTCCCTGCCTCGTCGCGCCTTGAAACACTTGTGTATAGGCGCGTTACAAATACCATATCATATCATATCATATCATTAGAAATGGCAGAATCTGACACTGGTGTGAAGATCATTAACAGCCGGCCTCTCACTGGAACTTTGGGGTTAATATTACTAGGCCTACATTATTCAGCAAGGGGTTCAGGGGAAAGCTTTATATTTTAAGCCATTATCTTGGCCTACCTTCTGCTTGACAGGCTATGAATAAGTCTCTAGATGGCAATGTTTTCCTCTTGGAAAAACAAACTTGTAGACAGGTATTATGTTGACAAAAGAATATCTGCATATCAAAATGTTGCAGAAACAATGATTTACTATCACAATAGAATACATTCATGGTAAATTATCATTCTTACATCTAGATTACTTCTTTTTGTTTTCTGTTTGTTAAATGTTTAGTGAAATGACTTTGGTTATTTTAATGAATAATTGTCTGTGTACTGTTTCAATTGTTTCTAAACAAGATACAATGAAAAAAGGGTGCCTTTTTTGGGGAGACAATTACTAACATTACCGAGGAATGCATTAATAAAAGGCACAATACTAGTCCAGTACATTATATATACTACCAGAATAAAGCAAGACCCATTTTTGTATTCTGCAGGTATCCTCCATCATATACATTGTTAATGGTTAAGGGGAAGACATATTGAGAACAAAACAAAGGCAACATTTCATGTTTCTCTTATCTGTCCTGCCAGGGTATTTAAAATATTATGTTATGGTAGCAGTGCCCACATTCTCAACCATTCATAGACACAGACGTTGGACCTGATTCACATATATGTTATGAGGAGTAAGTCTGACCTACCCTTGACTTACATCTGGAGAGGGTTATTAGTTGTATAAAATAATTACATTCAGTCACTCTGATGTACAGTGGATTTACTCCTGGGCTAATTCAGGCATTGGTCAGAGTTACCCAGTGCGACTTATGTTATTAATCTAACATTCCTCTGCGTGTGTAAGTGCTGGCAACATATTTGTGCATCAGGCCCATAGTTTGCTAAAGTATATTAACATATAACCAGACAAATCATTACATCATCCATCATTGAGGCTGCACCAAATTCCTACCATCTTACAGAATAGTTCTCTACTTCAAAATGAAGTGGGCTCTGCTCATCCATATATCAAAATGACGGCTGCCTCTGAAGCTGCCTACCTTTGTTTTCTATGAATCTTTTCAATTTTTTGAATGGGCCTCATCTTACTTTATGTCGAAATAACATGTTTAAATATTCACTCTCGAATCATCAAGAGAATGTATGATCCATGATCTTGTTGCATATTTTCTTTTCTGATTTGGAAGCCTGTATTATTTCAATTATGAGGATGAAGCAAACATATATGTATCACTTGTGAAATCACCCCGCTGTATTAAGGGTCATGGATACATTGGAAGATTGTAGATCCGGGTCTGCATGATGACAATTCATTGTTAAATTGCTACCTATGACAGGACCTGCTCAGAGCATTGGCAAGGTATCAGATTGCACTGCTATCATCAGATCTGGTTATCTATATAACTAGGCACTATTGTTCACTAGGTTGGCACTTAAGTGGTCTATAAACAGCATTTCTATCATTATGCTCAGGCAATGAGGTGACAAAAGTACAATTTTTGTGGAATGCCCTAAACCTTTGTAGCAGCCTTGTTGTAGATAATAAGATATTTAGCTTCCTCTGAGGAGTTTGAATACATTATTTTATTTGTGAATGCCGTAGCTTTTTTTCACAATCACCCATACATTTCAGAAGTATACAATTATAATACAGCAATGAGGAAGAGACCACATTGTCATCAACAACTAAATATGTGCATTTGTGTTAAGATTGCAAAACGCTAAGATGAAACAACAATGAAAGTTAAAAAAAAGAAAAATATTAACTAATTGATCACTCTTCAGAATCTGTACTTTAATAAAAGTCCTTGTTTTTCAAAAATCCTTAAAATGAATGGTGGAAGACAGGAGAAACAACCACAACACTATAAACCCATAAATTCCGGTCACATTTATGTAAGTGTTGTGGACATATTAACCTATGCTTTTGTCAATAACATTAAGTTATTCAATGGCTTTGGTGAATTTAACTAATAGTTACTGCTGGACTTTATATTTTGAAGGAGCATCAAGTAAAATAAATGCCTGCTAATACAAATTAAGCCCACATATATCAGATGCTAGAAAACAAGAGCCAAGAAGTGAATTGCAAAATGGGAAAGTGTGAGATGTATCACAATGCAAGAATGATATTTTATTTTTTTCCGTCACAGTAATGCAAGAAATATAAGAAACTCTTTCAGGTCATAAGAACCCTTCAGAATCTCTGAAACATTTATGTTTTTCTTCTCTGTACCCCACACCCAAATAAGATGTCCACACAAAAATCCTCACTCACCTAAACGCCCCCTACTGGTAAGCGCTGGTATGCATCTGAAGACCTCATTTAATATCCAATGGCCAACTTGTATATAAAAAGAAAATTGAAAGAACAATGTGACCTTAAATACACAATTTACTTATTTCCTTAACTAAGCAAAATCACAAAACATTTTGGAAAGTCTTCTTCTGTAGGGATTATACACAGATGGTTATGTGATTGTTACCATATGGTTTTCACTATTTCAGTAATCCAATGTGGAACACCTGGGGTTGGCAAGAGATCCACACTTTATCATTTTAAATGGTAAAAGGAAGTACAATGCTTTTGGTGCACATTTTTATAAACTGTTTTGAAAAACATAATACACAATAAATCAAGAAGCTCTCCGATTCAAGTGAGGCACATTATAGTTTTAGGTGTTTCTGTCTTTGACCAAATGCTGAAGTTATGCGACTATTGTTTAAGTCATTGAAAAAGGAAGAGCTTTTCTTGTTGGCAGCATATGGAGCAGCACTGTGACAGGTAGACAGAATGAGAAACCCATATATATATATTTTGTTTTCAGGGGACATAGTTCATCCACTTGTATGATGGGAATACAAAACCCCAAATTCATTAATCATATACGTAACCTTGCCAGCATGCTTATTTCCTGGCACCGGCAAGGTGTCAAATACAGTTAAGATGGTTAAATATTAAGGACAGTGTGGTTTGTCCAGTATAAGAATGCATCTTTCATGTTCGCACATGTGGTACAAAGGGGATAATGACAACCAGGCTACTGTAAGTGGTGATACTTTACAACATCTTACTTTGTTTGGTGTCCTGGATCATGCACAGTGACTGCATCAATTATCATATTGATAAATAACTATAGGTGAACCTATATCATTGCAGAATATGTATTTCTACCTATGAACATACACAGACATGCACACCTAGATGGAGAATGTGTTCAAGCAAGATCTATAATAGTGTATGAATTATTATTGTTCAATAAGGGGAGGGCTGTGTCTCAGATAGGAGGAACATTAGTATGTTGGTGCTTGTTACTTTGGAATAAACTTGAAAATTCTGTTCTAACAGTTTTGTTCAGATGAATTATATGTTGTCTGAAACAGGATCTAAACATATGTTTTAAAAGCTACTTGTGGTGAATACTCCTGCTGCTATTCTGGTAAGGATTGGTGGAGCAGGTGCTCTATTCCTTGAACTCTGGCATGGAATTGTTTTTCCTTGGTTTTAAATTTTAAGAGACTGGTTGGTGAATGGTTAGCTTTTCACCAGCATGAGGTCTCTGATTAAGATCTCTTATGGAAATAGAAGTTTGAGGATGTGTAGGCGAATGGACTGGGGGTAGAATTAACCATGACCAGGTGGTTGTTCCAATGAAGGTGGTCAGTAAAAATATAGGAGGTCACCTTTATTGGGCACATGCCAAGTAGTGGTACCTCGTGCCAGCAGATCAAGATAAACGCTGGGGATATGACAGAGAATGAAGATACTTTACGCAACTGGTTGTCTTTACTTTTCACGGTTGTGAAGCTGTCCCAGAGTGAAAGAGTTCTAGAATAAGTCACTAGATAGGGTTGATATGGTCTTGAGAGATATCAATCTCACTGGTAAGTTGACAATCTTGCAGTTATTGGATGGGTTTGTTAAAGTTAGCATTGTATCTTGTATGTCGTTGATGAGAGCACTGCTAGTGCCTTACAAACTGGCTTTGAAGACTTAGAAATCTTGTAAAAAGCCAAAGGTGGACAATTGTGTAGAAGACATGTTGATGCTGACAACTTATGAGGAGAGGATATGTGAGTACATGGGAGATAGAGAGAAGCATGAAGTGCTCCGAGCTGTGGTCACAGATCTGCATTCAGAAATTCTGAACCTTTTGTTTCAATAGTGTTTTGGCGTTTGTCTACTATTCGTTTCCCCCTGTATTGTTCTCTGTTTCTGGTCTAATGTGGGAAGGAACACAGCAATCCCACTTAACCTTCTGTGATTCATCTGGAGAGATGTTGCTGTTGGCGCCAATGATGGTATTTGTGTTGCTGAACAAAGGTCTCAAAGGTACCACCCATGGAGCAGGGAATGGATGGGTTAACGTGGAGTGAAATGGTTGAGGGGCTTTGAGATTTCATGTGTCAGATGTCCTCCATTCTGCATTGGTTAATTTTCTTTAAAGCAGGCAAAAATGTATGTTCATTGTTTTTTTTTTTTTTTTTTTACAATAATAAACTGTTTTTTGAATTTAAGATAATCTGTTGTGTGCATAGGTTATCTCTGCAACATGTTCTACAATGACAGTTCAAAAGCAAAATCGTCCCTCAATCACTTTAATGAAGCTGTATAGTCCAATGGGTGTGATCCTCATAGAAAAACAAACATTTGGAATACTAAAAAGAGGGACTGATTATAATCATTGAGGAGCTACACCATCGGCTGGATGGGTATCGCAGGGATGGGCAGAGATTAGCTGGCTCTCTCTTGGCCATGCCATGCTGCCTCTCTCTTTTCATTGCTGACATCTACTTGATTTGGGTGTGCAGAGAGAGGAAGATGGGCCATGTTCAGACAGAGCAATGCAATAGGCACAGAATGGTGATATCCCCTTGCCAAGAAGATAGCATGTGAGTCAGTAGATATGTGAGAGTGGTGAGTCTGCAACCCTTGAAGCTGCAAAGGAGGATTGGTCAACTGTGGTGACATTCACAGTCTTTTACCTCAATATAGGAAAAGTAGCAAACAAAATGAAAACCAGTTGTCAGGGTTGATTGCTTAAGCAAGTTTGTGTTATAGCACCATAGGTCATTAGTACTAGTAAAGTGCTAAAAAGGCACAACGTTTTGGGTTCCTGAACCTTGACCAATATGGCATGGGCATAGTACATTGTTTATGTTTTTAACACTCTAGTTGAGGCACATTTCAATTTCTATTTTCTGATACTTCAACCTGAAGCACCACGGGGATCACGCGAATAAAGGGTACGCTACTCCGCATTTGACCTTTAATCTTGCGATGGAGGTACATTGACCATATCCCGGCTTCCCCAGCGTAAGTGTAATTGAATGCTACGTTAAGTGGTGATATTACTGCATTGTTTCAAACAATTGATTTTTCTTGGTTCCTCATTGGACTCCATTATGAAATGCTCAATACAGCAGAGACCACTGAATGCACAGCAAATCTTGCTTATTGATAACGGCTATGCAATTTAAACACTGAAGTTTACCAAGCAATGACTTCCAATCCAATCCATGGGGAGTGGTCACGCAAGGAACCTAAGCTCTGGCTACGTCATGGGACTGAATTAATGTTGTTCTTCAGTCCTATGTCTATGGTGTCTCATGCTTCACTAAACCTGTGCCTTGATTCACCTTTGACCCCAGGCACGACAGGTGAGACGAACATGATTTCTGGCGATTTTCCAGCTAAATTAATGTCAGGTTGGGGGAGAAGTATAGTTTGAGCAACCAATGTTAATGTTTTAAACCTAAGCAGTGGCACTATATTTAGCTTTGCAAAAATATGCCATATACAGTATGTACTCCTGCAGAAAGTGCAATATAATACTCATTCCCACAGACGTGTGATGACACGGGTGCATACTTTAGTCATTTGATGTCTTTCACCTGACCCTTCCTTCACTCAAATTCATATGACATTTCTTTTTTATTTGCTCTGTCCATAACACTTTGATTTTGATGATATTATTATTATTATTATTATTATTATTATTATTATTATTATTATTATTATTATTAATATCACTACTACTGTTGTTGGTTTGTTTTGCGATGGGCCTGTACTGAGCCTCTCCGTCGATCAATGTGACATTATAAACTGGACGCCATTGAGAAAGGCAACCCTAAACTAATATTTCTGGCATTGATATCTTTGAGAACAAGGTCCTATCCGAGGCTAACACTCAAGTGCGGAATACATTATTCGTGCTCATTCTTAATATTCCAAGCCACGCAATTATACTGCGCATTCGCGGTGATCAGAAAAAAGTGGCAGAGCGCTTGCATTTTCCTGATGAGGGCTCTTCAGATCGCACAGTGCTGGAGGCGAAACAGTTCCCCATTTATTCACCCAGCCCTGCGACATTGGGCTGGAAATGTTCCTTTGATAATACGTGCCAATCCGTGTTTCTGAAGAATGACATTCCTGAGAGATGCGCGTGTAGCTCTTACGCGAGCAACCTATTACGGCTCTGTGAACTAGCGGGGATCCTGGGCTGCAGGGGGGCAACGCAAATTAAGCGACCGCGCTTTGTTTTGCATGCCTGTGAGCTACACGCGCACACGCCCGCACAATGCAGCTCCCATTCGGTTGCATCAGCACTGGTAGAAAATGTCTTCTTTCATTTGCAGAGAAAGACATAATAATTAGCCGAAACAAAACTGCCTCCATCGAATGAATTGGACACAGCCTTTGAGAAAACAATTTGAAAAAATAAACATATTTATCTGAGCCAGTGCATACAGAGCGCCCGCGCTGTCTGGGTATAACTCATATTTTATTGGCCCGGCAGACACTTTATCTGTGATTCTTTCTTCGGGGTGTGAATGAAACAATTATCCTGAAAACCAGATTATGCGATTAGATGACACTTTGCGTCTGGGTACTGCTGCTAATGCCGCAGTCAGCATTACACACAGAAGAATGCAGCCCTGAATACCAAATGGCATCTTACTACAATGTGCCCTTTCTGATCCTTCTGTGACGCAGTTTTTAATTTGTGTAAAAAATAAAGCCTGATTCGCAGAGTGTGTTCCAATGGGAGGGCACCAATATGAAACACGTCTGCGAATCAGGCCCACAGAGAAATGCAATTGGAGCCTGCATGCAAAATGTAATCTATCATACACATGGCAACGCGGTTAACGCTTCCACCATGCTAATGCTGCAATATGGTGTGTAGAGTATTCCATTTATTTCGACCCCGCAATGCAGGGAATCTTTAGTTATTGATTTGTTTATTTATTTGCTGTGGTTGTTATTGCTGTGGTCGACTACTGTTTCCTTTGGTACCACTCCCAATGAACTATACAGCCATGATTGTCAAACGCTCGGGTGACACTAGGTATGGAACCAGGCTTTCCTTGAGGGCTGAGGTCGCGTCACTCACCTTGCTCCAGCGGCTGGCTTTTGGCTGCAGAGGTTTTCATCTTGAGTGCCTCCCTAACAGACATGTCACAACAGGAGCCCTTGTTAGTGTCTTGGTCACTGTCAGCCTGATCACTGTCCCCATGCCCACTGTCCCTCAGACTTGCTCTCTCTGGGTCCTTGAATGTTGAGCTACTGAAATACACATCAAAGAAAAATCGTAAACAGAGAAGTCAGCCCACTGACTATGATATGAATAATACTTTCAGGCAAAGCAATGCTGACAGGAAAGCAAATGGAGATGCGAGGGGTGTGGCTAAAGAGGACTTACCTTTGAACAAACTGCTGCCTGCTACCCATGTAATTGGGCTCTGCCGGGAAATTGTCTGTCTGGAAAAAAGAAGGCGAGAGTACTTATTGCCTTAAACTGGACACATCTTCAGCTCATTACATACTGCAAAAAATACTCCTAAATCTACACATTTCTGAGTTTCAATTGAAATGAAAATTGCCTAGAGTGCAATTAGAATATTTGGGCCTACAAATTAGCCACTGATGGAAACAGCGAAGATTGCTTTACCAAGCGGTCGCTTTATGTAGCTTGATGAATGACTATATTTAAACCTTTTTCATTCGTAAAATGTGCAGATGAAATGTTGGTAGGGGGGGAAAGGACAGGGTGACCCAATTCAGGCATTTTAAGAAAAAAGCAAATTGTGAAATACAACGCCTGTTTAATCATAATTATATCATGTGCTGGAGTTCGTGTTCAAGTGTGGCAGTGGGATAATTATGAGTAATGCGGTGCATTGCGTACAAATTTAGAAAAATAAACATTTTTTTTCCGGCATGACTTTCCCGAGAACAAAGACAACCCGTGAACATATGGTTGATTTCATCTTAATATTGAACAGCATTAATAGTCATTGACTAACAACCTTGCTGCATGCAAACAATAAATTAATAAAATCAGCTGCCAAGAAATTGCAAAAAAAATTAAATCACAGGAATCATTTTCTTTCTATTGCTTGGGAGTGAATCATTCTTTTTCGGATTTGGGGCCTAACACCTATGGGGGAAGAAGCAGAGAGACGCAAAATGTCGGCAGACATGGGTTTCTGCCAGGAGAGCACTGAGATACCCTTGTTTCAGTGTACTTTAGAACAAAGATAGATGGGCACAAAGGAAGCGAGATTACACCGTTCATAAGACTTCCCATCCATGCATACACGAAGCCTCTTTCTGCAGCTGATAGAAAGACAAGGGGTCCCTGTTCCGAGTAACACGTTATGCATCAGAGCAACAAGAAGACTTTGAAAAGCACCCCGTGCCTAAGAAACACTAACCCAACAAAGATGAGGAAGCAATACTGCTAGAATACCTTTAAATAAGTGGTCGAACCAAAGCAATATATGTGTTATCTAATCGTTCATGTTATAATATCATCAGTGCGTTGGGGCACCACTCAGAATGACCATGGCTAGAGACATAGGGCCTCATTATGACTTTGGAGGTATCCATGGTGCTGTTGGCGCCATGGCTGCCTCCAAAACCGTGTCGAGGGCCGGGTTCCCTGAATGGGGAAATACCGGGCCATTCCGAGTATGGAGGGCCCGGTATTTTCCCATTCAGGGAACCCGGACCTTCCCCATTACCATTCGAGCCCCAATAGGGCTAAATGGGAATGGGGAGGGACTAACAACGGGCCCATTACAAGAGAGCCTATTGTTAGCTCCCTGGTTCCCTCGCGGGACTCGCTATGGACGTCTGGATAAACCAGACGTCCACTTCGGGTCCTGCGAGGGAACCTCGTAATAGTGCGGAATGCGTTTAACGGCGCCGGCACCATTATTAAACGCATTCCGCACAACTTGTAATGAGGCCCATATAGTTATGGGTAGAGGGATGCTTCATTCTTGAGATTGTATTAAAGGAAGTAAATGCCTAATATACTCTCTGAAATCTTTTAGCAAGTAGTTCAATTGTAAGTCTCAATATCAACCCAGATATATGGACAAAGCGGCATTCCTTATTGTCGGTGACTGTTGATAGCGTGAATATGAGTCAGGGACATTAGAAGTGTATCCATCCACTACATGTCCCCTTCATGGGAGATGAAGGGACACAAATCGATTGGTTTTCTTAGAATGTTTCATCCCATTAAAACACACTGTTAACACTTGTAAATTTAGATATAGGGCCTCATTACACGGATGGCGGAGAACCATGGCGCTATTTGCCGGTAAAATACCGGCACCGCCTTGGCGGAAAGGGGAATTACCGCCCCATTCCAAAGTTGGCGGGGCGGTAATTCCCCCTTCCACCATTGCCCTTCCCCATTCCCATTTTTGGCCCATAGGTCTCAATGGGAATGGGGAAGGCTCTAATTACGGTACCACAAATTGCGGTACCATAATTAGCTCCCTGGGTCCCTTTGCGGGTTGGTTTTTAACGCCTGCAAAAAGCAGGCATTAAATCCCCCAACCCGCAAAGGGACCTCTTAGTAAGGCGGTAAGGATTTACTGGTACCGGTATTTTACCGGTACCGGTAAATCCATACCGCCATCCGTGTAATGAGGCCCATAGTCTGCAGGGATGTACGAACCTGCAACAAAACATGTTAGGTTTCCCATGACAGACGGGCAACATGAGAGATAGCAAGTAACAGCTAGATACCAAAAAATGAGATGAAATAGAGTGCAGTAGGCTGCCACACAGTACAATTAATAACCTGTCAAACATCTGTTTACAAAATCAATAGAGCAGGCAGTCTCTATTTGCATAAATGTGTTGGGTTTGCTATAGTGTACACTTGGATCGGAAGAAACTGAGTGTTCTACAAGGAATCAATACTAATAGAATATAAAAAAAAGGGGGATTGCAATATAGTTACCAATTATAGGCTTCTAGCTGCTAGATGCCCTGGGGAAACTACTTTGCACCGTATTACTGATCAGAATTAATAATTGAGAAGAGCAGCTCAAAATTCTATCGGATCAGCAAACTCACTTCCGAAAGAAGATAGGCACCTATCAAAACATGGGGTCACTACACTATTTAATAAGGTAAATAAGGAAGCAAAATGATAGGAACCTGTACATTGCATACATAGATGTTTCTAAAGCCTATGACAGTGTGGACAGTGCATGACTTTGATCCAAATTGTTAAGCCGGCATATGGAAGAGGATCTGTTATATTTGATTAGACTTTTCTATACAGTTAAGCCGGCTGCCGTCTGAACCAGCCATGAGGGGTTTGTAACGGATTTTATAGAAACAAAAAACAGTCCAAAACAAGGATGTGCTATGGCACTGTTGCTTTTTGACCTATATGTAGCCGATTTAGGGGACGCGCTTGAGGCCTGAGGCTCATTCCCGCAAAAAATTGGAAATAGGCAGATAGGATGGCTAATGTACGCTGACGATACACTTACACTTTGCAAAACTCCAATAGGCCTGGAAAGGGAATTTTTCGGCGTGTAATGCCTACTCCAAAAATAATGTTCTGGATCCGAATAAGGCCAAGACAAAGGTCATGGTGGTAGGTCAGACGGAAAATTGGTGGCACAAAAATAGAAAAAGTTGGTGAATACATATACTTACGTGCTCTTATTACCCCAATCTGTTCCGTACAGGCAAATCGAGAATATGTTACTATCATGGCCCTGAGGAGGTTTCGAGTGATAAGAAAACTTACCTCGACTAAGGCTGGTTGTTCCTTGCAGGGTCTTACCATAGTTTATCGCTCAAGTCTGGTCCCTAATGGTCTAGAAATCCATAAAGAAAGTGAACTGCAATGCCTTAAGAACCTAAATGGAAATATCTGCCGACGGGCACTGGGCCTTCCTCAAGGTACCCCAGTAGAACTAATCTGACTAGAAATAGGACCTATCTCACTAACTACCACCCTCGATATTCGAGAAGTGTGATGTTGCATAAAATATTAAACAACCCTAGTGTGACGCAATATAGTTGGTTTACCAACGTAACGGGCGGGCAGACCGTTATTTGTGAACAAATTAAAGATTGGAAGGTGGATATTGAGGAATTCCACAAAAAGATTGGTTTGGTAGTGAGATCATATTTAAAAAAAAGTTCACTAAGGGGGCACACAAATGGGACTGCATTGCCAATATTGAATATCTACAGGGGAAAACATTATTGTGTACTTATGTCAACCAGCGTTTTATGTACCTTCTGCCATTCCCTTGATCTATCTTATGGGATGTTGCTAGGTTGAGACTCTATGCCAGAAGTCTTCAATCTGTAAGGCGCGCCCCCCAGAGGGGCGCGGCCGCATCCCAGGGGGGGGCGCCAGAGCCCAGCATGAAATGTAAAAAAATGTTTTGTTTTTTTTTAGATTGAAGGAAATGGGAAGGGGCAGCTCACATGGTCAGACTGGACCATAAAACGGTCCTAGGCACCAATGAAAAAATGGCCAGCAGTTGCAAATGGATATTCAGTCCTTTAGTCACAGACTGTTTGAATAGTACCCAAGGGGTTGTTTTTTGTCCAGATGTAAACAAATGGTGATATTTAAAGAATATTTATTCAGCAACAATGGTCAAAACTACTAGCTGCATAGTGAAGTAACTCCTCAAACTGACCCACATTGGCCGAAAAAGTGGCCAATTTTGACTGGCCTACACTGGCATTTTGCATTTTTGGTACGGTCATCGCCCTAGTGCCCTATAGGCCAGTCCAAGCCTGCGGCTCATCCATAATGGGTGA
This sequence comes from Ambystoma mexicanum, assembly GCF_040938575.1. Classification (NCBI taxonomy): domain Eukaryota; kingdom Metazoa; phylum Chordata; class Amphibia; order Caudata; family Ambystomatidae; genus Ambystoma; species Ambystoma mexicanum. The sequence goes on from NC_090941.1 coordinate 432,218,972, forward strand.
AGGGGCATCCACCCACTGGCCACCTCAACCATTATAGAGGAGCCGAGGAGGCAGCCCAGTGAAACACTGAGCGCTCCCTCAGCTGCTTTTTCCAGCTGAGGGAGTGCTCCTGGACTGGCTGAACTGTCAAAGGGAAACACTGTGTGCCTTTGACAGTAAATTTCCCCAGCCGCACATGATCACTGAGCCATGCAACGCTGGGGGTGTTTTGCTTCTCCAGCCTTTCATAGCTCATTGGAAATGCTGGCTGGGGCACTGCATGTATGTATGTGTGGGGGTGTGCTCCTGTGCCTCCTCACACATACGGGCAGAGCAACCTGGAGCGGGGCATTTTAGCAACTACGTGCAGGCCCCTGTAGAAGGTACGTTTATGGCGATTTATTTTTTATTTAAATGTGTATGGATGTGTGTATGCTTGTGTTATGGGACTGTGGTGGGAGCAGAATGGGCGGCAGCACTGGGATAGTGGTGGGAGTAGGGTGGGGAGAGCCCAGGGTCTGTACTGGGAGTAGGGTGCGGTGACGGCATGCAAAAGTTCATAGCGATTTCTACATACTGTTCATCTGGCACTTTTGGGGGGGCCCGGCCTGCCCAAACTTTGCTCAGGGGGGGCCCAGGCCAAAACAGTTTGAAGACCACTGTTCTATGCCCTAAAGCTCAGATTGAACCTCCTACCGTCACTTATGAGGATAGGTCCAAGATTAAACCTCAATAGGGAAAACAGCATTGGCAGGCTATGTAATTCACAGCTAGTGACTATTGAGCATGTATTGAGTCGCTGCTTAGCCGTGCAAGCACTCTATTTGGTAACCTATGGAGAACTGGGGCGTTTGGGGGTCAGGGATGAAGACAATTTGATATGGTGCTCTATATTTGACATGCCATCTTGCTCCTTGCTGTGTGCTGCCTAATAAGATTGGAACCATGCAATGAACAAGACTGAAATGCAGGCCTTAACCGTCTGAATCTGCCTACCAACGATTTAGCTAAAGTGACAGCAATAGACGATTTTCTCGGAGTTTTCTATACATTGTATACGAGTGAGATGAAACTAGCCCAGTTTTCATAATTATTCTGCTAATTATTAGTTTGTCCTAAATGAGTTTAAGTGTAATCCATTTTAGCTTGTAATAGCAGAGCATACATGTAATACAATATTAGGGACGTTTTAAATTGTTAATTTAATGATTATGCTGTAGACAATGATATGCATTCTACTGTTGTAAATGTGTAATTTAATGTGCAAATGTACTGCACAATAAAACAAAAACAAAACATTTAGAGATGAATCGCATTCCCTTGCTGCCCTCACCTCTCCACTGGACCCTGACAAACCCTCCTACTTCGCAAAACTAATCCCATCCAATAAGCCCCATAAACATTTATCTACCCCCAAGATTTGCTCACATCTTCCAAGCCAGTATACATTGCCTCCTCCCTTTCTACTAATGACTTTGATCATCCGCACTTAGTGCTTTGTTTGTGAATTAGGCTAATTTAGTGCAGTGCGTAGGGTAGTTTTGCAGTGCAAAGTTACTTTGCTCTGCAAAAATGCACTTTGCAACGCTCTGTGGATTAGGCTCTGTGCAACGTGTTTTTTTGGCATTGCAAAGTCACTTTGCTCCACGCTAAACATTCCATGAATGAGGCCCAAAGAGTTAATCACGCTACACTTCCTTCCTCAACGTTTAGCCATAGAAAGTGCAATGAATGGTCCAACCACCACGGAAACAAGTAATGTGTGCACCGGGCACTCGGTTCCTCTGCCTGAGGCATTGTGCTTTGGCAACTATTGGAGTCAAACCAAAGTCCAGCGCATAGTTCCCCTGACAAAGCTATGTTTATCAGTAAACAACAGTAACATTAAAATAAAAGCATGTATTGTCAAAGCATGTATGTCAAGAGCACGTTGAGAACACTATATCAATTGTGATGTTCTCCACCGCAAATTATCTATACATTTTTCCTGATGGCTGGTTTGGAGCAGTCGCCCATTCTAGTATGCCCAATTTCTTTCTTCCGATAAGTCAAAACGTGCATCCTCTTTTACCTCGATTTGTGGAACCCACTGGGAACAGCCAAGTAACCACGGTGCTGAGCAGTGAGGCTTTTCTCCGGGTGATAATCCTCGGAGTCCACACCAGATGGGGGATTCTCTGCAGACATGCCGTGATACCTGGGAAGTAATTATTGCCACACTCTTTCCTGAGGGTTACCACATGCATGCTGGGAATCATCATACACATGGGGGGAAAATAACTCATAATGCCATTCAGAGGCGTTGCTAGGGGGGGCTAACGGGGCTATAGCCCCTGGTCTTTTGGTTCTCAGGAGCTACAGCCAAAAGGCTAGCTAGCCCCCAGTCCCAACAGTTCCGACATCAGCGTAGCCCCGGGTCTTTTCCAGACCTAGCAACACCCCTGATGCCATTGATTCTGCACCCCCCAAAATAACCATTCATATCGCTTAACATGTCCTCATAAATTGATAGATCGGCATGAGGTATTCTGGGCGCACAAGACGGCCCGACGTAACGCCGCTATATGGTACTTCCAGTCGTGTCAGAAGTGACAGGTGTGAGCGTTGTGTGGATCCACATGTAGAGGGTCGGGAGGATAGCTCAGTGACAACACACAACCAACACCGGGGTCAGGGCGGGGGCTTGGAGGCTGGACGCCGGCATGAAGCACGATATAAGGTCGTAATGGATTATTCTATTAATGTTTGCTTGGCAACTGATACACTGCTTGCATAACCTACATGCACAGGTGGTAGCTGGAGGCAGCAGAATAATGTGAAGGCACGTTCTTAGTCGTCCTTAGCATCCAACATTGTCTATCCTGAAGTGTGCCACAGGCTTCTTCACGACCTTCGAACCCCATGCTACATTTAAATGTGAGACAGCAGAATGACGAAACTATTACTAGCTTTGGCAGTTGGCCTAATTCCGAAGCATTTGGCTTGAAGCGAACTCGAAGCCGAATTCTTGCCTTTTCAATATAGTGACGAACATGAAAAGCACACTCAGTTAACTAAAAGCGCAGGTTTACATTTGTAACACGTTATTTGTTTTACTTTTTATCTACACAATGGCCGTGCGTTACAAAATGTTTTTCAATAGAAAATGCTTTTTGAACAGGGAAACCCCATTGAAAAAGGCTTTCTAAATCAGGGCCTTTGTAAATTAGACCCAAAACCTTTGTTCAAAGCATTCAAAAAACTATTTAGAATATTGCAAATAATAATAAATAGGAGTGAAGGCTGCCATTTTGTGCACCTCCGGGAGCGGCTTGCACTGATAAGGCTGGATTCTGCTCATGTAACTAAGAAGCACCCAGAGAGAGAGGATGGGATGTGCAAGCACTGTGCGGGAAGTGATTGGGATAGGTCTTACCATATCCTTTCTTTGCGCCTGCCCATGTTTCAGTGGCTCTGTCTCCCGCAGGCCACAACAAACACACAAGAAGGACCACATTAACGAGAATCCTGCTGACACTAGTTCTGCCCATGCTCTTGAAGAGGCAAGACCATGTATTTCATTATTTATTTTTTGTAAAGGCTTGTCAGATTCACACGAACTCGCTATAAATCGACTCGCTCGCACCAAGTGATTAGAGATAGGGGTAACCATAGGGTTTGTGGTCATAAGGAGGTGTTTTTCAGCCTGCTTTGCATATTTTTTTGTATTTTCTGGGTGGTGCTGTTGTCTTGTTGCAGGGTATGTTAGTGAGTCTCAAAAAAAGACACATGGCGCCATCCTTTTGATTTTATAGATGGCAAGGTGGGGCCGAGGAACTGTTTGTTGGCCCGTCCCTGTCCCGCAGCTGAGCCTATTCAGGGGGGGCGGGGGCAATTCTGATTTATAGGCCTACAATTAAGATTATATTTCTTTATGTCACTAATTTGGCAGAATGCGCACGAATTTCAAACTGGTACCCCTCTGTCTTAATTCTGTAATGTCTCCCTACTTACAAACTTTCTGATGTTAAGGGCAGGCACGTTTAGGGCTTATAAAGAAAAGGCATATTACCTACAAAGTTTGGGATTGCCAAATCCTTCCATTTCCCATTTCATCTGGATAGATTTCTAACTCTTATCTGCAGGTTACCTACAGGGCCCTGCATCAGGCAGACTATCCAATTGGGCAGTGTCATCTAGTTTAGAACCTCAGACCTGCATGCAGCATACCGTTCTGAGAAGCAGGCACATACATCAGGCCAGCTTACAGAAAGTTTGCACCAGTGGAAGTGCAAAATTGCACCGTATTAATACTATGGCAAAGTCTACCCTAGTGCACAAAACATTGGGGCCATATCCAAAACCATTTGCACAATGACAGGGGACATTTTTCATGGCATAAGAATTGGGGCAAGAAACTTTGCACTTCCAACGTTGCAACGTTTCTGTAATCTGGCAACTGAACTATTTTGTGGGGTTTAAAACGTGCAGGTTACTCATCCTGTTCTTCAGCATGTGAATAAATAAATAAATAAATAAATGCTTCCCCGAAGAATAGAACGTTTTCTCACAGGATTTTGCACACAAAAAATAGAGCACACACAATATTGGACCTGATTTTCTAAATCGTTTTTGAATGGGAATTTTCCATTCAAAAACGCTTTTGTAAATCAGTCCCAATGACAACATGCCTTGAGCTCGCTTAAAGGAGAAACTGTTCAACTGCGAGTGGCGAAGAATTTGGCTGAAGTTTGTTTGCCAGAATAAGGCTGAATACTTACTGAAGCCAAATTTCAAATTACCCCTTTAACGCATCCCTGGAATCACCATAATATCTTGGTTTATTTGTGCTATATTCAGATAGAAAGGCAACCGTACATGCCAGGGCATTGGAGAATACCGCTGAAAGCTGGCAGAGTGGAGGTGGGAATGAGTGCAAAAGGTAAACATGCCAGGGAGCACTGACTTCACAAAGCCAACACCGTAGAGGGCAAAACCGGGTGGAATTGTCGCACCTGCAATTTCATCTACATTTGGGAACGTGCGCGAAACGCATGTTGCTACAGCAGAGACCTTCCTGCTTCTGAACCAACCCCCCAGAGGAAGCATTGATATGACAACAATGTTCAGTGGGTACATCTTTTACAGGGTAGAACAGCCTTCTGTTGTTAACCAAAATCGAGCAAAATATTACCGATCCGAGCACGCGAAGCTCCTGCTGGACTGAGCAGGCGGATGCCTTCTGCATGTTTTGCAGGACTGTTTAAGGGCCGGCTCACCGCCTTCCACAGCCAGGGCCGGGAAGATTGACTTAAGATGGGAGCTGAGCTCGGCATAGTAGTGCCTTCCTGTCGCATCAGGGCTGCTTTTAGAGGCAGTAAAAGGGAATGTAACGTCACGAGCGTAATGAGTGTCAGGAACAGCTTTACTGTAATATCTCAATGAACAGATGTTCCCTTACAAATGAATACTGCCATAATCGTGCAATCAGAGTGCTAGAGACTTTGGGTTTGGGGGCAGGGGCTTCCTCTCAGAGAGGCTGCGTGGTGCAGTATAATGCTGCCAAAACACTAATATCCTGCCGCTGCAGAGGAACTGCCACATCCATGTGCAATCGTGTATGGCTAATAAGAAACCACTCTAATGGTTTGGACTGTGCAACAAAGGGGGGAACTCCATCAACTGCTGTGTGCAGCACAAAAAAACACCACCTGCCAATGGTTTGATTCTACACAGGCCTGAATCCAAAACTCAGGGGTGGTAGGACAGAGAAGGTGCTAGCAGCAGATCCAGGCAGGTTGTTATAGGATATGGTATGGCATTTATAACCGCGCCTATACACAAGTGTTTCAAGGCGCAATGCGGCAAGGGAGGGGGAAGAGAGGGAAGTCAGAGACCTACGATCTTACTAGGCCAGGTGGCATTGAGATTGTGCAAGTGCAGGCGAGGGGCAGAGGGGGAAGGGGGCAGTGTAGTACATAGGATGACAGTCAAATAAATAAAGACAATAAATAAAAAGTGCAGCCAGCTGGTGGCAAGTGCAAGGTGAATTCCAAGCCAAACCCTAGAATGAGGTCATAACCTAATATGACACTGTTTTTAGATTCGGATGCAATTCAGAGCTTTTCTCAGAATTAACCAAACTAGAAATACAGTGTTGCTAGGTGTGCCTTTGCAACCCCAGAACCTTCTTTCCTGGTGACTGCAACCCCTGACATATTTCTGTAAAGGGCAATGGTGTGAATGCATTAATGGGAGATGTTTATTTTCCATTGCAGCAATGACTCTGAAACGGCAAATCCGAGGGCAGATTGGTGGCTCATGCTTTTGATATACTCCGACGGACCTGTTCTCTCTGATAATGTATGATCCACATGGAGAAGAAACAAAACTCCACACCAAGCTAATGGGCTGCTTCCCCAAAGACCGAAATAGAGGAGCACATTACGTAAGTTGCACAGGTATCAGTCGTTTTAGCAAATAATGTTTCTACAGATTCTGCTCGATCCAGATTACGCAAAATGTTTGTCTGTACATTTTACTTTTAGAAAGGGCTTATTTTATACTTCATGCACTTTTACTTTGTGCATGTTTATAACAATGTCATTGTACGTGTAGTATAGCTCAGTTGCGACGCGCTTGTCTGGGAAACACAATGACAGTGCAACACAGGTTCGAATGCTGGGTCTGCGCTTTGCAACCACTTCGGTATAAAGCGCATTATAAAAAATACATTATTATGATTGTTATAATAATAAGGTGGTGGGAATGTATTTATTTATTTATTCATTATGCGCCGACAGCCCGCAGGCATCAGGGCGCAACACAGCCACAAACAGACGAACAGATAGCACAGGACAATTTCATAGAAGACTGGACCCAAGGGCGAATGTACTTAAATACGCAGTTTTTTAAGGATTTTTAAAAGGTCTGAACATTTTGGTCGTGCATCATGGGAAGAGGGAGTGTATTCCAAAACCTGGCAGCTCTGACCTGGAAGGATCTACTGAGACCCTTCTCCCTTTTGAACCTGGCACAGATAATCAGCCCTTTGTTAGACTATCATTGTCATTGCTGAAACTGTAAAATGGGTACAGACGTCCTGCAGCACAGGCAGCCCTAGGCCATGTGCTGCTGTCAGACTTCCCTTTCTCTTATCATCATTTCTCTTACATTCCTTACATTATTCTTTCTCTGCCCCCCACCCCTCCCCAGCATATAACATCTAACTTGGTGTCTATGTCCCTTCTGCATTCATTATTTTATTTGTCTTCTTTACTCCCTTTTTGAGATTGAAAGAAGGCAAGACACACAGATGGAAAGAAACGTAAAAGGCCAATACAGGCCCTGGGACAAAAGTTCGTTCTGCAAGTTCCACCATCGTCCCAGGTTAGAGTGTGCACATACGTGTGTGTGTGTGTATGGTGCAACGTTTGCATCATATCCAATATAAGACCAGCCAAAAAAGGTAGCAAAGACGATAGTATAGCTCAACAGCCTCTGCCTCTGCAAAGGGCACAATTCTCATAATCACAAAATGAAGTTGCCTAGCATGTTCGTATCCATTGGCAATGCAGTCACTCCTAAGCTGAACCAATTTCCCTATGCTTACAAAACCGCATGCGTGCCAGCCTCAGACAGACTGCCTTCATAATCACTCGCTTACAAGAGTGAGCAAAATAGTGAGTTCTGTAAATAGCAAGGACTAATGCTGGGGTTGGTTATGGGGGTTTCCTACTATTCACAGCGTTTCAAAATGTGTTCAAATGCACACATGGGGCCTCATTACGAGGTGGGTGGTAAGGGATTACCAGCACCGGTAAGGGCACCGGTGCCGGTAATCCCTTACTGCCCTACTACGAGTTCCCTTTGCGGGTCCTCACTTAACGCCTGTTTTTTCCAGGCGTGAAGGACAGGACCTGCAAGGGATTCTGGAGCTAATAATGGTACCGCAATTTGCGGTACCATTATTAGCACCTTCCCAATTCCCATTGAGCCCTATGTGGGCTCAAATGGGAATGGGGAATGGCCCTGGTGAATGGGGAATTACCGGTCCCGCCAACCTTGGAATGGACCGGTAATTGCTCCATTCACCAGGGTGGAGTCGGAACGAGTTTGGAGGCAGCCATGGCGCTAACAGCCTCGCAATAGCCTCCAACCTCGTAATGAGGCCCATGGTATAAAGGGAGCCACTTGCCAATTTCCGGAGGTTTTTCATGGCACTGTTCTTTGTTGAATTCCTGCATTATCTGTGTTTGCATAAAAAACATGGACCTTCAGATATTATATCTGCTCCAAATTCTTCTTTGATATGTATATGTATCCGTATCATCAAAATTCACGAATCCACCACTTGATACACACATAAACTCTGCCTACTCCCCAATGCCACTGTCTCATTAAACAACATGCTTCCAGGCTCGAACAAGTGCCATTATCGAGACTCCCGACTTCACCAGATGTTCGACTATCCCCTAACTACGCAAATAACTCAAATTGTGTTTCACTGTTTTTTCAATATGCAGTTATTGTTGGGGTGCTATATTTGGAAAGCAATGAATGACACATTATATTCAAATTAAATGTGTGAATATACCAAAAATATCGAGTAGATTAAAATGTTGAGAACTGGATTTCAAGACTGTACTCGGACAAAAGAAATGTATCTGTAATGAAAGCTGTACGTCCTAAATCAAATACTTGTTATAATACAGCCAATTATGTTTATTTGTATACAATCTAATGTGTACACATTCCACATATATTATGACATAAAGGTAAGGTGTTCCCAAGGTATCAGCTTTCCTTAAATGTGTATCCAAAGATCATCACATGGTGATAGATTTGGATTTGTCAATATACTTTCATCTTTTCCTTTTTAACTCTGAACGCCACACAGTGACCAGCGCACATGTCCTGGGAGCATTAACTGCTTCATTCTTCCTGCTCCGTTTTACTAAAGTCATCCACAACCCGAAGTAACGCTTATATTGACTATGGTCTGCTATGTAATAACTGGAGAATGTAGACACATATCCTGACTGGGCACCTACCTTTATGCTCCCCCAATCAGGAAGTGCATCTAAAGGAAGTTGCCCAAGAAATCCACATGCCAAGGAGTGGCAGTGTGCCTGGCAGGCACTGAGGTCCTGCTTCTCTGCCTAATTTTACACCAAAACACACAATCCGTGTCTGTAGTGCTCTATGGTGGCGAGGAGAGACTGGTTGATTAGGTGCACACCCTTCGGTTGGTGTTATAGGTAAATACATGGAGGCATTGAGACCACCCTCCCTCCCTGCCTCCCCTTGCATGTGTAGGCTTGAGTCTGTACATTTCCAGGTAGGAGAGGTGGTCCTAGGGAATATTCTGTAACTGGACATGGAGCAGGTACATTGATAATTCTCAGGAATGTAAAGGCATAACAAATAGTACAACATTTAGTAAACATACACCAAATTCCCTATATGTGATTTGCATGTTCTTCTTCATCTTCTGTACTAAGGCAAGAGTGTTATCGACATAGTATTTATCAATGGGCTATCTAATATTATTGAATCATCATTTGTGTTTCAAGTTAAAGCCTGTTATAAGTAGATACAGAGAGATGGCTATTGTGCCCAGTCACTGTGATGCTTGTAATTTCAAAGTTATATTCAACCATTTAACAGTAAACAAAACAAGTCTAAAATGTACGAGAAACATTTCCAACAAAACAAGTAATTCAAAAAGTGTCTATCCAGGATAATACATTCAATAACTATCATGTACATGCACCAAATTCTAAAAATGGTATCTTTTAGCTTATTGCTAATGCGTTCCCAAGGTGTTTATAGTACTTAAGGAATACCTCACTGTCGAATACATGTCTCTGATCCTTGTCAATTTCTCTTTGCAAAGTTTTGGGAGTTCACCAGCAACATATTGGCAGAAAATATCTACCTAAGAACAACACCAAATCTATGTTTTCATGCACATAAATGACGTTTGCACCATGTGAATCTTACATGTGTGCCACAGAGCATATCTGCAACATTAAAAGAAGAAGAACGCAAGCTATACAGCCAACGCATTAACATCTGCCTCAGATTAGAGCAACATGGAAAATTATTTGTCAGAGGACATAATCATTAATGTCATTCTCCACCTCTCTGTCTCATCTCTCTATAACCTCCTGCTTTTTCTATGCTACCAGAATCATTTAGTATAAAAGATACTTTGGTGATAAACCCCTCTTCAGTTCTGATCTCTGGAAGAGTGCAGCACTCTTCTTTGCTTACCAGTAATGCCAATATAAATCCCTGTAGTCAAATATTCACATGCAAAATCCTTTACTCTGCAACCCTAGTTTCATCTGTGGTCGCTGCAAGGATTGTATTACTAATCCTTAAACCAATGCCCTATATGTTTTATAGTTATATTTTCTCCACTATGAAACTTAACAAACATCTTGCAGCAATGGATACATTGATAGTAACTATACATCTATAATTTAGGCTCAACATTCCACAAAACAGAACACATGCTTGTCAAATGTTTATACTCAGTCATATTCAAGAATATGGGTTTATGAAATTCTGAAATGCATGTTTTTGGATACTAATTAGAACATTGAGTAAAAGAGATAACAAAAGAAGCTACTCACATTCAATGAAGTTAACCTTTTAAAAATGGTGTTAATGAGTTAAAGTGACTTTCAAAATCAGGTTGCAGCTATTTTTTGTGTGTAATATTTCCTTTCTTTTCATTTGCTTATTTTCCTGCCTCTCATTGCCCATATCATTATGAATAAAGTGCCATTAGTTTCTTAAGAGGTATTTTTCTAAATCACGTATGAGGGACAGAAAATATATTGAGAAAACCAAAATTTTAATCATGTTGACATAGCCAACAAGCTTTAATGACATATACCTCCAGTCAGGTTACTGTCTATAGACTTTATTTAATATAAGATATACATTTCATTTTTTAAAAAGAGGACTTTGTTTTTGTTTGAAATTGTGATTCCCAAATATCTTTGAGGGTTAGATGTATCTTTCAATGGACATTCTGGTGTTCGACAAAACTCAATTCCATTCACCAATATAAAATCATTTGTACATGTGTTTATAATACATTCTGCAATTTTTGAAAAGTCAAAACAGGTATTCAGGACTATCCATACTCTAAACAATTTAAATGAACTGCTGGACATGAACCACTGAAATTATAACATAAACATTTATAATTTGATAGAAGATAGGGAATTTCAGCAAATGTTGCCCATTTCCTACTTTTTCTTGAAAAAAGCAGAAGAAGCCACGCTTGATTGATGATCGCTTATTCAGGTCTGTTGCCTATCTATATTTGCCATAATCCTTTTTGCAATGTTATACCCTTAAACACATCTATTCTTAGCAGCATCCATGAAGTAAACCTCTTTCCTAAAATATGCTTACAGGGATCGTCGTAAACCTCTAATTTTACTCCATTTTGTATGAGTTTACATTTTGTAGACATTTGTCATAGCAATTTTAGAGTACATCATTTGCTTGTTTGATAGTCCATCTCAAGACTGCCTTCATTGTTATCCTTCTTCAGAGGTAGACCAATATATTACAGATGAAACCTTAACAGAATTGTATACAATAGCATAAAAACCATGATTTAGTGGAGCACGATAAACTATGCTTAGCCCTATCCAAAAACTTCCACTTTTCACAAAATGCGCCTGGATCAAATCGTTTTAATCAGAACGTACCTCCAGGGTTGCTATAGGCGATAAGGCAGCTGATCCCATACATGTCCCTCTTGGCGTACCACCAGGATCCTGCCTCTCCCCTAGACCAGGGGTGCACAACTGATTTTGACAGAGGGCCAAAAGTACCTTACATGAGGGCTATAGTGGGCCGAAAAATAAATGTGGGCGGGGCGGTAGGCGGGGCGTGGCAGGAGGCTTTTTAAACCCCCAATTTGTACTAAACACATGGAAAAAGAATGTTTTTGAGGGGTAACGATTTTTATTTGCATTTCAAACTTACATTTTGTACTACACATTTTCCATTGTTATAATTTATTTCTATTTAGTTATTTATCTCGCCTGTTTAATTAACTTATATATATATTTTATTGACCCTAGATACACTATGCCCCATACACTATGCCCCATGGCCCCCTCACCCCAACCAAACACTATGCCCCATGTCCCTCACCCCCAACCAAACACTATGCCCCATGGCCCCCTCACCCCCAACCAAACACTATGCCCCATGGCCCCCTCACCCCCAACCAAACACTATGCCCCATGGCCCCCTCACCCCAACCAAACACTATGCCCCATGTCCCTCACCCCCAACCAAACACTATACCCCATGGCCCCCTCACCCCCAACCAAACACTATGCCCCATGGCCCCCTCACCCCCAACCAAACACTATGCCCCATGGCCCCCTCACCCCCAACCAAACACTATGCCCCATGTCCCTCACCCCCAACCAAACACTATGCCCCATGGCCCCTCACCCCCAACCAAACACTATGCCCCATGGCCCCCTCACCCCCAACCAAACACTATGCCCCATGTCCCTCACCCCCAACCAAACACTATGCCCCATGGCCCCCTCACCCCCAACCAAACACTATGCCCCATGGCCCCCTCACCCCCAACCAAACACTATGCCCCATGTCCCTCACCCCCAACCAAACACTATGCCCCATGGCCCCCTCACCCCCAACCAAACACTATCCCCCATGGCCCCCTCACCCCCAACCAAACACTATGCCCCATGGCCCCCTCACCCCCAACCAAACACTATGCCCCATGGCCTCCTCACCCCCAACCAAACACTATGCCCCATGGCCCCCTCACCCCCAACCAAACACTATGCCCCATGGCCCCCTCACCCCCAACCAAACACTATGCCCCATGTCCCTCACCCCCAAGCAAACACTATGCCCCATGGCCCCCTCACCCCCAACCAAACACTATCCCCCATGGCCCCCTCACCCCCAACCAAACACTATGCCCCATGGCCTCCTCACCCCCAACCAAACACTATGCCCCATGGCCCCCTCACCCCCAACCAAACACTATGGCCCATGGCCCCCTCATCCCCAACCAAACACTATGCCCCATGGCCCCCTCACCCCCAACCAAACACTATGCCCCATGTCCCTCACCCCCAAGCAAACACTATGCCCCATGGCCCCCTCACCCCCAACCAAACACTATGCCCCATGGCCACCTCACCCCCAACCAAACACTATGCCCCATGGCCCCCTCACCCCCAACCAAACACTATGCCCCATGTCCCTCACCCCCAACCAAACACTATGCCCCATGGCCCCCTCACCCCCAACCAAACACTATGCCCCATGGCCCCCTCACCCCCAACCAAACACTATGCCCCATGTCCCTCACCCCCAACCAAACACTATGCCCCATGGCCCCCTCACCCCCAACCAAACACTATCCCCCATGGCCCCCTCACCCCCAACCAAACACTATGCCCCATGGCCCCCTCACCCCCAACCAAACACTATGCCCCATTGCCTCCTCACCCCCAACCAAACACTATGCCCCATGGCCCCCTCACCCCCAACCAAACACTATGCCCCATGGCCCCCTCACCCCCAACCAAACACTATGCCCCATGGCCCCCTCACCCCCAACCAAACACTATGCCCCATGGCCCCCTCACCCCCAACCAAACACTATGCCCCATGGCCCCCTCACCCCCAACCAAACACTATGACCCATGTCCCTCACCCCCAACCAAACACTATGCCCCATGGCCCCCTCACCCCCAACCAAACACTATCCCCCATGGCCCCCTCACCCCCAACCAAACACTATGCCCCATGGCCCCCTCACCCTCAACCAAACACTATGCCCCATGGCCCCCTCACCCCCAACCAAACCCCCCAACTCAGCACACACACAAACATGCACCAATACAGACCCGAACCCCCACCCCCCAACTCAGCACACACACAAACATACACCCATACAGACCCGAACCCCCCACCCAAGCACACAAACATGCACCCATACAGACCCGAACACCCCACTCCCCAACTCAGCACACACACAAACATGCACCCATACAGACCCGAACCCCACCACCCCCCCAAATCAGCAAACTCTCAAACAAGCACCCATACAGACCCGAACCCCCACCCCCAACTCAGCACACAAAAAACATTCAAATCAAAACATTCATACACATCCAACACCCCCCCACCCCCGCATCTCAACATACACACAAAATACATTCAAATACAAACATTCACACACCCCCCACATCTCAACATACACACAAAATACATTCAAATACAAACATTCACACACCCCCCACATCTCAACATACACACAAAATACATTAAAATACAAACATTCACACACCCCCCCACATCTCAACATACACACAAAATACATTCAAATACATTCATACACATCCGACACACACCCCCACCCCCGCATCTCAACATACACACAAAATACATTCAAACACAAACATTCATACACATCCGACACACCCCCGCATCTCAACATACACACAAAATACATTCAAACACAAACATTCATATACATCCGACACACCCCCACCCCCGCATCTCAACATACACACAAAATACATTCAAATACAAACATTCATACACATCCGACACACCCCCCACCCCCGCATCTCAACATACACACAAAATACATTCAAACACAAACATTCATACACATCCGACACACCCCCCACCCCCGCATCTCAACATACACACAAAATACATTCAAATACAAACATTCATACACATCCGACACACACCCCCACCTCCGCATCTCAACATACACACAAAATACATTCAAATACAAACATTCACACACCCCCCCACATCTCAACATACACGCAAAATACATTCAAATACAAACATTCACACACACCCCCACATCTCAACATACACACAAAATACATTTAAATACAAACATTCACACACCCCCCCACATCTCAACATACACACAAAATACATTCAAATACATTCATACACATCCGACACACCCCCCACCCCCGCATCTCAACATACACACAAAATACATTCAAACACAAACATTCATACACATCCGACATACCCCCGCATCTCAACATACACACAAAATACATTCAAACACAAACATTCATACACATCCGACACCCCCCCACCCCCGCATCTCAACATACACACAAAATACATTCAAATACAAACATTCATACACATCCGACACACCCCCCGACCCCCGCATCTCAACATACACACAAAATACATTCAAACACAAACATTCATACACATCCAACACACCCCCCCACCCCCGCATCTCAACATACACACAAAATTCATTCAAATACAAACATTCATACACATCCGACACACACCCCCCGCAACATACACACACAAACATAAAGCAAAACAAACCCGACACACAAACACAAACAGACCACTTACCGGAGACGTGCTGGAAAGCAGGTAAGCTGGAATCGTACTACGGCTGGCGTGGTCCAAGGCTGAAATGCCTTCCGGCATCAAGCCTTATGGACCACGCCAGCCGTAGTGCTGGCCCTCCATTGGTGCAGCACACACGCATTATGTGGCTCGTAGGAGCGACATGATGCGTGTGTGTGCTGAGCCAATGAGGGCCAGTGTTTTCACCGGCCCGGAAGACAACAAAGACTTTCCTAATGGAGGGTGGCCGCGGGCCGCCCTCCATTAGGAAAGTCTTTGTGCCTCGCGGGCCGGTCAAAAGGGCATGGCGGGCCGCAACTGGCCCGCGGGCCGTATGTTGTGCACCCATGCCCTAGACTATACAATGCTTGTACTAAGCTTCTCTTTGCAGCACTGGATGCCATGGGAGTAATATATACGAACTTTGCTGATGATACGCAAATACTTATCCCAGTCACAGGTAGCAAAGACCATGATACCACCATCATAAATAAAATCTACTCCCTCATCCAGAAATGGATGGCGACTAATAGCCTTTTCCTGAATGGTGAAAAGATGGCGATCCTTATAGTTGGATCTCCAGCTCAACTAAAAAAACTACCCCGAGATTACACCACTATTAATATAGATGGCACTCCTATCCCCATCTCCAATCAAGTAAAAACCTTGGGAGTATACCTTGATTCCAGCCTCACAATGAGCAAACACATCAATTCTCCCACCTCCTCCAAAGTCTACACTGCCTATTTTATCTCCCTCAGTTGTCCATTTCCCTCTACACAAAACTGTATCACACTCGCCAGAGCACTCATTTTGTCTAAGTTAGACTATTGTAATATGCTTCTGGATAGGTACTTCCAAAAAAAACCGAACCATCTTACAATTACTTCAAAACAAAGCACTGAGAGAAGCCCTGGGCATAAATAAAAGAGACCATGGGCCTCATTACACGGACGGCGGTGGACCAAGGTGCTATTAGCACCTTGGTCCATGCTGGTAAAATACCGGCATCGCCTTGGAGGAAAGGGGAATTACCGCCCTATTCCAAGGTTGGTGGGGCGGTAATTCCCCCTTCCCTCATTGCCCTTCCCCTTTCCCATTTTTGCCCCATAGGGCATAATGGGAATGGGGAAGGTGCTAATTACGGCACCGCAAATTGCGGTACCGTAATTAGCTCCCTGGTCCCTTTGCGGTTTGGTTTTTAACGCCTGCAAAAAGCAGGCGTTAAAGTCTCCAACCCGCAAAGGGACCTCGTAGTAAGGCGGTAAGGGTTAACAGTCACCGGTACCATTAACGGTGACCGTTAACCCTTACCGCAGTCCGTGTAATGAGGCCCCATATCTCACAAGTTAGGAAAGAAGCTCATTGGCTTCCAATCCAACCAAGAATCCTGCACAAAACTCTCACTACAACTACTTGTTTGTGAGGTGCACTTTTGAGAGTTAGGGGATATATTAGTGGAAAACTTGGGGGTTGGTCAGGTCTCCAAAATTGGTAACAGTTGATGCATCAGAACAGATAAGAGAATAGTGTTTCGGGCCACTACTGTCAATTGTTATACCGAGTAGCGGAAAGGCAAAGAGAAGATATTACTGGAGAGGGCCAGAAGAAGATGCTTAGGTAATACCACTGTCTAGTGTTGAATCTTAGGGCTTCAAGAAAACATTCTGCTGCCCTGCCAATATCAGTTACTGCACAAAGATTACAAATATAAGACCAGCCTCAGAGTTGTGCACATATAATGGACATTACATAATGAACCTGGCTGTGGACACAGAACCTATGAAATGGAATGTGCTATTGGCTGTATGTCTTCCATAATTTGCATTGAGCAGGTATAATGCTCGTGAACCTCGTGGTTCACTTTTTAATACTACAGTGGCACTTTTGACATGTCATTGTCAAACATCGTGCATGCATATTTCACAATTGCTAGTTTTCTACCAATTTAAAATTGAGATTATTTCAGATTATCATACTTTCCATCTCAATTTTTCTTTTTATACTACTACTCCTCATCTGTGTCTTTTCTAGAGATTTTTATAGGGTATTAACTGTACCATAAAACACCAAATAAAAAGCAGTTTGTATAGATTTACAGCACATTCTGTCAAGATGCCATACACAATGTGTCACTCATCACCTATTCTTGTATACCAATACCTGGGCCTACTGAATACTTGAGTTAAATCTGTCAAAATTAATATCCTAATGGTCAGTACTCTTTGAAAATATACAAAGCATGGGCTTCAATACTTTCTCTACACCAGACCTAAGCAAGCGGTAAGAAATATTGCCATATTAATTCACTCTCTCTATATGAGTCAGTCTCAGTCACAATATGCTGTTGGATTCCTGGTCCCGAATGTATTGCATTATGCCATTGCTGTAAATACTGAGCTCCCAGTCTACCTCATGAAGAGGCTATGGAGCCTCAAGAATGTGACAGCCTAATTGTTGTGCAGTTTATAATCGTGTTATCCTGTCACACCAGTGATCTGACAACTACCTTAGTTGCTGATTGATAACAATGATAAATACACAGCACATGAAATGAACAACAACTATGGCTTCCTTTTCCTTCAAGACAAAATGCGATTGCAAGATCTGCATTGTACATAGTGATGTACAAACAGAAAAGAGTTAGCAATGCTGCATTTTCCTCCATTCGCAGGGATGACCAATCATTCTTTTAGAGGCAATACACCTTTGAAACACCCTCCCTTCCTCAACACAAATTCATTAAAGACCATTCAATTTCATGAGCAAAGTGATGTCCATGTTATGATTAGCTTCAACACCCACTAAGGAATCATGTATGCTCCAGAACCCCTAGTGGTATTCACATGAGTATCAAGTGCCAAACTTCATCATTGTTCCACTCTATCCATATGCAAATCCTAGAACCGTGGCTCTACATATTGTTGTGTTTCGATGACTCTGTGGTCGATTTGAGCGAGAGAGCTCACGGAGAGCATTAATCACCTCATTATTGGAGATAGAACAAGCAGAATCTGAAAATGGTAATCCACATCTACATAATTTGGTTTTGCTTTTTTTAAAACATTTCAGTGAAAAATCTATGTGTCCAGAGTCAGAAGTATGCAATACACGTTGTTCACTGCAACATGGTATTTTTAGAAGAAGAGGATTTATTAGTCAAAGAAAAAAGACGCATGCATTAATCAGTTATGAATATTTATCGATCTGAATATTCATTATTATGTCCTAGAACTGTATCACATTTCAGAATGTATGATTCCATGGAAATTTAATTGGAAGTAGGTGTTGCTGTCAGAAACGAACAGGGTGGACTGTCTGCATTCACTGCAACATCATTTAAGTAAATATGTGTATACAATGAATGGAAACAAGTCTTACCATACTGTCACTTCTCATATTTTTCAAATATATGTTTTGAATGTTTGCTTTAATATTATAAAAATCTGTTTTTGTAAAAACAGATATACTGTTTCTAGAGCATTTCAGAGAGAACTTACTTTTAAAGTAATAACAAAATACCATGGAAAAGTCTGCATCCTTTGATAGACTGCATAGGATGTAAATTAAGGATGTACACATCATGGCATACGTACGATATGGTTTGGGGAACTTACAACCACAGATAGCCCCAAAGACAAAGACCCTGTGGTACCTTACAGTGACAAAAACCTGCTTGGTTTTTTTAGTGTATTTTTGTTGACTATGCCATGCAGAGTAGTTACTTTAAATGTCAATGATGTCATTTCACATGAATGCCTTGCTTTGTGCAGAGCTTGCATATGGTAATGGTCCAAAATGTCACCCTCAGAATTACGACGGACGAAAATGGTGACTTTTCTTTTTTTAGACCCCCTTACACCACATATATATGTGGAAATGGGTGTATGAGATAATATTATTATGTGAGGGCTGTGGGGGGTCTCGCCTGCATATAAATGTGGAGTAAAGAGGCTTTAAAAATAAAATAAAAAAGTCTTCATTTTCGGCCGTCAGAATTATAGATCCCTTGCATACACTCTTTTCAAATTTACCATGAAATAGTTGATCTCATAATGACTAGGTCTTCATGCAAAAATGAATAACCCCTTCGACTTCAAAAGGAAATGTTGCCGCATTACGGACAAACAAGATAAAATATCTGATTTGCACTGAACGCAAGCAAATATATGATGACATGAAGTATAGATACATATAGAAATATGTTCAATGCAACTATTTGGAAGGCTGAACTGCTTCCCACATATGTCCACCATTCAGATGAGCCACTGCCAATGTTTATGCAAAACCTGATAGGGGATTTTGCATGCTGAGCAACACTTATGTTATGTTATGTTATGTTGTGTTGTGTTGTGTTGTGTTGTGTTATGTTATGGGTATTTGTAGCACGCACTTTCACCCGAAGGCATCTTGGCGCGAGGAACAGAAAAACAAAAAAAAACAACAGTAATCCTGAAACAGGAAGGTTTTCAATGCTCTTCTGAAATGGAGATGGTTTGCCATGTCTCTAAGACCCATTGGCAGCCCATTCCACAATCTACTTGCAGCATACGAGAATGCCCATCCGCCCACATGGTCCGGCGAACCTTCGGGACAAACACTAAATTGGCTTCTCTGGAATGCAACGGCCTACCAGGAACATAGCGGGGACATTTATCCTGCAGATATTCTGGTCCCTGCTTGAAAAAGGCACAACGTACCAGGCATAAGGCCGTAAATTTAATCCCCTGTGCCAACAGAAGCCAATGGAGCACCCGAAGCACAGGACTTATGTGGACTCCATAAGGGAAGGCAGTAGCCACCCAGGCAGCCAAGTCATGCAGCAATTGTAGACGATGCACCAGTCTGAGAGGTTGAGCCAAATATAGTGCATTACAATAATTGATCTGACAGGTAATCAGGGAGGACACTACAGGAGGCTGCATACTTTCCGGTAGAAAAGGTAGAACTCTGCGCAGAACCCTTAGAACAAAGTGGCCGGTCTTACATACTGAGATGACGTTGAGATGTCCGATGACAGAAGGACCCCTAAATTCCTAACCACCTTCACCAGAATGGGCCAGTCACCCAAAGTTGAAGGCCAAAAGACATCAGACCATACCGCAGAGGCCAGAGAAAAACCCACCACCAAGTCCGGTCACTTATAATAAATATTATTAGGTAGCTTTCATCAATAGAGAAATTAAAGTGAGTCTAATGAATATGCGACATAGTGTGATTTAGGTTTGATTTGCGTCAGATGTACTTTAAAAATATTACGGAAAAAGTTGAGTATGCCCATTCTTAGAAACCTTAATATTAACCTTCAAACAGGTTTATGGCTTCATGAAATTCAGGAAATCTTCGGTGCAAGCTTAGGCAGTCTCGTTCTGAATCTGTCCAAATTAAGATGATATCATCGATACAGCTCATACATCTCAAAAGTCTACAGTTAGAGGGGGGTTGGAAAATGAGTCACTTAGTGTGCCATGAATAAATCTGCATACTGAGGTAGCATCTGAGTACCCATGGCCATTCCCAACATTTGGTAATAAGTGTCAGTACAAATATAAATTCGTTGTGAGTCAGGTAAAATCTGTGCACTTGGCCATAATGTCATTGGGTTATGATTGTGATGAGCACTCTTACATGACTCAGTGGCATCCAGGTTGGGAATGTTTGTGTAGTGACTCCATGTCCATGGTTGTTAGTAATGTTCACCGTGAAAGGGTGCCTATACATTCCATTTTGTTGAGTAGACCAGTGGTGAACTGGAAATATCTGAGCATATCTCTTTCAGGTTGCTTCAAGATGTCCTCAAACTAGCCAGAGATGTGCTCAGTCATCGTGCCTGATCCAGAGATGATTAGGCATCCAGTGTGTTGTTCTTTGTGTAACTTGGAGATCCTGGATATCATTCTGATGTTCCTTTATAATCTTGACAGGTCCCCTTTATACTGTTTTGTTGGGTCTTCCTGCAGCTTTTTGCAGTATCTTCAGTCATAATGGTGCCCGTGCGCCTCCTTCACATAGTCACATTGTTTGTTAAGACAAATGTTCCTTCTTTGTCTACTTGTTTAATTGTTATACTCTTGTCGCTGTTCAGAGACTTTAAAGCCCTCCATCCTACATTTGTCACATTATAGGGATGGGTAATGCATTTGTCCAGTATCTGGGAATAAAGGATTATTACGGCAGGATCATTATTGCAAGATGTCCAAAATCCCTTTACTTCCTGTTGGTTCAGACAGAGATACATAGGGATATAGGTATAAAAACAAGGAGATCCCAAAATAATCCATTATAAACACATTTTCCATTTGAAACAATGCAGAAATGTGCACAGGTCTGTTGTACACTGCATAGGTTTGGACTGGAGATGGGTGGGATAATTATCGATCCTACACTTTACCGGGCTAAGCCCATCGCATCATGTGTCTATGGGGCTGAAGTTTGGGGTCAGTCTCTAGTACAATCGATTCAGGTCAAGGAACAGTGATTCTACCAAAAGGCTTTAGGGGCAAAAAAGAGTACCTCGATCTATTTTCCTCTTCAAGAATTAAGATTAGAATAAATAAATGATTTTATAAGCCTAAAACCTTTGTTATGTTAGGTAAGATTATTTTTCAGAGCATCATCTAACACATGAGATTATACAAGATCTTAAACAATTAAGACACCCGCAGGAATATTACCTGGCTAAACTCTTTGGAAAAAAGCATTTGTGAGCATTGACTTGTTAGGGCTTTATGCTGTTCCGGCAAACGCCTCCAAAACTGATGTTGCATTGGTGTGACAATAACATATGGAGCAGAGAAGGGACTCGCATGGTCGTCTCTAGTCCAAAAAGCAGTCACTCCACAGGTACCATGACTATGGTTGCAGTGGGCACAATGCAGATTATATGTGCTGGTTTAATTCTTAACAAAAGAGAAGTGACTGCTACACTTGAGGACAAGCTGTTTATAGTCGCTAGTTAAAGGAAAGGACGTCTCAATCTGCATGCGCCCTGAGTTGAATATCCGATGTCTATGCAATGTTATTCTATCCCACGAGCTGATTCATCTTTTGTTTTTCTGTCAAACTTTTTACAAACCCAGGTCAAGATTTTTAATATCGATTTTAAGAAAGTCAAATGTCACCACAATGAAAGAAGTTACTAGTTTTAGATTATCACTGCTATCGAAAGAGGCAGCTGGTGCAGTGCATGTGTATCTAGAATCTGCAATACTGCTGATTGCTTAAACTTTGCTGGATATATTGCGGTTGCACAGGCCCTAATTTCATAATTATAATTGAATTTACTGTGCTCATTTCATTCTATTATATAAATAATTCCATTTGTACAGTTTGTATGCTATCTTTTGTATGTTATCTTTTATGAATCTTCGAAATAAAGATTAATGCATTCATAGACAAGGGGGTAGTGCCCTGACGGGTATTGTGAAACATGGTTAAGAGTGTAAATGTGATCCTTGAATGAATAGGAAGACAGTGCAGCTTCTTTAAAACTGGGGCCATGTGATCTCTAAGATTGCTGTTAGTAACTATAAGAGCATGTTCTGTAAGTGATGTATAATACATTTAGTAGCTTCCACATTAAGGTAATTTGAATAGTCGAATGTTGTCCCAATTATGACTCTCTGTAAGGTAGCACAGGCAGACTCTGATAGCAGTGGGTGAAGTGGTTTAAAAATCATAAGGTGGAAGTGAGTCACGCTAATCAGACCACTAACAGGTGTTTGTCATGGACAAGGACGTGTCCAATATATACCCTAAGTGATGTTGCTCTGCCAGGATCTGGATTGAAGGTTTTGCCTGGGAAAGTCCACAAACACTGGTAGCTGTTTCCAAACCATGTCCGAGTGGGGAATTACAAAGTATTCTGTTTTGGCCCAATTGAGGCCCAAACCAAAATGACGACAGCCAATGTGATATGTTTTGAAAGATGGTCTGGATAAAGTCCAGATGCTCCTAAATTGCTCCTCCAGTTGGAATATGATCTGGTGTCATCTGCATATTTCTAAAACTTGACTGCAAAATTAGCTAACAAGTCATGCAAAAGTTTCACATTGATGTCAAATAGTAGCGGGGCAATGCATGACCCTTGTGGTAGATCACATATCAGAACCTCAGGCACCGGCGTACAGGACATAGCCTTTAGTGTCTGTTAAATGGAAAAGACTCAAAACAGACAGCCACCATGTCTGATACTGCTGCTGTATCCTTCAAACATTTTAAGAGTAGATTGTCATTGATGGTATTGAAAGTTTCCAAAAGGTCCAGGAGCCTCAGCATTCCTGTATGTCCACTACCTGTGATTTTCAAAAGGGTATCGCTGACATCCAGCAAAGCCTTTTCAGTAATCCAAAAAAGGGCGAACACATGACTGCCTATTCCCCAAAAAGCTTACTGGTTTCTAAGTGTTCCTGAAGCTTCAGTTTTGCATCTTTGCTGATAGGTTTAAGCAAAAAAGGTGCATTAGAAATAGGTCTATAGTTGGCAAAGTCATTAGTGTCTAAATCGGGTTTCTTCAGCAGATGTGTTACCTGTTTGAAATAGTCTGGGATAATGGAAGTTTTAAAGTTAGTGTTAATGGTGTGTGTGACAAGAGGCAAAAGGGTGTCAACACATTTCTTAATAACCTAAGAAGTGTTTGGGATCTCCGGGGCAGTTTGTTAGTTTAAGAGCTAACATGATCTGCTTTGTGTCTGCAACAGAAAGAAAAAAAACTGTTTTTGCAAACAGCTGTATGAGAAACCTGTGGTTGAGATAAGGTCACCTTAAGTAGAATGCCCACCGGGACCTCACTTTGTGATGTTTCCTTTTCAAAGGTGCTGCTGCTGGAGAACGCCTAATCTCATATTGACTTTGAGATATCAGGGTGGAGTGGCAGCGCTGATTCTTTTAGATTTGTCGGCTGCTTTTGACACCGTGGACCACTCCATCCTCCTCAGTTGACTCTCGGCAGCTGGGATCTTGGGTACAGTTCTATCTTGGTCTGATTAATTTCTTCTGATCACTCCCAGTCTGTTTCTCTTCGTCCCTTCTGCTCTCCCTCTGTTCCTCTGGCTGCTGGTGTTCCTCGGGGATCTGCCCTTTCTCCAACGCTGTTCAATATTTATATCCAACAGCTTGTTGCTCTTATCCACGCCCACGGATTTAGATATTATTCATACTGGGTGATACGCAGATCATAGATCATCTTGATCTGCTGCACCCCTCCCATGCTAAATTGAAGGATTGTTTGGAGGCTGTGGGAAGATGGATGGGTAGCAACTGGCTCAAATTGAACAGAGGTAAATCTGAGGTCATGGTGGTTGGCTCTGTGTCTCCATCTTCTTTCTAGTCTCCTTCCTTTTGGCCATTGTCAATTAGATCTTTTCCTCTACCTGTTGTAGCTATTGGTAACCTTGGCATCAGATTTTCGGCGTTCCTGTCTATGTCTACTCAGATTGGGGAAATCTGTCAGGTCGGCCTTTTTCATTTGAAGATTCTTAAAAAGGTGATACAGTTCATTCCCCAGCACCTTCGTGCCCCAGTGTTTGCATCTTTGGTCCTTAGTTGGATCAACTATTGTAACTCCTTGTATCTGGCACAACCCCTGTTTCAGCTTCAACGCCTGCAGATTCTGCAAAACGCTGCAGCATGCTTGGCCACTAAAACTCATTTTAGGGATCATATTTCTCCAGTTCTCTGTGTTCTTCATGGGGTTCCTGTGGCCAAACGTGTCCATTTTATATCCATGTGCTTATTTCATCGTGCTTTTCATGCTGCAGGGCCTGAATATCTGCATCCTATGTACCCTGTCGCTCTATCCATTTTGAAGATAGACTTCTTATTTCAGTGCCCAGATTTCGATACATTGGAATTGGTGGGTGCTCCTTTTTGGTGGCAGCTGCCAAACTGTGGAACGCTCTGCCTATTGCACTGCGGTCCACTGTGGTGAATTTGCAGTTTTGTCATCTATTAAAAACCTTGCTTTTCTGAGAGCTGTTGTGGCGCTAATGTAGCTGCGCTTTAGTCTTGTAGCGCCAAGTTACTTTGTGGCGTTAGTTGCACTGTAGCCTTGGGGGTATGAAACAGATAACATAACATCATTGTGTATGTTATTTCTTTTAGTTTTAAATATTAAATAGCTGCACTTGATTGTACCGTAAATCAGTGATTTAATTGGAGCTAGCTTTCGCGTAGGAGTTTTATGTTCATTTATGAATTTAAACAAAACTTTGGAGGAGTTTGTTGCTTGCCAGATCTTCTCTTACACGTGGGTCTTCTTGGCCTTAATGAGGACATTTCTGCACTCAGCTTGCTGGAATTTGAAGCTCAAACGATTGACCTAATTGGGATTTCTGCTCCACGTTGTGCTCCATGCTTCAATGAGGCAAATTTTTCTGTGAGACAGATTTTGCCAAAGTGTTAGATGAGAGATTGGGAAGCCATATGGACAACACAAATTCAATTGTATCTTGCTGTTAACTTGCAGCCAACAATATTTCAAAATATTTGTGAGTTATACTATCATTAAAAATAATGTAAACATATATCAGCTGGTGATTGTGCATTCTTCAGATTGTTTTCTGTGGCATAGTGCGAGAGTTGCCCAGACAAATGTGAGATGTTATGATCGATTGAAAACCATCCAGACATCAACCTTCAGTATTCCTTTGTTTAAAGGCAAAGCAGTGTAGAGCCAGATGCTAAATAGGGACACCAGCTATATCAAATTAACTATCAAATCAAGAGATTGTGACCATTCATCTGAATCAACATAACATTTAGCTAGTCGCAGCGCTAATAAAGCAGAATGAGGTTATGTCTGTGGATCTCAGGGTTTGATGCTACTTCATCTGGGTCATGTGCATCCTACCTTGTGCCGTGCCATATTACCGCTGTAGCATCTAATCATCAGTTTCTTCTATGGGTAGAGGGGAAGAGGGAAGGACATCAGAGAAGGATTGCTTTCCATAGGTTACAATTCTGAGTGGTGGAGGAGTGTGTCAACCACACTTAGTAAATGCCATGTGTGCATGAACATTTATGTTTGTTGTTTGTTGAGTGCCACTTGGCAGAGGTTTTATTGGGGGTGGTGGGGGTCTAAGTGCTCTCTCAAAAAGTAACATGGTGCTACCTTGGAATGAAGCAGAAACCAGGCATGAATTTTCTGAATAAGAAAGGGTTACATTTTATTTTGGTTATTTTCCAACATTAACATAATTTTCCAGGAAGGGGGTCTGCTACCTGAACCTAGTTGTTTAAAGAACAAGTTGATAGCCATATCACTGTTAAGAAATACATATACTGAGACAATGAGGCACACGAACATATATATTTATAATTGGAGAAAAAGCTTCGAATGCAATATATATATTCATTTACAATAATGATACCTTTTAAAAAGAAACACTCGTACCGCAAAATGAACAAATTTAACTTGTCATTGTGGAGAAAAAAGAAGAAAAAAAAAAGAAACTACCCAGATGTGAACAGTGTACTTTACAGCATGATCTAATTGGAGAGGGATGGCGTGAGATGAGCCTGCTATGGAAATCCTATGAGAGTGCTTATCCGGAGGCATAAACCAGAGCATTAACCATGTTCTAATCTGCTGGGATGACACTGCCAGATATGTTGTGTTTTGTTTTGTGTTTTGCTAAAACTAAGTACTGACTAAAGGGATACACTGTCAATATAAATCCCATTAAGAACCTTTAGAAAAGAATTTCCCTGTCAATTAGAGAGCAGATGGATTCCACTGTCACTCTTTTCCAGTCAATCTAATATACTAGATCATATTAACACCAGTGTCTTGTCAATAAAGCAGATCAGAATCCTGTTAATGGAGTTAGGCTGTCAATGTAATTCTCTTTGTATTTATCAGGCTACCCGGGACTTCTCACATTTTTGAACCTGGATTTTGGGGTCAACTTGATCATCAGGCAGTGTGAAGCAACAATGCCCATTAATGGTACATCTATTTCGTGAACGGCAGGCTTACGTGTGGCATGCTATTTCTGAAAGAGGAACATTTGCAATTCAGTTCATGGTTGTCTCATGTAAATCTGAAATTACAAAAACAGCCTGTCTCTAGTGTAACAGCGGTCCATGCCATTACAACAGTTACCATCGGCATCTGTGCCATGACATGGTAACAAAACAAGCATTGGTAATGCCAAAGTTTTGGTGAAGGCATGGGAAAGGCACTTGCCAGGCATTGTCATAGAGCTATTAACTGGCCATTGATTGTAGCAGGTGATAATATGGTGGGAGTACCTGCGAATCTAATAGTAGTGCCTGGCAAATGCCTAGTACTTATGGACATGCTAAAACTGTTGACATTGCCAATGCTAGTTTTTAACAGGACTTCAGTAAAGTAAAAGCAGAGTGCTTAGAATTTGAGTGGCTAAAGACAGACCTGGATGAGACAATGTTATTACTCTAGTAGTATGTGTACAGCTCCAAGTAGGATTTAACTCTCAGGAGACTGCTACAAAAAAATACTGGCTGGCACTTCGACTTCAAAGTTTGATGTCAAGGCTTAATTAAAGCAAGCTCAAAGAGTTCTTATGAGGAGATGCTTTGGGTGGGGAGGGTCAGGAACTGGGTGGGGATGGTGATAGGGATTAGCATGGCCATGGCAGTCAATGGGTGGGTAAATAACCAAACAACACCTAGAAGCCTTGTGTCCCTCCTCATGTGCCATGCCTCCCAAGCTGTGCTCTAACGCAGTAGTTTTGGTTTATAGGTGGCACAAGCACCACCTAATATCCCAAACTAAAAACCTGTGAAGGAGAAGCCATGTTTGGCACCAAGATTACAGTATTACTAGTATACAGTATTGGGAACATTACCATGTCAGTATTAGTAGACTATTAGTATTATTGTTCTTTTTGTTTGGTACACAGGCACTGTTCTCCGTGTGTAGTTATTTACTCATTGTTTTTTTTTTTTTTTTGCACACAAAGATCTCTGGGCCAGTTTTGGATAACCATTTAAAACGGATGTTATCTTGTAAGCATTATGTGTCATCCTGGACACAGCATCTGATTTGTGTATACAGTAAAACTAAACTATTCTATCATCTTTCTTGTGTGATGGCAGTGTACACAGAAAAGCAAGTTTGACCAAACCACAGGCATTGGATGACTTCCTAGAAAGCTAGAAAGGGTTAGTACAGAATGAACAGAGGATAGCACAGGGGCAGCACCCTGGTCTTGAAAGCAAGATTATAAATAGCAACCGAGGTTCAAAACCCGGATCCAGGCTTAGAAACCAAACCCAGGTACAGTATTAGGCACGTTATTAAAAAAAAACGAAATCAAATAAATGGAAGCCTGCGTTAGGCTCGCTAATGGAAAAAGACATAGATGCACAGAAAGCATGTAATTGTGTTAAAACATGTGCCACGGGTTGCTCTTGCCCAATTAGCACGATTGGTCGAACCCCTTAATGTGGATTTAAAAACAAAGGTGCAGAATGACAGCGAAAGGTCAATGAATCAAGTTTCCAATTATATTTGCTGGTAACAGATGGGTGCACTGAAACCTAATGATCGCATCTGAAACGCTTTAATGCACCTTTTATCTATGTCTCCCACCATGTTAACTCCGCGTTATTACTTCCAGCGAGGGATCGTGTTTCAAACAATTAGACAAGGGAAAGGGTCTGCAATTCCCCCATTACTTGTTGCATATTATAACACAAATCAAAAGGGCACAATACAGCGAGATCTCTTTACACGACGGCCTCGCCGGCCGATATTGATCTGAACTTTCCATGTGTTTTAGGTATAATATTCCCTTAAAAGAAAAGACCGGAAACGAGAGCTGGATGAATATCAGCACGTGGCACTCACTACTCGCATCCCTTCTGGGTCACAGAAATTGTTAAACGAATGCATTTGCTATTTCTTTGCTTCTGCCTAAGGGTAGTGCTGAAATTGAAAATAAAAATAAAAATACTCTCAGACTGCTGAGATGTATAGTAATTATGCTCCCTTCTTAATAGAAAGAGCCACAGGTGGCAGCAGAGCACAGTGTTATTGGACACGGTTAGCTAGGTTCCCTTTCTAGGCCACATTGTCATTTCATTGTCTTATACATACAATGAAGCCAACTGTTAAAACATGCAATCACGGGAAGAGGATTGGTTCAACTGATTATCCCTTTTCATCTCCCTAACTTGGGTGACAATTATTGCATTTCATAATATGAGCAACTCTGCCACCTTTCTGTAAGCATCCTACGAAGTAAAATAGCACATAAATTGCATTAAAAAACACACACAAAACAGAGGGAACATGTCCGAGCGTCCTCCCTTTAAAATCATCTTTGTCATAGCGTAACATGTCTCCAATGTCTGCGACAGATGGGTAGCCCAAGCCCAGATTTGCAGAAGACCTATAAGGTCTTAGTGAAGCACTCAGCATCATCAACAGGGAAAAAAAGGTCTTACAAGCCCATAAGGAATAACTTTGCTTCTTCCCTAATTTGTGGGGGTTCACCCAGATCATGAGAATCCGGTATGGTGGAGAAGAGCCACCCTAAGATCTATGAAGAATGGCTGTGTACGTTCAGGCTAAACACTGGTCTCTGGACACTTAGCAAGTCCAACTGTGTGGGTAAACCTGCTGTTCTGTTCTTATAAAGGAGGCACTGCCACAACTGCATCACGTGATGTGATAGAGCTGATGGTGGTGATGGTGCACTGAGACATCACCTAGAGGTTTGGCGTGACCATGCACAAAACAAGTGCGGAAAATCTGGGTTCGAAGTTGGCACTATTATTTAGAACATTTTTGGTTGATCTCTGTAAGGACCTCTGACTAGAACGAAAATGAAGAACATGTGCCTGCTTCTTTCTCCGTGTACAGTAGAAAAACTAAAAGATCATTGTTGGGGCAGATGATGACATAGAAGAGAGGTAAGTCAATGTAAGTTTATAGGCATAGTTATTATTTGAATCATAACACTGTCACACCATTTGCCCCATGCACAATCTTTAATTACATCTATACAGTTTAGTTCTATGTATACAGTGACCTGAGAATTATCGTCCCGGGAAGATAGCTCAGTGGCAACGTGGTCGCCTTGGAAACAAGACAATACAAAGCAACACAGACTTGATCCCCGGGTCAGCGCTTAAAAACCTCTGGGTATTAATCGCATTATAAATTCGCACCTAAGAGACATATTCCTGTAACAGCGCCTCGATGGCCACGGGCTGTGTGAGCGCTTTAAAAATGCAAATAAATAAATAAATTTCTCATATATAACATTTGCTTGAGTGGCAAATACCTCATCTCGTAGTACAGCGCTGGGTGAGTTGACAGACTTGAGCTGGGCACATTGATGTTGGAGAAGACAAAGATAACTATAGCCTCACATATTCAGTGAGAGACATTGGAACGCAGCAGTAGCGGATGGGGCGTATACACAGCCAGATAAAGATTCTAAGAGGGGATTTCTGATACATAGGATGCAAAGAAAAGGAGCTATAAATCACCAAAAGAAATCAGAGACAGTCTTGGAGAAGCTCACTGGTGTTGATGGAAAGACAGTGTAACACTATGCAAAACACGCGTTGACAGATCTCTGTAACTTGATGTGTGTGTTTTACTAATAGAGAATTGCTCACAAGCGGATTAAATAAGGCTCATAGAGCTGTCAATCTTTGATACAGGGAGCTTGATATTATTTGCCACTTTAGGAAATGTTATATATGAGATAATTATCGAGTCACTGTATACACAGAACTAAACTGTATACATGGAATTAAAGATTGTGCATGGCTCAATTGGTGTGACAGTGTTGTGATTCATGTGTAGTTAGTCCATTCAGGAGTAGGACTTATCACACCACTGCAGCCGCATCTGAGGAGTTCTCACAACGTAGTTATATCAGAGTGGAGGGAGAGCCTACTATAGAGTAACCTGATATTAGTTTATTTATTAGGTGCAGACCTAACTTCGGGAAGCAACAGAGCACTTTACAATCATAGGGGAACAATAAGGTTAGGGAGCAGAGAAACAAGGAAGTGGGGTTCTAACAACATGGGAGGCAGTACAACAGTCAGCAATGGATCTACAAGTAACTAGGAGAGGAAACAGTGGGGATCAGATTGCTAAGTCTTAGGTTAGGTGGGGAGTGCACAGTGTATGGAACTAGTGGCTACGGAGGAGACCTTCCTTCAATAGAAGGGTCTTGAGTTCCTCCCTGAACTGTTGAAGTGAGTTGGAGAGCTGGATACTGATGGGGAGGAGGTTCCAGAGTCTAGCGGCATAGCCAAAAAGGCCAGTCTTCTGTTTTTTTTCTTTCTAGAACTGGGGGCATTCAAGTCTGCACATGTCCTCATTTCTGGTGGATCATAGGCCTCGGAAGCTGCTGAGTTTCTCAGTGAGGTAGCTTGGGGACTTCAGGGTGACAGCCTTGTTGATGATGCAGCAGGATTTGAAGATGATACAGTCTTGCAGCAGGAGCCAGCACAGTTTGATGAGGGTCAGGGTGATGTGGTTGAATTTGCAGAGTCCTTTGATGAGTTGTGCTGCAGCATACATGACACATCTCAGGGGAGCCAGGGTAGTTGCTGGAAGGCCTTCCAAATGGCCATTGCCACCATTCATGTGCGAGAGGACCAAGGCTTGGACAGCCTATCTGAAGATCTTTATTATAGATGAAGGGTTTGATTTACCGCTGGAGAGAAAGTTAGTTGCAAGCCGTTTGTGTCTTCATTGCTATGTGCTGTTCGAAGGAGAGGTACCTGTCGATGTTGAACCCAAGGAGCTTGGCACAGGTGGCCAGCCGGATAGTTAAGCCCTTGATGTGCATAGCAGAAAGCCAGGTCTGGATGTCTGGGTGTTCGATGTAGTTGGTCAGTAGTAGGTATTCAGTTTTGGAGGGGAAGAGCTTCAGGTAAGCATTGGGTGTCCACTTACTGGATCAATGAGGCAGACCTTGAGCCTGTGGATATCTCCGATGGGGGATATCTTGAGGTATAGATGTGTGGCATCTACATATTGGTGGATGTGGATGTTATATTGAAGAAGGAGGGTTCCAATGGCTTTGTTGTGAAGATTGAAGATCACAAAGCAGAGGATGGATCCTTGTGGGACGCCACAGGAGATGGGTAGAGTTGGTGATCTGGAGAAATCCATTTGCACAAACTGGTGGCGATTAGCAAGGTATGATTTGAACCAGCTGAGGATGATTTTGCTGATCCCCATGTGGTGATGTAGAATGTCAGTGTCTGGGGGTCTACTGTGTCAAATACTGCTGAGAGGTCAAAGAGAACCAGGAGGCAAGGATGGAAATGATAAAGGATGTTTAAGAGCATTGTCGATCACCTTGATGGTAGTCATTTCTGTGCTGCATCTGAGTGTAAAGCCAAATTGGTATGACTGGTATGACTGAAGGAGGTTGTTTGCTTCAATGGGTTGGAGGAGTGGCGTGGTACTGGTTTCTCAAGGTTGGAGGAGTGGTGTGGCTACTGCTTTCTCAAGGATCTTACCTAGGAAGGAAAATGGGTGATGAGGTGGTAGCTGTTGAAGTCATCATGGTTCAATGTTGGTTTCTTGAGAAGTGGGAGGATTTGACGGTCTTCAGGGTCACGTGGAAGGTGCCTAGAGTTAGGGAGCTGTTGATGACTGTCATGTAAGGGAAAAGTGCTTCAGTCAGAAGTGTCTTGATTATGGAGGTTGGGAGGATGTTGTCCACATATGATCTTTTCTTGAGGGATGCTAGAAGGGCAGCAAGGTCTTCCATAGTGAGTGTCTTAATTGGTTTGCAGGTGGTTATGGTTTTGCAAGATGGGATGTGTAGTGTGCTGCCAGCTGTAGCATTGATGTCTATGATTTGACTGATCTTGCTGACCTTATTGATGAGGAAAGGGATGATGGCGGTGGCTTTTTGGATAGAGTGGAGTATGGGTGGGTCAGGCAGAGAGTTGATGCCATGCTTTATGGCTTTGAAGAGGGCTCTGCTTTCACTGTTGGCCCTGGCTATTGTGTTTTGGTAATAGTTGGCCTTGGCTGTCTTGATCGGTCGGCTCAGTGTAACAAGCGATTAACGAATTTTGTGGAACCACTAACTTACCCTTTCTCATCCAAACATGTACCACAATATCAGGGAAAATGATCATAAATATTAACAGTGAATGCTCTCTCTTGTGATGAAGCATATCAGTCAAATGGAAAACAGTGTATGTGCTCTCTTGAGATGAGACTATAGTTTAAATGGCCTTTCCACTTATATTAGGTTTTTAGATTATTTTCATTTCTGGTTATTGCATGTTCAACAAAGACATGACCGTCATTTGATTTGGTGGTGGATTTCTAATATTTTGTGGATGTAATATATTGTACGTTTGAGTTCCGTTAGAATATCATGAACTATTCCCAAAAGGAAAAGAACAATACAAAACACATGCTTGTGCAGACTGCAAACCAAAAGGCTCAGTCGGTGCCATACAGACTGAATAGTTGACAACCACAGCAAAATGTCCACAGGTAACTTATTGAGCTGAAAAAGATAGGTCCCAAATATTGATGTCTGCCATCTCAAGGAAGGAAACCACTATGGATAAATTAAATGGAATGAATGTGTTTTGGAATTTATTTGATTACTTGTGGACAGATTTAAAGAAAAGTAGTGTTGAAACATACAAGAAAGATTATAGATCTATAGCCCCTTGTAATGTTCAGAGACTTCTATGGATAGAATAAATGTTTTCTAATTGTTGTTATGTTTACTTTTCAAGTGCAGTCTTGCTTGTAATTTTTGATCCTGCAAATCTGCCTATGTAGTAAGAGCTCAAGGTTTAGCAAAATATATGTGTGGTTGTGTCTATGATTCTTTAATTTGCATACAGGCTTCAATTTTATCAACAACATATGCTGCCTCTGTAAGACTTGAACAAACATTTAGAGACATATTGTTATATGCTTTCTAAATGTGCTGGCTGCAGTACTAAGTAGCAGGTTTAAATAATGTTTAAATACCTAACGCTAGTCCATGCCTGCGATTGGCACATTTGATACACATGAAAGAGCACATTGCATTGAGACAAGTATGCTTTGCACTGGGCATGTTGTGACCCTGGCAGAAATCTACACACGTGAGTTCTCTTAGGAGTGATATATATATATAAAGCTCAATATTTGGGTGACAGCTGGTTCCATTTGGAATTCACACAAACGTGTTAAGGTATTATTTTATCATAATTATCTCATTGCCAAGAAAGGAAGCAGGCTGCAGCTAGTGTACTGCAGCTTTAACTTTGCATAGACACATGTCATGCTTGCTATATCACCTTTAAATGAAGGCATTATTTCACGCATTTCCAAATACATGTTTATAGTCTTTGCATCTATGAATCGACGACATCCATGGAACAAATGTACATATCATGAACATTTGATCTGTAGACATTTCTTTTCATTCACTATCTCTGTGAAATGCATCTCATTGATGAAAAGAGTTTTGTTAAAGTTGGGATCGCCTTCAGATAAAGAAATTATTGTGAGTTTCTGCTTGGTTCATTGAAGGAAAAGGGGGAACAACTCGAGTGAATACTCAGGTTATCAGCTTCTGTGTTAGGGATGAGCGGAATTCCTTGAAAATGTGTAAATTGGGCATGTTTTACAGCACATTGCAGATGGATTGTTTGTTGGAAGTTTAATGAAGCACATTTTTGCTGACATTTTGTTTTCCATATCCTTTTGCAGTTTTTATTTGTAAAATACTGTTTCCCAAATACTGAAGACATTTTAGGTAAACACTTAGAAAATAAAAAAAACACTTCACTTAATCGCAGAGTCCTTATTTTCATTAACGTATTTCAGTACAATATGATTGATTGCAACAAAATCCTTGAAATTCATCGGGTTTGAAAAGTGATGATAATCTTAACTTTTAACTCGGCATACCACCTCTGATCCGCCCCAGGATATCATTTTGTATATCATTGTAAATCAATTATGATATCATGTATGTGCTTATGTGCTTTCTAAGGGGGGAACGCCAGGTAAAGATGGTCATCAATTCCCATGCCCATTAAATTTCATGGGTTTTGTTGTGATAAATGAGATAAGCTTAACTCTCTCTTAGCTAAAGTTTTTTCTTTTCTTTGTGCCCATTGGGCAAGGCCTTAGGCCATGGCATGTGGTCACAGCCTTCGGCTGATAGGAAATATGTGTCTGAATAATATTACCCTAAAGTAAACTGAAGAAATGGAGATTGTTTTGGTATAGAGAAAGATAGAGTCATTGCTCAAAATGTTTTTCCAGATATCAGTTTCTTACTTGCTAACATGATAAATGCACCTGTGAGATATGAATAATCACTTACAAAAGATATTTTTCAACAAAGTGAAAAAGAATTGCACAAACTGTAACCATTTTTAGGGCATATAAGTACATTGATACCAGAGACTGGCTCATCAATGGCAAGGAAAATCAGGATTACGGGAAACACCCCTGCAAATTACAATTTTACCACTTTGAAATGTACTACGATCCAAGAATCAGGAGTGTGTTTACCAGCAAAATAAGTTGGCCGTGCCCCAGAACTCAAATTTGTGAAGCCCTGAAGCTAAAAATGAGCTTGAATTCTCAGCTGTTTGCTATATTTCTGAAGCCATGTGTAGAGAAAATACAGCTTTAATTTTAAATTGTGCTCCTTTCTTTCCAAAATCAGATGAATAATTTCAAGAAAAAAAAATGCATTCATGAATGAGGAAGTGTCTTTACTTTGAAAAACACTGTATTATATCATGTTTGAAATAGTTCATGCCTGCACATGTAAACCTGGATTTATCTTGGGGCATTCCAGCCCTAACCTCAGGAATTTGTGTCATATGACTTATCAGGAGGCTGCTGATTTGTCCACAGCGGGATTCTACTGACTTATCTTGTTCAAACCAGTTTACCAGGTACTGGTCATGAGACAGTCTTTACCCCAATAAAAAATGATATGTTAAGCTTTCCCATAGCAGAGTTGTGGAAGAGAGCTTGTTTGCAATGTAACACCAGTGGCATCTGCAGATGAAAAGGGGCATTTATTTAACAAACAATTCTTGTCAAGCTGAACATAAATTTTCCATTTGTTGCATTTTAATAAAACAAAATACAATAGATTAAAATCTATAACTTAGCAGTATAGAATCCTAGACACCTAGAACCAATTGTGTAATATAGACACAAACATATATTTTTCAGCCAACACCAAATGCACAGTGTGTACAATTATGGATAGATTAAAAATGAACAAATAATATCCCCACAAAGATACATTTCACAAAGTGATATCACATCTCAAAACGGTCCAGGCTGATTATAATGAATTTTATTTTATTAAAATAGCACATTCTAATCAAAAGTTAGATTACATAAACAAAATGCCTCTCCATAATATTAGGTGAGTTTCCCCCACCCTTCAGGTAGGAAGACTATGTTTGATAGCCATACTTTGCCACTTACAAGACAGTGAGTGCATATCCCCCACCACTTATTCACAAGATTAGGGGAGGAGTTTTGAATACAATATACCTTGCACACAGATAGACACATTATCATCGTTATTCCAGATATTTTCTGAATGGAGATGGATAACCGGGGGAGAACAGATATCAACTGGAGTGCTGGTTATTCATAGAGGCTGCAGTGATGATTGTCTTTCGAAAGGAGATGAGCAGTCCATAATGGAAACCTATGCAAAAAATTTAAGAGACTTTGAAGACTGAGAAAATCCAAACTAAGAGGGTGATCTCCAAAAATACGGAGCCCTGCTTAAATTGTAAGTATTCAGCCGTGATATAGCTCCGGTTTCCCCTACAGAATTGTCTATGGTAACTCAGATTGAATAAGGGTGGACTGGAAAAAACAAGGAATGTTAGATTTAACAGGGACACAGGGGTAGTGTAAAATGTTATGTCCCCGTGTTCTCCATTTGAAACTAATTGCAAGTGGTATTTAATTTCCATAAAACCAATGCATTTTGTATCAAGAATTGCAGTTTAAAATGGACAGCATGTTGTGCAACCTATATGCAGATTGTTTAATTAACTCTACATTTTATAGCAACATTCACTGAAAACCTGTTTAATTATTTGTTAAGTGTAAACTGCATTACTTTTTCGAAGCAACATGTTATTTCTTTGAAGGTGCACATTACACCTAGCCCAGGCTAATCAAGCTACAATGTAACAATGGCAAATATCTTTTATAGTTATTAGTACCGCCTATTTGCTACTTTGCTATGTCTAACAACTTGTAGCACAAGTGAAATACCTGAAAAGACTGATCAGAAATGTCAAATATTTAGTAGGAACTGATCCTTTGAGAACACATTAATTAAATAGTACATGTATCTACTAGGGATGGACACAGGAACTCTAGATTAATTCTAGAGTGTAGAGTTCATCATTAATTACAGTCCTCATGAACAAATGAAAAATGCAGATTACTCATCTTGACCTGAAGTGTTAGTCTGGGATCAGATGATCTAACATGTGCACCAGTGCTAAAAAAAAAAAATAGAAAATGCTTAGATAATAAAGGAATAGAGCAAGCTGGTATTTTGCCAATCCATATTATCTAAAAACAAGTGTAGCAGGGCAACATTTAGTAAAACTGTTGTGTAGTATGTCTGTTGCCAATCATAAAGTAATGCGGCTGCCACATTTCTCTTTGGGTTAAGCCACAAACATAGAACCCAGAAAACAAAGGAAAAAGGAAACACCAGACAACTTAACGTCTGCTCTAGCGAAAACACTTTTATATAATATATATTAGATCAAAACCAGTTTGCTCCTTATCCTAAACAGCAATATTGTTGCTAAATTAATTTGCTTTATTTTTTGCACAAGGGTCATGTTTAGATAATCTGGTCTGTGTTAAAAGTACAAAAAAACTGCTGCTGAACGATCACTACCTAGTAGGTAATTAAATCAGTGTGTTAATATAAGAGAAGCAATATCAACTGACATAATATGCAGTGCTCTGTGATGACTGTTTCTTGTTTCAGTTTTCCTATATCATCTACCAATGCAAAACAAGCATGGATGATTATTATAAACATAAAATAATTATGATAGCTGCACAGAGGAAAGCAGAAAAAGAATGCCTCTTTATATACACAGCATCTGCTCCACTATTACAACTGAAAAACTATATTAAATTATTGTATTTTCTCTTAGATGCTAAGAAGCTGAACAATATAGAAAGGCCTTTTAGAACTCGTTTTTGAAAGACTCTCTAGGTCGTATGAAGTGTGCACCCAAAGAAATGTATTATAGGTGTATTGTTAACTAACAGCTTTCTCTTCCAGGAAACAGATATTGCTTTGTAAAGAACAATGCTTATGTTCCTTTCCAGTCTATTTGAAGCCTAGCCTGGATTTTAAAATAGTTTCCAAGGTGTTTGTATTCTTGTTTTTATTGCAATTTCGTAAAAGCTTTTAAACCCATTCTTTTTGCAAGTGCACTTAATTCCAGTTTATCAAGTATTATCATTTGATACAGTCCAAGGAAGGAGAGAGAGCTCAGTAAGGAACACATTGAATACTTCACAGCTGTGCTTGGCTAATTTTGTTAATTCCCATCAAAGCATAATTATGTTTATACTCCTCAGATTTGAATATCGAATTACACAAGTGTTATGCAAAATAGTGAAAATTATATAGGTTTTTCAGAAGTCAGGGTTATATGACAAGGCTCCAATCAAATATTCCAGCTGCCAAGATGATGCTATTTTATAGAAGAGTATTGGTGAAGAGGAGGAAATGTGATTATGCAGTACATCACTCAACGTACATTTTTGTGACCACATCAATAAAGGCCAACTCAGCAACTCATAACATTAAAAAAAACAAATGTTTTCCTTTTAAATATACATACATACATCTATTATAAATCTACAATATTTTACACCCACACGTCTATAAATACGTGATTTGAAATTCATAATTTCCATTTGGTCCATTAATACTTTGAAGATAAATGCAAAAAACGCCTCAATTCAAAAGCCCCAGGCATAAAATACAATTACACAAAATATAAATGCATGTTCTCAC
Source organism: Ambystoma mexicanum (assembly GCF_040938575.1). Classification (NCBI taxonomy): domain Eukaryota; kingdom Metazoa; phylum Chordata; class Amphibia; order Caudata; family Ambystomatidae; genus Ambystoma; species Ambystoma mexicanum. The sequence goes on from NC_090941.1 coordinate 432,258,415, forward strand.
GTTTTCACAGAACAGCATAACCTTACACCCGGGACAATTTTCATTTCCAATTAGGTTTTTTGAATATCACATCTATCCATAATTTACCTTTACCAGCATTCTTAACTCTGCATGGTGTTCCTTCCATTTTTAAATCAACATTTGATTGGCTATTGCACATGAAGCCTGATTTTAAAAACAGTTCCCTAATGACTACATTTTGGAAAAAAATTGACTCATTACATATGACAATAAACTATGCTTCAAGTCCACAAGAATTGAAAACATGTTTTAAAACATACTCTCCATATTTTCCACCTACTTAAAATAAATACTGTTTTCAAGATGTGACTCTGCCAACTGTTATCTTTGTCTACAGACATCACTGAAGGTGAGAACACTGTGACTGGGGCTGTGAAGAGGACTCTCTAGCACAGTGTGTGTGGTGAAGAATTTGAAAATGACTGCTCTGGGACAGCCTAATCCTACCCACCCAACTGGTCAGAGGGAGTAGGGCTGACATTAAGTCGGTGGGTTACAAGTTAAATGTCTCCTGTGTTTTTTTCTTTCATACTGTGCAGTGTTTTAACAATTAGGTGTACCAAGGATTCCCAGCCAGACGATGGGGAATTATTCAAGCATGTCACTCTATGAAGAATCCAATTTTGTAAAACTGAAAGGTATCGCTAACGCCACCAGAAAAATTATTTGTATGTGGTTGTGCACAATGTTCTTATTCATTACAAAATACGTGCATGCTGTTAATTCACTGAATAACAATTGTATCTCCATTTAAATCTGAAATACGTGATACTCAAAAAAAGAAACCCGTGTGAAAAAAGTGCCCAAACATTAAAACACCAGAATTTCTATTGTATTCAGGTGATTCGTCTTCTTGAACTTTTAGGAGATTTTGGTGACAGATATGGGTTAGGCTTATAGCATTTCAGGCTGGGGAAATGCTGCTGCCAACAATGGGCTAAGGGGTTTCGACCAATTCCTGCCAACAAATGTTCAAAACAAACAAAATATAATGTTAATGGAATAGGTGAGAAGTTCTGAACCCGGTTTGATAAGAGTTGCTGAAAGAAAGCAACGTGTCTAAATGACTAATAGTTTGCATTCGGCTGCCGCTGCTTAGGTATAGAAAACAAAAGTCACTCTTTATTATTTCTATCTGACACAAATTTGTAATTTTTAACAAAAACTCTTAGTGGCAAATTCAAAAAACGAAATTTGAACATAGCATGTGTAAAGTATGTTTTCATCATTTGCAATAATTTGAGAAATGTGTGAGCCGCCTTAAACACAATGGTGGCTTACACATTTCCATGGGGGCTGTGCTGCAACACAAATGTGAAATGTGTAAAAAAAAAAAAGATTTAAAAAAAAACACTTTGATCCCTGTTTGAAGAATAGTAAAGTAAGTGGGACTGCAGTGGTTAAGCCATTCCCCACATAAAAAAAACATTAATGGGTCAGAAATGACTGTCGTGAATAGCACTTCCCCTGCACCTGTTCCATAGAGGCACAGGTGAATGTGTTTAATGTACATCTCATTTCTTAATAGATGATGTGCATTCAAATATGCAGAAAAGCCCCCTTGTTTGTGCAAATGTGCACGGTGGCGGCGCGAGTTATGGTTGCTTAGCTTACCATAACTGCCAAATTTCAAGGGTTTTTCGGTTTTACTTGGAACCATAACGTCCCTTTAACAAAGTTCTTTCACTGAATTTCATAGGTTTTTAGTAGCTAAGCAACCATAACTCGCGCCGCCACCGTGCACTGCTAAGACTAACACCCAGGACATCAAAGATGACATCAGAAATGTCATTGATGACATCACTGATGACATCAGATGTCTGGCTCACTATTTTATCTTTTGCTGACATATCTAGGCCACATGGTTTTCTTCAGTAACAGTCATAAACTAAGAATTTTATTTTATTTGTAGACATATCCTTCTAGGAGGTTCTTACAGTAATTCCCTTAGAGTACAGTCACATCATATGAAACATATACATATGGGAAAACACAAGCTTGAAAGACAGCAATCCTTTTTGTGCATAAAGATAATCACTAGACTAATGAGCACTTTCTGATAGTTCTGTTGTTTTTTTTATGGCTGTACTTTCCCTGTATATGGTCATATTTGTATACATTGTACTCACACTACTTTCATTAGGGTCCAATCACATCAAGTGATACATATACATAGGGTAAATAGCAGCTTTGAAACAGAGCAATCATTTATTTGCATGAAACTAATCAGTTAAGTTATGAACTGTTTCTGCTACTACTTGTGCTTTTTTGCTAACTTCACTTTCCCTGTATATACCCATATTGGTATGTGTTCTTGTGTCTTTGTGTTTTGTCTATAGTAATGCAATTATGTAATACATGGGTTTTATTAGCTACTTATTACATATTTCACAGTACACAAAAATCTGTTAAGAAAACAATTATCATTTAATTATTCAACATATTAACATTACGAATATCATACCTTCATCTATTACGCTGCACACAATGTTATGTTTCTGTATGAGTAGCTTAGTATACTAGATAGAACCCCATAATAGGATGCTATTTATATCAATGCATCGTTCAATGCACTTATTAGGGTATATTTCTTGCAATGATTCTTGACACTTTTTTCGCAACATAATAAGAATCCCTTCTACACATATTTCATGAGAAGTACAAACACATGTGATGTCATCAATGACATTTGTGATGTCATCTTTGATGTCCTGGGTGTTAGTCTTAGCAGTGCACGGTGGCGGCGCGAGTTATGGTTGCTTAGTTTACCATAACTGCCGAATTTCAAGGGTTTTTCGGTTTTACTTGGAACAATAACGTCCCTTTAACAAAGTTTTTTCACTGAATTTCATAGGTTTTTAGTAGCGCAACTTAACCATAACGTCCCTTTAACAAAGTTTTTTTCACTGAATTTCATAGGTTTTTAGTAGCGCAACTTAACCATAACGTCCCTTTAACAAAGTTCTTTCACTGAATTTCATAGTTTTTTAGTAGCACAACTTAACAATAATGACTTTGACTTTATATACATGTCATATGGAACTGACTAGATCTCTTCTTATGAACTTGATGTCCGCGAACTTATTTAATGTTCGCGGACATGTTTGGAGAACAGTACCACCACCTAAAACCTCTGGGGAGGTATGTGTAATAGTTATATCATAACATAGGAACATTTAACAAATTCACAAAGCAGCACACATACAAAGTATATGTAGTAATACTTGAAAAATGTTACCCATATATGTAACACACTAACCATTCATGTAAATACAATATGTTTTAAAAAGGATTATACCAAAAGAAGATAAAGTGGCTTCCACCATAATTACCTCACAGACGCTCCACAACCAACAGCAAGACCAGACGTATACACTTGTTTACATATCTCACCAGACATAGTAAGTGCACTTCTTTTTACTCATATATTTATAAACTTTCTATATTAGAAAAAAAAAAACATATTACTTTTTTGTTTTCTCACAGAAATGTGTAGTACTCTCGACTGGCTAGAGGAGCATTTCCCACAAGAGGAAATGTTAGAAAATAGTCCACCTAATGGTACACACTTTACTATATAAACCAATTAATAAATATTATTTTGTATACATTTAACATATACATTTTTTTTTATTACAGACCATACAAAAATTCCAAGCATCTCACAACAACAATCAGAGGATATCACTCTACAGCAGATTCATCAAAAAATTGATGACCTTATGCAAAATTTTATGGATTTGAAAAACTTTGTGGAAAATTATGTGAAACCCCCCGCAGCACACCATTGTCCAACCTGCACTTGTCCCCCCTCACCCTATCCCACGCAGTTAACCCCAAACCCTGTCTATGGACCAAAGCGTTTCGATGACATTTCCTTCCCTTCTTCACCTGATCCCAGTTATCTAGAAATCCCTAATTCTCCTGTTTTTGTTTCCGTTTCTGCCCCACCTTCCCAGTCATAATTGTATATATATATGAAATAAAGTAACTTTTCTTATATTGTGTTGTAATTACTTTCAGTTCCTTGTAATAAAACCAATTTAGGTGTCCACGGACACCGCGGTTGTTCGGAAATGTTCGTAAAGAAACAAAAATGTAACTGTCCTGAGGACACTACATCTGTCCGTAATGTTCTCATGCAAGTTCAAAATGTTCTAAGAACACTCGTAGTGTCCTGAAATGTTCGTAAAGAAACAAAAATTAAAGTGTTCTAAAGAACACTATATCTGTCCGTAATGTTCGCTATCAACTTAAAACTGTCCTAAGAACACAATTGGTGTCCTGAAATGTTCGTAAATAAACGAAAATGATGTGTCCTGAACAACAGTACAACTGTTCGTAGTGTTCGCTACCCAATTGAAAGTGTTCTAAGAACACAATTGGTGTCCTGAAATGTTCGTACATAAACTAAATTACACGTGTCCTGAAGAACACTATATCTGTCCTTACTGTTCGCTACCAAGTTTAAACTGTTCTAAGAACACACGCGGTGTCCTGAAATATTCGTTTCACGTGTGACGCACTTTTAATTACTTCAGAACCCGAACAGTGTCCGTAGGACATCAATGCGCATGCGCTAACCAATCTCTGTGCACTTGGTGTCCTGCGGACAGGCGCTTTCTTCGCAGACTAGTTCACAAACAGATCATATGACCGCGCCCACGCTCATCGTGTGTCCTGAAATGCAGACACTGTTCGTGTCCCCGAACAATTTCAAAGTACATTTTCAGTTAATCCATAATATTTTTCAATAAAATCTTACCATGCCACAAGTCCCACATAGCAATCTTGAGTTTCTATATACCTTTTGAAACTTTCCGATCCTTTTTTTGTGTTCGATCTGTCCGCGCACAGTGCGCATGTCCGCGGACCGCACACAAGCACCCCTATAAAAGACCACGCCCAAGAGCTTATTCCCATTGTGTTTCTGGCTATTCTTCAGGACACAGTGATTTTTGCTGCCACCTGCAGACTACACCATCAGCGACATGGCATCCTTGGCTGCTGAACTGCCACTTGGTGCTGCACCTGCTTCAGCACCACCACCACCCCCTCCACCACCACCACCTCCCCAAGGGCCTGAAGAGGGGAACAGGACTGAGGATGCGGAGGAGGAAGAAGAGGATGATGAGAATGAGGTAGAGGAAATCCCTACTACCCGCACTAGGCGTGAGTCTTGGGTGTGGCGGTTATTTACCATTCATGGGAATGGTCCTAAGGCTCGTGCGAACCATGTTACCTGCAATGAGTGCAAAATGATACTCAGTCGCGGGAAGCATGGTAACTACAGCTTTGGGACCACTACTATGAAGCGACACCTGAGGTCATTTCACTCTGGGGCTATTCGCAGGGTTGTACCTTGCGAAGAACGTAGCAGGTTGATTTCCTCTACTTCATCCTCTGTTTCTGATCCTGTCACCACAAGGACCACCTCTGTGGGACAGCGCCTTTCTCAAGCTGCCTCACAGGCCATACAGAATGCTGATGACCCTTACCTTTCGAGGGTCACAGTTGTATGTATGTACTGTGACACAGTACTCTGCAGGGGGGAGCGACTTCGGAGTGCTTTTGAGACTATCGTCTCAGAGCACGAGAAGACCTGCTCACTACCCAAATAAAACCCACTCTACATCTTCCTCTCTCAGCTCGCCCTTTCTTATCCCTGCGGTTGGTGTCCCCCCCTTTACCCTACTTTACCCTCCTCTCCTAGTGTGTCGTGTCTGAAAAAGCAAAAGAAATACAAAATTACAAAAATCAGAAAACAATAAGGCTCTTTTCAGAGCCGCCTTTCCCAGTTAAAAAATAGAAGTGAAAATAAATGAAGCAGGGCTCTTTGTATTTTTTAGAAGTCTGTGGACAGTTCGCGAACATTAAAAAAATTGGGTTACTACTCCATCACAAACATTGTAATTTTCTCTGGAAAGAAGTGGTGACTCTGAAAAGAACCTTTGGGTGGTGTTTGTAAGTCAAAAATTGTAAATACTTAACATCTACTTCTAAATCGTTGTAATTCCAAAAAAGGTCGCAATGCATTTTGTACATTTCTCAGAAAAATCTGATTGCCAGCATAAGTAAGATGGACTCCATCTCTGTGAAAAATGTATGTACTACAAAACATAATATTTTCATTGTGAAAAGAAGACATGCCAAAATCTCTTAGAAAGCCACAAACAGCCTTATTAACATTGCGCCTTGCTTTTTCCATTTGTGGACCAAATGAAGAAGAACGAAGCCACATTTGTCTCTGCGCAATCCGTGAAAATATCACTTGAGAATTAGGAAACATGTCCATAACCTTCCTCAGTCCTTCTTTCATAGCAAATTGCAAACAAATTCCAGTCACATGCCCTAAACTGTTCCCTCCACAATGAATTACAATTATGTCTGGATGTTGCTCTGTCTCCAAAGTAGCACAGAGAGGTAGCAAATCCAACCACTTCATTCCACGTACTCCATGCCAGTGTACTTCCACATGTGGGAATCCAGGATCTACAGCTACTCCACAGCTTTCTGCATGCACCTTCAACCAATGTATCCACAAATCTCCTAAAATCCAAACAATCTGTTTTCTGAAACACACAGCCATAGCTATCTTTTGTTCTCTCAGCAAAAAGAGTATCTCAGAAAATCTCTCCTGGCACAACACACCCACCAAACTTTCCTGACCAATCCCTTTCAGTGTTTATTCTCATTTGCATGACTTCTGAACCCAAAAATCCCCGGATGTAACTCCCGATGTCCGGGAACTACCGCCATGTCCGCGGACATATCGTAACATGAACAGCCCTTCTACCATTTCCACTATACTCTCTCTGCCATTCCCTCATTGGATGTACCTCAAAAATCACATGACCATGCACCAATCACATTCGAGACCTCTACATCTAACTGCATCATCATAGATCAGCACTGCAAATGTACTCTGAATCTCTCTGAGTACAAGTGTCATATCATTGGCAAGCAGCATCTACCACAAATACTGTACAAGTCTTCAAGATTTCTACTTGCAGCTCCATGCATATCCATATGCATGAACACAAACTTCAGGTATGCATATTTTCTGTATAGTAGATGACATAGCTCTCAACCATTTTTGTTTTACAGGCGGGTGAAATCACCCGATTTTGTTTTTAGCGGGTGAGACGCCCATTGGAATGAATGGGCGTGCAGGAGGCTTGGCTTGGTGATTCTGCCCTTTACAAGGCGTGTGACACCCGCCAAAAGCGTGTGAGTTGAGAGCTATGGTAGATGAACACATTTTCAAACAGACTTTTACCTTGTAAAATCTGTAAAATGAATTTACTGTACTTTTTTCAATTTTCTAAAATCAACTACCACTTATACACCTTTATACTTTTTACTTTCTTTATACACACACACTCAAATCATGTTAAGTTTAGTTTAGTTTAGTTTATTCATTTGTATTGCGCACCAGACCCGAGGGTATGAGGGCGCATGAGCAGCAAGGTGATTCAAAGCTTGGTTACAGGATGCTTATACTTTACATTACATAATTATACATTACATTACATAATTACAGTGTGACGATGAAGGAACATGTGTACAGTTTGGCAGGAGAGAATGCAGTAGATGTATTTAAAGAATTACAAATATATTATATAATATATTACAGGCCGTTAAACTAACATTTTTTAAATGAAATATATAGACTACATATATTCAAACAAAATTGCATGCAAACACAATCTATGTTTAAACCTTTATAAAAATACTTATACAATTTCATATTTTTTTATTTATTTATTTATTTACTTAATTACTTTAAATTAGACATGACATTGAGGCGCTATTACCTAGAACAGTTTACTTACAGAAATAGTGGTATTCACTAATATATTATAAATTTCACAAGACATAGTAAAGATATTTTATTTTTGCTACAGTTAGTCATTCAATACAATTTGTTCATTAAGAACATATCATATGTACTGAACTGATGCAATGTATCTTATGTAACTAAATTAGTTTAATGGTTTTACAGAAGGCACTGAGGATTTCAATTAAAAAAATCAATATCTAAATTAAAAACAGTGCTATATACAAACAAAGTTACTAATTTGAAGCTTTTACAGTTGCAGTGAAGACCAGTTTCCTGAAAATAAGCAGCCGAATTCGAAGAAGAAAGAAAAACTAAGAAGTTACCTGTTAATTTAAAAAAAAAAGTAAGTAAAATATCACCATATTATTTATATTATTAATCAAATATACTATAACATTAATACCAGCTATTTTGGTTTCTTAAAATAGAGATTTTGTACCATTTTGTCCAAAAATTTCCATGTCGTAAACAGCGATTTACAACCAGAATGGCCCACAAATTTCTATTTTTGGACACACAAATTAGCCAACTGAACCACTACAATTTTCATATTATAGAACAAACAACTGTTTTAATTGTATACATTACATTTACTATTTGTACTTTTCCACACCACTAGCTTACTTTTTTTTTGTCATCTGAACCCCAGTTTAGTGACACATTAATTCAAGAATACCTATCCCTACTAGTTTTAGTTCCCAATGCACAATCACACACCATTACATACATCTTTATCATCTTACTCAAACACTCATGCACACAGCACACGTACATTCCAGAACACCCCAACCCATATCTTCTTTATTTTTTTCAACAGACCCTAAAGAATGCCTACCAAAAGACAACTCCGTAGAAAGCAACGCAAAATTGGAGCAAATGAAAATAAAGGTGTTCAACATAAGCATCCATCTCTAGCAGAATTTGTAAAAAAAGTTGAAACAAAACAGCTAATACAATCATTTAGTGAAACACAAGAAGTTTCAAGTACAACAACTTCGCTTCCTCTATCAAAATGTAAAACAAACCAAAAAACAATTAACAGAAAATCAGCTATCAGTACAGATAAAACTACTTCTTCAAATTTTAATATAGTGCAAAGTAAGCATACCAAGAAAAGTATTTTAGCCAAAATATATCGTCACAAAGTCCTTCAAAATCTTATAAAAACAGGAGAGAAATCAGGTTCAAAGCTTAAAACCTATCGTAGGAAATTAATCTTAGAAGCATTGATGGGCAGTGCAATTCTTCTCAAAAGAAATTTATTTATTTTACTGTTAAACAAAATGAAACCACTAACAAAACTAATAACTAAATTACAAAAAAGACTTCTCAATAAGCGAAATGTCAACAGAAAGAACTGCGGAGGTGAATGGAATCACACTACGAGCACAGAACAATATTTTAATGAAGAAGCGTACAAACAAAAGCAAACGAATACAATTGCCATAAATAGCAGTGGTCGAGGTTATGAAAAAGTGAATAATACCATAATGGAACAAGAAGTACTCCTTACAAAAATATGCCCTGAAAACCTAGAATTACCCCTCCATTCAACTGAATCAGAACGTCTAGTGCACAAATGGCCATGCACGTCAATGTGTAACATTCCCAAACAATGTTTCAAATCTTTACACCAATTCCTCAATAAATATGTAAAAAGCAAAGACAAAATCAAAATTAAATTACTGCAAAATATAGATACCTGTCCAGTGCGCAAGTACACAGGACTACAAGGACATTCATTGGCCTGCATTACAGGACCTACTTGTAAAACCACTTTCCATGATATCAAAAGGATATCAACACATCATTCAACTATAAGAAATCTAGTCTATAAACTGTACTATGCTAAAAGTCCTGCTTTAGCACTAGCAAAGTTAAATAACATGCTTCTACATGGTACAGCAAAAGACCTACTTGAAGAAATTCACTATATCCAGAAAAAATATTTTGGAAGTGAAAGCCATTTACAGAATGAAATAGCTTTAAACCAATTAAGCAGCAATTCTACACATGGCAACCTTTTGCTAAACACATACAAAAAAGAAATACTAAAATTTAAAAGAACATCAGCTGAAGTACCAAACCATGTATGTGTATGTTGCCGTAGAATTTTTTATAAAAGTAACACAAAACCTGTGGACCTATCATACAAAATAGAAGACAATGAAGATTCTAAATGGTTTGAATTAGCTCTCTACCTTCTAGCAGAAAACAAATATGAAATAACTGAGCCCTTAATACTTTGCAGTTATTGCACTACAAAACTTGACAACAACCAAACTCCTTCACGTTCTATCACAAATAATTTGGAATTATACCCAGTACCAAAACATCTACAACAACTTAATTTATATGGGAGCATCATAATTCAAACAGTACACCCATTTCAAGCAATAATACCTTTGGCCTTCAACCAAAAACAGCAAAATGACCTCCCTCTGAATTGGTAAAAGGCATTCGTGGAAAAGTAGTTTATTTACCATTAAATCTAAAAGAAAATGTGCATACTCTAGAAGTGCAACGTCCAATGCAGCAATCTTTAAATATATTAGTAAATGGAGTACCTACAAAAGACAGAAAAATATGGCTACAGCTGGTAGATTTATATAAAGTTAGACAAACCTTCCAATATCTTAAAGAGAATAATGAATATTACAAAGAAATTAATATTGAAGAAAACTTGAAAGATACAACTGAAATAATTCAAGAAACACAAGAAGCTGGTCAATTTGAGCTACTAGATCCTGCTAAAATATCAAATACTTTAGACCAGTATACAATTCATCCTTTGCACTGTAATGACACCGTACAAGATGTACTGGAAACTTACCAAATGCGTCAAACAAAAGGATCGCCAATCAGTATATGGGGAAAAAGTATAGAAGCACATGCTTTTCCTCTACTCTTTCCAACTGGCAAAGGAGGAAGGTATGATGATAGACCTATTCAAATATCAGCTTCAGAATACCGCTCATTACGGATGTATTCTGAAGATCCCAGATTTAGACAAAATGTGGAATACATATTCCACCTACTCTTTGAAAGGGAACTAGCAACTTTATGTTACGGAGTTGCAAACATATTAAAATCAGGATCACACTTTCAAAATATGACAGCTACACAATTATTAGAGAAAGTGCAACAAAAGGATGAGGTTTTACAATCAAATATTACAAATCTATTAGCAAATATGCGTGGTACTAAAGAGTACTGGATTCGACGTCATGGAGATGTATGTTGTATGATCAGAAACCTTGGCCCACCCACTTGGTTTGTTACATTAAGTTGTGCAGAATATGCATGGGAAGATTTACATGATTTCCTACGCATATCAAATAAAAACAAAACAAACATAGATATTCTAACACCTGGAGAACTTTGTTCTTTGGATCCTGTTAATGTTTCAAGATATTTTCACCATCGCTTCATTGCTATGCTACATTTTATTTGTAATAAAACTGTTCATCCCCTTGGAGAAGTGCAACACTTCTTTTGGAGAAAAGAATACCAAGCCAGAGGAGCACCACATATCCACATGCTTTTATGGATTAAAGATGCTCCTAAATTTGGTCAAGACAGTGATGCCACTGTTTTACAGTTTATTCAAAAATATGTCACTTGTGAAATTCCATCAGAAGCCACAAATAGTGATCTTTGTGAACAAATTTTACAATTTCAAAGACACAAATGTGGAAAATATTGTCATCGCAAATACAAAAACAAAGGCAAATACTACACCAAATGCCGATTTGGTTTCCCTAGACCAGTTACAAATACAGGTCAAGTAAACAACCTCATGTCTTCAGTTAGACATACTGTTAAAGGAAAGTCACCTAAAAATACATATTACATAAAAAGAAAAGAAGAAGAAAAATATATCAATGATTATAATGCAATCATTGCCCACTTATGGAATGCAAACATAGATGTGCAGTACATTGCAGACAATTCTACTGCAGTTGCACGATATGTCACAGCATACTTAACTAAAGCAGAAAAGACAGAGCTCCAAGACCTCTGGAATGACCTGTCATCAGATAAAACAGTATCTCAGAAATTATACAGCTTGGGCATAAAAATGCTAACCCATAGAGAATGTGGATCTTATGAAGCAGCTGATCGTTTAACTTGTACTTCATTGTATGGTACATCTGAAAATATAGTATGGCTAAGTCTTGGTTCAGCTAAATCTAGAAAAAGAGTTCTAAAATCATATGAAGATATAGAAACAATAGCCAAACATGATCCCAACAGCCAAGACATTTTAAAAAACAATTGATTGAACGCATACGACCCAAACAGAAGTAATACTTTGGAAAACATGTGTCTATACCAAATAGCCCAAAACTACACATACAAAAATAATATGAAACCTGTTGAAAAAAAAGGTAAATATAGAGTGACAGACTGTGAAGGCAGCTTAGTTAAACTCACTAAACCAAATTTAATTAATCAAATCAAATTGTCATTGAAGACTCCTCAACATAAAGAAGTATATTACATGTCCCTGCTACAACTCTTCAAACCATGGAGAAAAGAAGAACAATTACTAGATAACTATGACTCATATGAGGATGCTTTCAAAGCAAATGAAAGCACTATAACTGATGTAAACTTTACACCGTACAAAACAATGTTGCACAATGAACAGCAACATGAAGAAGCACTCCAAGCTCAACTAGATAAGGATACTCCTGACAGTAGTCAACCTTCTGTAACAGGAAGCCAAGAACCACTGGGAGAACCACTAATAACAAATGAGGCAGAATTAGCTATGATAGAAGTAGAAAACACCATGTGTCAGTATGAAGATAAGGAAGACTTAACTATACTACAATCAAAACTAAACAATGAGCAAAGTAGCATTTTTCAAGAAGTAACAAAACAAATTGCACATGGTGTAAAACATGAAAATAAAGAATGTTTCTGCCATAATTATAAACCTATACTACTGTACATCAGTGGTGAAGCTGGTTCTGGCAAAACATTCCTAATCAAAATCATGAGTAAGTTCCTTCAACAATTGACAAACAACAAACTGTCAGCTGTTGTCACTGCCCCCACAGGTTTAGCTGCCTACAACATAGGTGGTGTTACATTACACCGATTACTACTATTACAAGTAGAACACCAGAACAGATTAGACTATTACAAACTTTCTGCAGAAGCTGCAATGGAATTACGCAGAGTATTGAAACAAATGAAAATGCTAATAATAGATGAAGTGAGCATGGTCTCCAACCTGATCTTAGCTTTGATTCACCTCAGATTACAAGAACTACTCAAAACAGACTATGAAGAGCTCTTTGCAGGAAAACACATGATTGTTTTTGGAGATCTGCTTCAATTAACACCAGTAAAAGGTGAACCTATTTTTAAAACATTAGGGCACAAACTCTGCCGTAAAACTGTTGGCAGCATTGGAAATATCAACCTTTGGCAACATTTCCAATATAGAGAATTAACAGAAAACATGCGCCAATCTGCAGATCTAACTTATGCCAACATTTTAAAAAGTTTGAGAGTTGGTATACTTTCTAAAGAAGCAGAAGCAACATTGAAAACCCGGCACATTAATGCACTTTATGGCGATAATGCATGTGCTACAGATGTTATGGAACAATTAGCCCACAAAAATGTCAATTGTATGGCCTTAATGCCAACTCTTGCAAGCTGTTTCAAATTCAATGAAATCATGCTAAGTAAAGAAATGCAACCAATAATGGAAATTGGCACCACTGACAAACTAGATGTACATGGTATGACACTACCCATGTGTGACCAAGCCACAACAAGACTAAATAATTTAGAAAAATCAATCTCAAACACAGCAGGCTTAGAAAAGATGTTAAAATTATCCTTAAATTGCAGAGTAATGCTTACACTTAACCTTGACGTGGACCAAGGACTAGTTAATGGAGCCCTGGGTACAGTTGTTGGCTTTCAAACATACCCACGTGACAACAAAATTCAGTTTGTCAATATACTCTTTGACAAACTTTCAGAAGTAAAACGGATAGGACGCTCAACAGCTAGATTCCTTCTCTTCAAAGATATGTATGTACGCAGAGAACAATTTTCTCTAACTCTTGCATACGCAGTCACAATTCATAAATCACAAGGTCTTACCCTAGACAAAGCAATGATAGATATTGGTAACACAGTCTTTAAAGAAGGCATGAGCTACGTAGCACTATCACGCTTACGTACACTTGACGGTCTATTGCTAATTAACTTTGATGCAAGTAAAGTAAACGCTGATATTCCTTGCATTTTAGAATATAATAGACTTCGCTCACTATACACTCCCCATCTAAACACATATTCTGTTCCACAAAAACTAAAACGTTGTAAAAGAAAACTAAATCAAACAGAAATGCAACAGGACGTCACTGCAAATCCTCCAAAGAGAGGAAAATAAACTAATACTTCATCAAGTACCACAAACAAAAAAGAATCAATTAGAGAAAGTAAACCTGGTACTTCTTTAAAGAAGGAAGACAAACTCCAAAAAAAGCAGTTAGATACAGAACTACCTGGACCATTTAAATTCTCAAATATAGTTGGTGTAAGTTGCTATGCAAATGTAGCAATGAATATTCTATTTCAATTACCACCAATTGTTGACAACATTTACTCACACAGTACAGACCCATTGTGTTTGCAAATGTTAGTACTTCACAGAAATGCAGCAAACAATCCTGACAACACATATAGTGTTTTTGGAATAAGACGACAATTGGACTACTGTGCTGGAATGGTGAAATTCACTATAAACTCACAGGAAGATCCACAAGAATTTCTAATGTACTTACTACAAGTACTGGAAAACAAAAACATACCTACAAATGAAATCTTTTAGATTTCATACATGTGGAAACATACATGCACTCTCTGCAACAATGTGACACAAGAAATCCGCAATGAACGCTTCATATATATATCAATACCAAATTGTGAATCCATTCCATTTCAGCAACTTGTACAAAATGCAAACCATGGTAGATTATGCTCTACCTGCAATTCAGATAATCGCTCCACGTTAGTAATACAAACACATAGTAAATATGTAATACTAATGCTTCTACGTTACAATGCAGATGGTACCAAAAACAACTGCAAGCTGACTTGATTCACACATGGTCAAATATCACTTGGTAAGAAAACCTTCACAACAATAGGTATAATCTACCACGCAGGAGCCACAACCAATTCAGGGCACTACACTGCATACATAAAAAAGAAATGTGGATGGTTTGAATGTAATGATAGTACCATTACTCTAAAGCAGAGATTACCAGCAAATCTTACAAATGCTTATTTGATGTTCTTAAAACCAAAATTTGATAAATAAACTGTATTTAAACCTTTAAGTAAATTTGTGTTACAAAAATATAAACTGTTAGAATACTCCAAAAGCTATCTAACTGCTCAAGGATTCTACAACAACTAATCAGATAAATGAATACCACTAAATTAGACCAAAAAATACACAGTTAGAATACGCCAATTGGTATCTAACTGTCCCAAAATTATAAATGTGTGTTAAAATAATATAAACTGTTAGAATACTCCAAAAGCTATCTAACAGCTCAAAGATTCTACAACACCTAATCAGATAAATGAATACCACTAAATTAGGCCAAAAAATACACAGTTAGAATACGCCAATTGGTATCTAACTGTCCCAAAATTTAACAATATCCAAATAGGTAAATCAAAACCACTAAAATATATTTAAAAAATAGACAGTTAGAATATGCCAATTGGTATCTAACTGCTGCAAAATTTTATAATATCAAAACAAATGAAGAATCTGTTACTGCTCCAAGAAAATACAACAAAGCAAAGTATAAAGCATTAGCCAGAAACAACAAGTGAACACTGAAAACAAACAAACAAATAAACTGTAGCATAACAGAAAAAGGTTTTTTTTTTAATCCAACATGGATTTTTTTTTCTCCCACAGACCCAATGATTTTAGCAACAAATACAAAAACTGAGCAAATTGCACAGTACTCTGATTTGTAATCTACTAAATATGAGGGTCGAAAAAAACATAAAAGTATATTGCTTATACAATGTAATAAGTCATTACAAAATACTAATACTAACATGCTATTTTCTTTTATCACAGAAATGAAGAAGAAAAACATGGAGTCCCATTACTAGACCAAACAGTAAGTATACAATAATAAGGACAACCATAGCAGCATATCACATCCATAGTATCTAATACCGTTGTTCCTTATACATTTGTTCTTCACCCAAAGTTATAAGCAAATATGAATGTGATATGCTGCGGTGGTTGTTGCCAGGGCATACAATCTTGGGTGCATGGCCAAATGGCCATGGACCCAAGACTCTATGCCCTGGCTACAACCACCGCAGCATATCACATCCATAGAGTCAAACATTTCAAGTATGATCTATGGGAAACTTTTAATGTCCGCGAACAATGTGAGTGTTCTTAGAACACTTTGAACTTGCCAGCGAACAATACGGACACCGTTTTCAGGACACCCCCTACGAACATTTCAGAACAACGTGATAGTTCTTACAACACTTTCAACTTAACAACTAACAATACGGACAGCGTCCTAAGGACACCCCCTACGAACATTCCAGGACACCGGGAGTGTTCTTAGAAGCGTCTTCAGAACACCACCATCTTGTTTATTTGCTAACATTTCAGGACACCGCGAGTGTTCTTAGGACACATTCAACTTGACAAAGAACAATACGGACAGCGTCCTCAGGACACCCCCTACGAACACTCCCCGGACACCGGGAGTGTTCTTAGAAGCGTCTTCAGAACACCACCATCTTGTTTATTTGCGAACATTTCAGGACACCGCGAGTGTTCTTAGGACACATTCAACTTGACAAAGAACAATACAGACAGCGTCCTCAGGACACCCCCTACGAACACTCCCCGGACACCGCGAGTGTTCTTAGAAGCGTCTTCAGAACACCCCCATTTTGTTTATTTGCGAACATTTCAGGACACCGCGAGTGTTTTTAGGACACATTCAACTTGACAGAGAACAATACGAACAGCGTCCTCAGGACACCCCCTACGAACACTCCCCGGACACCGCAAGTGTTCTTAGAAGCCTCTTCAGAACACCACCATCTTGTTTATTTGCGAACATTTCAGTACACCGCGAGTGTTCTTAGGACACATTCATCTTGACAGAGAACAATACGGACAGCGTCCTCAGGACACCCCCTACGAACACTCCCCGGACACCGCGAGTGTTCTTAGAAGCGTCTTCAGAACACCCCCATTTTGTTTATTTGCGAACATTTCAGGACACCGCGAGTGTTCTTAGGACAGACTCAACTTGACAGAGAACAATACGGACGGCGTCCTCAGGACACCGCCTACGAACACTCCCCGGACACCGCAAGTGTTCTTAGAAGCATCTTCAGAACACCCCCATTTTCTTTATTTGCGAACATTTCAGGACACCGTGCGTGTTCTTAGAACACATTCAACTTGACAGAGAACAATACGGACAGCGTTCTCAGGACACCACCTACGAACACTCCCCGGACACCGTGAGTGTTCTTAGAACAGTTTCACTTTGTTTGTGAACAAAACAGACACATATTGACTCCTTAGAACACCCCCTAGTCAGTTTATTTAGAACATTTCAGAACACCCTTGATGTCCGCAAACAAATCGAACACAAAAAGAATGTCTAACACATAAAAAACACAACTTTCATCCTATCTCACACACTCCCACCCTCCCCAAACACTCCTACACACCAACACACTCTACAAAATACACATTTTGAACAAAGTTTCACCGCGCTGTCCGGGGACGTCCGCGAATCCAATATGGCGGGCGCTACCGAAAAATCTGACACGCTTCACGCTCCACGCCGTCCAATCAGCAAACACTTTGCATGTCCGCGAACATCACTCAAGACGATTGGCCAATCAGGACACTTTCCGCGGAGCGAACAGGGAAGTGTATCCGCAAACCGAACACAGATATCACACATTTTTTTTTACCTACTTTTTGGTCATTTTAAAAAAAACTACTGGACGAATTTTCACCAAATTTGCAAAAGCACGCTTTCGGGACCAAGCCGCTGCTCCTGGTCCAAATTTGGTGGAAATCCGTCCAGCGGTTTGGGCTGTATGCGCTAGCAACATTTTTTTCCCATTCACTCTATGGAGAGTGAGTATAATGTATACAAATATGAGCATATAGAGGGAAGGTAGAGTAATAAAAATAAAACTATGACAAAGTGCTGATAACCATAATGATTATCTTCATGCACAGAAAGGATTGCTCTCTTTCAAGCCTGTATCTTCTGCTATGTACATGTTTCATATGATGTGACAGGACCCCAAGTCTACAAATATAGTACCTTTTCAATTTTTACTTCCTGACTGTTACTGAAGAAAACTATGTGGCTTCGATATGTCAGTAAAGGATAAAAAGGGAGAGCCAGCCATGTGATGTCATCAGTTATGTCATCAATGACATTTGTGATGTCATCTTTGATGTCCTGGGTGTTAGTGTTAGCAGTGCATGGTGGCGCGAGTTATGGTTGCTTATGTTACCATAACTGGCGAATTTCAAGGGTTTTTCGGTTTTACTTGGAACCATAACGTCCCTTTAACAAAGTTTTTTTCACGGAATTTCATAGGTTTTTAGTAGCACAACTTAACCATAATGTCCCTGACATGTAACATAGAACATACTAACCCCTCGTAGTGATTTTCATGTCCGCGGACTACCGCCAAGTCCGCGGACACATCGAAAATCGGGTGGTGAATGTAAATTTAAATAGTGTGCCCCATTTCCCCTTTGAAGTTGGCTCTGAAAAGAGCCGTTTTTTTTTTACAGATGCTTGACAGACACCTGTTATTTTATATTTTTTTTCTTGTTTTTTTTTCTTACTTTACTCCTAAAATCTTCACATAACCTTCTCCAAAGCAACCCTTACATTCCAAAATAGAAAGGCATTTCCGGTAAAAGATAAAGAAATGCCATCTTCTTTAAAATTAACAGCATTACTGGCACCAATATTCTCATTGTTACAGAAGAACATACCAGCTCTAAGCATGAAGGCACACATGCCTCGGTTGATGACACACCTAGCAATGTTTTGCTGAGGACAAAAAACTGAACTATTGTCCCATATTGCCCTAGGTAGTAATCCAGAAAAAATTACTTTCGCATTTGGAAGGATCTTCATTACGGCTTGAACCAAGCGTTCCAAATCAGCCAACAAAGTAGGGGCACTGACGTTGCCCAAATGGATAGCACCATAGTGCAAAACTACCACATGCGGACTGTTCATCGTGGCATATCTGCACAAACTTGTACAATTCCCTGTACATTGCAATCAGGCACAGTGCTCCACACCACCTCCACTCCTTTCACATCAAAGTTCTTTGCAACATGCCTGCATTCAGCGTACTGCTGTAAACCATGCACAAACATATCTCCGAGCACCAACACCCTGACTTTCTCCACTTCTGCCATCTTCACCACACACATTCTCTTTCAACACAAATCCACAACCTCGACATCTGATTGGCTGATCCGTACAGTCTTCTTTCCATGTTGGATTTCCTGGAAAAACCCGGATTTACCACGCCCTGTCCACGAACAGCCGCGGTGTCTGCGGACGGTGTCCACTTTACTCTCTGTACCATTCCCTCATTGCATACAGCTAAGCAATCACACAATACGAATAACGTCCTCAGAACCCCCCCATTTTGTGAATTTTCGAACATTTCAGGACAATTATCATTTCATTATTCAACATATTAACATTACAAATATTATACTTTTATCTTGTACTCTGCACACAATGCTATCTTTCTCCATTAGTAGCTCAGTATACTACATAGAATCCCATAATACAATGCTATTTATTGATATAAATGCATTGTTCAAAGCACTAATAACGATATGATATTTATTGCAATATCCTTGACACTTTTTTCGGAACATTATAATAAAAATCCCTAGTACACAAATTCCATGAAAAGTACATACACATGTGATGTCATCAGTGATTTCATCAATGACATTTGCGATGTCATCTTTGATGTCCTGGGTGTTAGTCTTAGCAGTGCATGGTGTTGGCGCGAGTTATTTTTCATAGCTTACCATAACTTGCTATTTTCAGGGGTCTTTCAGCTGTACTTAGAACCATAACGTCCTTTAAACAAACTTTTTTTAATATCACGCAAACAATATACAAACATGGCGTGCAAAAACCAACTTCTACAGATGGCTTTACACAGAATGTTGCAAAGTGAGAATTTATGCTCGTTCACAGTGAAGGTCAGCTGCTTCCATTTTTTTCTCGGGCCCCGGAGAGGCTCACGAAGCAGACTATAAGGATGTATTGTGTTTTGACCTTGATAGACAGAGATTGTGATGAAAGACTTCTCTTGAAGGAGTGTTGCTAAAACGTAAGAGAAGATAAAGATGAAATTTCTGAAACGAAACCACTTTTACATATTATATCACTATGCGAAAGATCGTTTGCACACGCGGAGTCGTATTTTGGGACTGCACCACTCGTAGACAATGGAAATTGCAATTGTACTGTAAGTAACCCTTTAGATTACTTTATACCAAATATAATTACAATAGCGTAGCATTAAAGACCGCTGAAGTTGAACTTGTTCGTTGAAAGTGGCATAATGTTTTCTACCGCGCACTATCACCGCCGAATTGAACCCCTGTCGTTTAGAGGGCTCTGAAAAAGGCAAACGACACAGAGTGGGTTAATATAAATAATTTAACGGGTCTATAGGCGGTCAAGCGCTCTACTCGCTGTGCCACTTCACTGTAGCCTGTCAAGTGGCACAGCGAGTACAGCGCTCGCTTTGACATCCGTGCACAACTCGCTAACGCAAGTTCGAATCCCGGCAAGGCGAAACTCAGCCTTTCATCCTTCCGTGGTCGATAAATGAGCACCACACACCGTGGTTAATAATAAGCACCGCTTACATACCTCACAGTTCTTAGCGCTATATGAATGGGAAAATATTATTATTTTATTATTAACATACTCTGTTGCACTATCTTCGATAGCAAATAGTTTCACGCCCTAATAAATAAAATGATGATTTTTAATGAAGATCGGCTGGTGAGACTAATTTATGTTTTTTAAAACAGGTACGTGGCCCCATTTTGTCTATGTCACGATTTACAGACTCCAGCGGATGGGGTCTTCAACTGCCAGGTGCAAGTCCAAATATGCAACTTCATGACCCTCACCATTTTATGGGACAATCGCCAAGGACCAATATTCCCTTACGCAGTACTAGCGGCTACAAACAACATACCAACCAATAGGGCGGTCTAATGGCTCGTTGTTGGAGCAACCTTCCGATTATCAGAGTGACCATTTACTGCTTTTATCATAAACCAACAGCCTATCTACCGCAAAGGAACAACGCGTGGCTCCAAATAAACTTTTGCTGATCGACAGCAGAGACAATAGCAAATCGCTGAATATTCACTAAACATTTCATGTGAAATAAATGTACTTTACCAAATGTACAATCCTGCTGTTTACTTTTAAACCACAGTTTCATATTCCGAATTGTGGCGCACTGAGTTGTAAGCTGATCTAACACTCTCTGTACCGCAAAGGAACATTGCGTGTCTCAACATGAACTTTTGCGGATCGACAACAAAGACAAATGCAAATTGCTGAATATTCTCTAAACATTTGATGTCAAATAAATGTACTTTACAACATTTACAATCTTGCTCTTTGCTTTTACATCACAGTTTCATATTCCGAATTGTGGCGCGCTGTGTTGTGACATAATGTGTGTTGTCTTCCGGGTTCTGTGTAAAGTCGCGTAGTACTGGAGACGACTGGGCACATTTCATTACGCACCCTGTAACGTCACGGAGAAAGGCGGGGAATATGAATGCTTTGATAATATCAGGCTTAGGGGCGGGAGATATGATTAAGTGTCGCAAAAGCAAGTCAGCCAGGTGAATAGCGCCAGTCATAGGATTATCACATAATGTCGACGCACACCAGCCGGATTTATAGTTTCTTTAGTGGACAAAAAGTCGGTTGACGCCCCTAGGAAATTGTACTATTAGCGAACAAAAGGAGTGCTCTTAAAACACTTTCACCCTGACAACGAACAATGCAAACAATGTTCTCAGAACACCCCCATTTTGTGTAATTGCAACCATTTCGGGACACTGCGAGTGTTCTTAGAACACATTCAACTAGACAGATTACAATACGGACAGCGTCCTGAGGACACCCCCAGTTTGTGTATTTACGAACAATTAAGTACACCGCGAGTGTTCATAGCTCATTTTTACCTCCTTGCGAACAAAAATGACACATACTCCGTCCCCTAAACCATAGCTCTCAACTCACACGCTTTTGGCAGGTGTCACACGCCTTGTAAAGGGCAGACTCACCCGCCAAGCCTCCTGCACGCCCATTCATTCCAATGGGCGTCTCACCCTCTAAAAACAAAATCGGGTGATTTCACCCGCCTGTAAAACAAAAATGGTTGAGAGCTATGTCTAAACACCCCACCATTTAGTTTATTTACAAAATGTCAGAACAGCCGTGCTCTCCGCGGACAAATCGAACGCAACAAAAAGGTCTAGCACATAAAAAAACAAAACATTGAACCTATCTCATACTCCCCAACCCTCCTCAAACACTCTTACACACCAACACACGACACTAAATACAATTTTTATCCACGTTTCACTGCGCTGTACGCGGTCGACTGCAAATACAAGATGGCGGGCGCCACAGAAAATCTGACGCGCTCCACGCCCCTCACCGTCCAATCAGCGAACACGTCGCATGTCCGCGGACATGACGCAAGCCCATGGGCCAATCGGGGTGCTGTCCGCGGAGCGAACAGGGAAGTCCGTCCGCGAAGCGAACACAGATATCACTAATTTGTTTGCCTTACATTTTGGTCATTTTTAAAAAAACTACTGGACAGATTTACACCAAATTTACAAAAGCACGCTTTTGGGACCAGGCCGCCGCTCCTGCCCTAAATTTGGTGTAAATCCGTCCAGCGGTTCGGGCTGTAGCCGTGCGCAAAGTTTTTCCCATTCAGTCTATGGGAAAAAAAAAAGTTTTGGGACCCCCCCTATAACTTTTCCCCCCCTGGACGAATCCTCACCAAACTTTGCAAAATAATTCAGAGTGACCCTAAGTTTGGTGAGGATCCGTCCAGGGAGAGCGAAGTTATAAGCCGCCCAAAACGTGCTCTTCCTATGGAAAACAGCAACTTAACCATAACTACCGTGGCCATGTAATATATATGTATCTTACCGAACGTGGCCATAAACACCTGTGTCTTAACCAAATAGGGTTCCTCAGGGCCCCTACTGGGTCCTCATTGTCTAAATGATATTTGCAGACCAACGCTCAGCTGTTGAAGAATAGAAGCTTTACAAGGGTTTGGAAAAATGAACATATTGTCTGTAACATAGTTATTTAGGGGCATTCGGATGGTGGGGCCCAGAGCTGAAAGAGGCTCAAGCTCAGGATAGGGTATTGGCTTTGAGAAAGGAGGATGTGCACATGGAGGGCAATGGCTTCCTGGACAGAGCCACTGGCAACTGTCTTGGTGGCAGCTGCTAGGCTAGGATGTGGGTGAGGCAGGCAGAGAATTAAAATCTTAACTCTCTAGGCTCCAAGCTCATTGTCTTAAGCAGCAAGCACAGATCAGTACAGGTTCATTGTGGGGAGCAGGGAATAAGAGAAGAAGCTAACTGTGATTCCATTTGAAGAACAGCCACAGAGAGAGAATATATGAAATCTGACAATGTGTTAAGGACAATGAAACGTCAACACAGTCATATGGGTCCTTTTTTTACATTCAATTTAATTTCACATTTATACAGCGCTACAAACCCTCAGGTATCTGAGCGCTGCTTATTATTACCCACGGTGTGTGGTGCTCATTCATCGACCTCGAAAGGATGAAAGGCTGAGTTTGGCCCTGCCGGGATTCGAACCTGCGTCAGCAGGCTCTGCACAGATGTCAAAGCGAGTGCTCCACTCGTGGTGCTATCGGCCCAGCTAAATAAATTCCATTCCCAACTAAATCTGAGAATATGCAACATGAGGTCACAAATCAGTAATACAAGTAAAACAAGTAAAATGTGATATATGGAACGTATACAAAGAACTATAACATTGAATACTGAGTTAACATGCATAACATAGCCGCCTTGCGGCATAGGTTGTAGGTAGGTAAGTCACTTTGGTTTTTTTACGCTGAGGGACCCCCGTATTTCGGGGTAGACATGAATTTCTTGAGAACTCAGCATAGCAGCATGCTAGAGAAATGATGCAAACTGATAATTCCCAGGAGACTGTAGTCGCTGGGAGATGGGTCCGGCTGGTCAGTGAGCTAAGAGGGGACCAATCAGGTGGAGAGTTTCGATATCCTGAGGGTGCAACAGGGTTTAGTGACCTTACCGATGTCGGCAGAGCACCTCATTGGTTAGATGCAATGTGAATGTCTTCTCATTGCCAAACCAAGGTTGGATTGTGTTTCTCACGAGAACTGGCCACTGACAGACAAATAAAGTTCTGGTGGTCAGCAAAATTTTGTCATGAAATATTTGTAATTGTGGGCAGAGTGGGAAGGTTTGTAACATCACATCGGGTAATAATAATAATAATAATAATAATAATAATATTAATAATAATAATAATAATGTATTTTCTATATAGTGCTACACACCCATACTTCTCAGAGTACTCAAACATCCAAAGACATTATTATCCCACAGAGTGGTACTCATTTTATAGACCTCGGAAGGATGAAAGGATGCTGGGATTCAAAACCTGCCAAAACAGCCTGCACACAGATTTCAGGGGTGAGCACTTAGCTCGCTCTGCTGTCTGACCAGCTGACCGGTAGCCATTGACAGACGGGATTAAGAGGGGGTTAAGAGAGTTTGCTCCAATCATGTTTGAGTAACATATGTCCGGGAAGAGGGGACTTATGTAGTCCCACCAATAACATTTGCAGGATGGTCTAACAGTTTTGCTAGTGTTACTTTAGGCTAATAATGGATAGCTCTATAAAAAGCCTAACCACAGTGTACAGCACTGACAGCTCCCTTCTATCAGTTCTGTTCCACTATCATGATTGAATTGTGCTCTCCAATCTGTGTCTGAACCTGCAATAAATAGTGTTACTTCTTTCTTTGTGTATGCTCCTTTTTGGACTACATTGAGATTTTGACGTTACCTACCAGACGAGGACCTCTAATTCAAAAGAGTAATCTTTTAAGAGAAAGGAATTAAATCTCCATCTGGACTAAAAAAAAATAAGGAAGAGCATTCAATTCAAGAGAAACGGGTCATGATCAGAAATGACAATAGGGCCTATTTCTGCATTTTGAATGGAAGAACATATGGAAGCTGTGAAGGCATCATGAAGTAAGACACAGACAACAGATTTACCTTTCTACAGATTTACCTTTCTTCTTGTATTTTCTTTATATGTTAGGATGGAGTACAGCCTAACTTGCCCTATATTCAGACGAGTTTTCCCTACCTAAAGAAAACTAAGAAAATTCAATGTCAGTAAGGTCAAATAAAAAGTCTGCCTATGCTTGCCCTCACAACTAAATCTGTACAATGTTTAGGGATGTCAGCAATAAAACTAAATAGTGTTCAAAAGTAAAGTGCTGAGCTTCTTTCAACCCTTTGGCTATTTCTTAGCTTCCCCTTCCACAAGTTCAAAATAGTTCCACAAAGATCTCAGCGGTCCCTTCCCCAAGAGTACAACACAGTTCAACAGTTTCTCAAAGCAAAGGCCTCTGGGTTCCTTTCCCCAAGTGTTCAATACAGTTCAACAGTTCCTCAAAGCAAAGGCATTGGGGTTCCCTACCCCAAGAGTTTGACACAGTTCAACAATCTTGGGCGGTCCATCCCCAAAACACAAACTCTTTCAGCCTGTAAAGTTCAAAAGTGTGTTCCAATCTGCTGGCTCTCAAAAAAACACCAGTTCAACTTCCTAGTTCATTCTCAGTGGGCCACTCAGTCTAGGCGTAGTTGTCAGTTCATACAGTCCACCCATCACAGGTCATGCAACTGTTAGTCGTGCTTTCCTTTGCTCTTGTCAAGTTGGGGGTTCCTTGGTCTGGGCTCAGTTGTTCGACCATATGGTCTGTCCATTACAGGTCATGCAACTGATAACCCTGTGCACTTTGCTGTACTTCTATATTCTTTAGGCATTGGCCAACACAGGTCTCTTCTTCTCTCCACCCGTAGTCCTATGGACTCCTGAACCTTGAATGCACACTTAGTGTGCCTTTTCCTGACAGTCTTTTAGCTTAGCCACAACTTGTATCTCATACAGTTCACTGCGTGAGGGTTAAACCCTTCTCACCCCCTTGCTTTGACTTCACTCAGAAATGCTCATAATGGATTCATCACTGGCTTTGCTTTGTTTTCACTTCCTTCATAAAAGCTCATAATTGTTCATCACTTGCTTTACTTTGCTTTCCGTATTCAAAACATATTCATTATGTCCTCTAGTTAGTTGGGTATTTAATAATGCTCTATGCATCCTTCAAAAGTACTTCATTGGCTTTGTAAACACATTCATTGTATCTTTCAATTAGTTTGGTAATCAGTAATGCTATTTGCATCTTTAAAGTACTTAATTTGCTTTGTAACTTGTTTGTTATTCCCAGTCATCTCATTTGACCTTCCACAACATGTGTAGTAAGATTCCGTTTTTTTTTTTGGTATTCAAATACCTCAGTTTCACAACCTCGGAGAACCCCAGTATAAGTATTTCCCTTTCTGCACTCACTCTGGGCTTCTCGCTTCACTTCTCCATGTCTGCCTTCCTGCCAAATGGCCAGCAAGCTGTGCTTGCTATCAAAGTCTGTTTGCACCCCCGCTCTTCCATGGCAGGAGCTGCTGAGAAACCCTCTCTCTCTCTTAGCTGCCAGCAGCACCTGGGAGCCTTCTGGGCGCTACAGCTCTGTTGTGGGCCCACGGGAGGAGGGAATGCAAGAGCTTGTACCCTCTTATGGCCAGTTGTGGCCAGGGGTTTACCGTTGTGCTCCTGATTGAGCCAGCTTTCCGCCAGCCAATTCTTCTCCATCCCGCTTCTGCTCCAAACGCCCCAACCTTTTCCAGCTCCTTCTCCCAATACCATCTCAGCTTCCCACTCTTATACACCTGTGGCTTGTTAACAGGATGCAGGTGTAAGCCCTGTACATTAATTGTCTGGACTTGGTGAAACTTTTAGAGGGACATGCCTGTTTATTGTAGTTGAACTCCTCTACAGCCCTCTTCCTCGTCCCAGTACCAAAGTGGTGTGAAGGCAGGGAAGTGTGCATTACTCCTAGTTGTTTCCTCCTTGTCCCAGTCTTAAGGAAAAAGGAATGTGGGGAATTTTGCTTAAAATTACAATTTGAGTACTACCAATAACCTACAAAGGCAGGGGGAATGCTGGATGTACTCCGGCTAGGGTAAGGGGGAGACCATGTCTCCTCAAAGGATACCGTCTACCTACTACCCAAGTTCCCTCCAACCAGGTGATCCTCCCTCAAATATCCACCACCAGGGTACGGATTCAAGAGCAATGGCCTTTCCCTGGCCACCTGAGAGGATTCAGGGGGAGTAGAAGTGAAGATGCCCTTAGGTTCCTCACAAAGCATTCACAAAAATATAATATAATCTGAAGAAGGATTTGTGTGGACGGGAAAAAGGTAAACAATGTGAGGTCTGGATGGCACACCAGTAGTCAAATATATTTAGATCCTCTTTAAAATATAAATATTTTTGGGTGAGATTTAGAGTTAATACATTTTATGTCAGACTTGCAATCTAAAGTAAAAACACAAATGTGATTAAAATCACCCATAAAAGAATATGTTCAAAATCTCTTTTGAATATTGTTTTCTTTAAATCACACCAAAATACTGGGTTAGGGGCAGTAGGACCATAAATGTTGACAATCATGATGGGTTTATCATTAACAATAGCTTCAATAATAGTTCAATGTCCAGAATAATCCATTTGTTGATCGGTATAGCAACTCTGCATTTTCTTCCAATGGCTGATGGGAAAACTCTTGTAACTTTATTATTCTGTTTCTGAATCTAAATGGGTTTCTTGTATACAAGCTATATCAACTTTATGTTTTGACAAATGAGATGAAACATGTTGCCGTTAAGCATGGTTATTCAGACCCATACTGTTCTGAGTCATAATTTTAATACTCATTGGTCAAAGTATGTGAAAAACTAAACAATCATGTGATGTTGACTTTAAGAACATAAATATTGTGCATAAAATGAAAACATTGAGTACAATACCCAGAAGTTCATATGAGCTAGAACCAAAAGGGACTACTAAGTTGAAAGAATGTAATAATATACAGAGGAAACACACGAGGAGGAAACATAAAGATGAGAATGTTAAAAGTAGTAGTAATCAGAGACCATAGAAAATAGTAGAGACAATTTAAATAGAAGCAGGGACACTATCAGGAGACAAAGATGCCACAACATCTCTGAACAAATCTGACAAGACAGAGGATTATATCTATACAGAAAAGGACCATAATCCATAATGATGCATGTAAGAACAAGATTCTAAATGGAAGCCAAAATTGGATTGCAACATTTAATATGTAATATTAACTTTGCGAAGAAGGTAGAATTGGCTCTCCTAATTTGATTGGAGATATAAATGTATCTTTACGTCTATCATATATATTTGAAGGTTAGGTAGAGGCATTTAGGTCAGATCTGTTTTGTGGAATGTTATATTTCCCTGATTAGAATTTGTTACATTTGAAAGATCCATGACCAACCAAGGGATCTGCCTTGATTGCAGGAGGTTGCAGCAACTGAAGTTACAATGAGAGATGCATCCATGGAAGTAGATTCAATGGATTGAATAGTCTTGTAAAGATCATCAGGCTCAAGAAATTCTTTGGTAGAGCCATGTGGGGTGGTAATTATCATTCTGGCAGAATCTAATAGACTGTATCCAATATCCAGATTTTTCAAAGCAGGTCTTTATTTCAGAAATCTTTTCCTCTTGTCTTGCATAGCTTTTGAAAAGTCAGGTGAGATATAGACTGTATGCCCATTGGATAATAAAGGAGATTGTTTTTGCCAGCTGTGAGAACTTGGTGAACTTGTTGATGTCACACATGGCCTGCCATTAAAGATCTAGGAGTTGAATTATTCCTAAAGAAACAAGATCTTATTATATGAGCTTGTTAAAGCTCAAAGGGGTGTGAGAAGGAAGTGTCTAAAGCCTTAGGAATCCAGTCCGTAAAAAGGTGTATGGCATTGTTAGACAAATATTCGAACATTGTCCCTTCTATTTCTATCTTCCAAGTTTACACCTTCATTCTCGAATTGGACCTAAGCTGACACTTACGTCAATGCCACTTCTAGACAGACCATTATGGACATCCTCTTCACTATCCCCTCTCATGACTTTTGGACCCCCCCATCTGCTCTCCACTCCTTCTCCTTTCTCCTCCTCACCCATTTATAGTGGCACCAGGTGAGAAGAACTCCTTGCATACTTCTCATCCTCTAGGTGTATCATTAATGTCTATCACAATGGTACTATCGTGGCCCAAGGTTCTCAGCCTACTCTTCTCCTTCTCGACCGGTGCCTGCCTTCTCTAATAAACATACTCCCTTCTCCTGCCACCCCTGCTTCCTCGCCCCTCACTTCTCCACCACCACCAATGGGAGTTCCACACCCATTTACAACCCTTCGGAAAAACTTCATAGGTGGTAACCATCTTCACTAAGCTACTCTGAATGCTTGCTCTACTGTCAAACACTCCTCTGACATCTGTCACCTTCTTGAAGACTTTGACCTTGATGTCCTCATTCTTACTGAGACGTTGTTCAATTCCAGTATTGTTACTGCTCTTGGCACTCTCCTTCCTGAGGGCTACAAAATAATCTCCAAACCCAGACCACAACAGGACTGGAGGTGGAGTAGCCGTGATCGTCCCTGAGTGTGTCCCTGCTTCCATAATTCCTGCTCAATCCAATTCCTCTTTTGAATTCCTCATCTGTAGGTTTGGGGTATCGCCTACTCTCTCTCACCCTCGCCACTATCTATAGACCCCCTGGCACCATCTCCCTCTTCCTCTCTGAATGGGCCAACCTGGCCTCATCCCTTTCAACCTCTTCTTCCAAATTCTCCTCCTTGATGACTTCAACAATGACCTTGACTCTCTTAAATCATCCACCACTCAGTTCAGGTTTCTCTGGGATTCCCTCTCTCTCACTATTCTTCCTTCTGGCCTGACTCAATATGCCGGCCACACTCTTGATGCCCTCATCTCTGGTGACATCCCTATCTCTAACCCTGTCACCACCACCCTCTCCTGGTCTGACCACTCTCGCCTTTCCTCCCACTTCAGGCCCCTGCACCAACTTTCCGAGACTCCTCCTGCACTGCCAGCCTGACTGATGAAGCGAGTGTCCGTTGCTGCTTTTGACTCCACCTTCATCCCCCTCAAGCTCCCGCTCCTCCTGCTCCCTCTGACTCTGTCCTTGCTAATATGCCCCTTGCCATCTCTAACACCCTTGACATCCTTGCCCCTGCCAAGAGGATCTACCTAAAACCTGCCACCAAGGAAAACAGCTTGTATGAGTCCCATCTAGCATCTCTGAAACGCAAGTGTAACAATGCTGAACGGAAGTGGCAGACCTTGGGCTTATCCTCTGACAAACTAGTCTGCTGCCTGCTCCAAAGGCAATATCGTTGCTCTTTCTGCTCCAAGAAATGGCCACATGGAAGCCCGCATCCCGGGATCCACTGACAACATGGCTTAACTTTTCAAAATCTACAAGGAACTCGCCTATCCACTTGTAGTCTCCACCTTTCTCCTCCCTTCCCACGCTCTCTCTGCTGCCCTGACTCCCACTTCACATCCAAAACTCAGGACATTCTTTCCTCACTCTCCTCTATCTCATCTCCTCTTCCACACTTTCTTCCCTGCCTCCCTTGGCCGCCCTCCTGCCATCAACTCACTCTCCTCCCTCCTGCCCATAGCACCAGATGAAGTCTCTAAAGTGGTCAGCTCTATGAAGGCCCCCTCCAAACAAGTGCTCCCCTGCTCCTCCAGAACTATCAAGAACAACATTTCCTCTCTCACCCCGGCTGTTGCTGACTTCTGTAACCACTCCTTCGCCTCCGGCTCTTTCCCTCTTTCCCTCATGCACTCCCTTGTGCACCCTCTCCTAAAAATGACTTCTGCTGATCCCTCCTTCTCAGCTAACTATCGCCATATCTCTAATATCCCCTGGCTAAACTCTTGGAAAAGTTGGTCTTGCCCAACTGACCCTCCCCACTGATCTTGTTGGTTGCTTTCATGACCATGAATATGGATTCCAGGCATCCAGAGGCACGCACACTCTTCTCCTGAACACCTATGAAACCATGCTTGCAAATCTCAACATCAACTCTCCTGCTGTTCTCATTCTCCTCTGCCTTTGACACGGTCAACCATTCCATCCTCATAAAATGACTCAGTGACACCCTCAGCATCACTAGCCAGGCACTGGATTGGCTTACCTTCTTCCTCACTAAGGGCCTTTCCCAGCTGTAAATGGGCATTTTATCCACCACCCTCACTACCTGTGGCATTCCTCAGGCCTCTAACCGATTGCCATAGCTCTTCGAAATCTATCTCATCCCTCTTGCCCACCGGATCTTCTACTCCTCACCTCATTTCCAGTGTTATGCTAATGACACACAGTTTTCCTTCAAACATCCTCCTACTTCCCACTTGTTCTCTTCTCTCATCCCTGACTGTCTGTCTGCCATTCAGGCATGGTGTGCAGTGAATGATCTCGGTCTCAATGCCAGTAAGACAGAGATCCTCCTCATCGCGACACCTGTGCCCTATTTTCCTCCTACCCTCTATCCACCCTCTTTGGGCCCTCTACCGCCACAATCTTGTGAGGCTAAAAACCTTGGGGTGATCTTCGACTATGCTATCTCCTTCACCCCTCACATCATGGACCTTACCAAGAAATCCCACTTCCAGGTCCACCTCCTCAGAGGCATTCTTCCTTTTCTCATCTTCCCTCAGGAGCTAAATGTCTCCAGAGCTCTGGTTCTCTCCAGGCTGGACTTCTGCAACGCCTCTTTCTCAATATCCCTGTTTCCTCCCTTCGCCCCAGCTAATCCAGAACAGGGCTGAAAGACTTATCCTTGGCCTCAAGCCCAGGGACCATATTTTTCCAGCCCTAAAATCTCTCCACTGGCTCCTGTTGGCTGCAAGGTCAAATTCAAGATCCTCTGCTTCATCAACACGGCCTTGTGGGGACTGGGGCCACGCTATCTCCAACTTCCCCTCTCTAAATAATCCCATGCTAGAGCCCTACAATCTTCTAATTCCAACTCTCTAGCTGATAAACGCTTCTCCACGCAGATTCTGTTGTATAAAGCACCTTAAAATGCACAATAACATTTAAAAAAAAGTTGAACTTCAAAATAGATGTGCACATTGTTTCCCTTGAAGCATAGTTAACTTGGCGACAAATGACTCCCAGATCATTTATATTCTGGAGTCAGTCAATCAATACTCTTTATTCGATATACAATCTTTAGGATTAACATATACAGACAAATTAAAGCATCATGCATATAAACAAACATCCAACTGAAAGAACAAAACTAAAAGAAACAAAAATCTCATTTGCATATAAATGGTAAGATTGACACCATAACAGCAATCTACAAAAGCATCTGCTTAACCTGGCATGGTGCATATATTTCGCTGTACACTTGTGTACAGGCGCGTTATAAATGCCATATCATATCATATAAAATACCATGCCCACATTGCTAGTGCTTTTACAAATGCTCATGGCCTGTGCGGTGGTGCGAATGGCATTAGCAATAAACAGAGGCTTGAGATATATAAATGGTAAAGGCCTTAGGGTTAGGCACTCGCACAGTAGCATAAAGTGTACAATCGGTTCTTCCTCTACACCGCACAGCAAACAGCTACTGCCTGTAGCACCCTTCCATGAACAGGTGAACTTGCCAACTTTCCAACAGTTCAAACAAACTTCTACAAAAGGGGGAAGTGTATATGCTGGCGTTATGAGATCTAAATATAATTCAAAGCCAAAAGCAGGTTTAGAAAGTAAATACTGAGAGCTAAATGATAGCTCTGCACACGCATTTACCATGTTCCGTCTTGCATAGTGTACGGATGCCTCTTTCAATGTTGCCTTAGATTCCCCACTAATAAGCTCTGGGGCGTCCCAGAAAAAAAAAGATCTAATGCAGAGAGCCATTTCTTGACATAGCTGAGCCGAGGGATAGCTTGGCCCTCCTCTAGTGACATCACATGAGCTAAAGCCTCACAATTGGTCGGGGGAGCTCCATGTCCTTATCCAGTAAAACACAGGCCTCAGGCCTACTTCTACATCGATAGGTCTGATGTCCAACCCCATGTGTACTGTCGAATTGAGTGAACTGCCTGGTATCAATAAAATATATTTTTTTTATTTAAAATGTATTGTCAATAGACACCCTAGACCTAATGTTAACATACCCCCATAAGTCGCCGCCATATAATTCCAACAACTTTGTGTGGAGCTTGTAAGTTTCCAGCACCTGAGCTTTCATGTTCTTGCACGGACCCGCTCAACCATTTTGTAGTGCGGCAATAGCAGTCACCAGTCTGTTATACCTTCTTTAAGCCTTTGCCATCGCCATCACTGTTATGCAATACAAAACAAATAATTATTGAATTGCTGCACTAACTCTTTAAATAAAGGCATGCGCTCTTACTCATATTAATTTAATCCTGCATCAGTTTGCAGTCAACAATATACTTTCTAGTAACAACACGCACTATTTAGCACTCCTTTTTTACATAGATCCAAACGCTAATTTACAATCTATCCCAATTGTGGCTCAGGTGATGGTTCGTTTCATATGAAATCATTTACTCTAAGACCTACTCAAATCCTAATTGTGGTCTATAGGAAATTGTGCTCCAAAAGGGGAAGAATATTGAAATACCACACTAACTATGCCTGTATTGTTTATTTAGCACCCTAGTTTTTCAATATAAAAAACATTATGTCATCAACTTCATGGGTCAAGTTAATTTTGCGTACATAGAGTAGATAAACTAAGTTACTCGACCTGCAAGCCAGGCAGGTTGTTAAATAATTTTCGAGACCTGACTCTGTGATGCAGCTGACCATGCCAAACCGAAACCACAGACAAATGTTGCAACACAAATCTTCATTTTAACTTTGCATTCGTTTCTCCCACTGATCGCATTTGAAATATGGCACTATTTAAAATTGCATAAGGGAGGAATTTCTGGTAGTCTTCCTAATAAGGGGTGGCCATTGGACACGAGTCACCATGTCTCACTATTCAACGGGAAATGCAGAGGATGAGCATGTCCATCTTGGATGCCTTCATTTGTATGACCAATTGTATTGCAAATAAGCCACCCTTTAGCACTATGGGAATTTCCAGCCGAATTTCGGCCAGTCTTCTGAATCAGGGAGGTGACAGTGGAATAACTTGATGACTTCTGAATATTTTTCAATCAACTTCTTTTGAAACATAAGTGAAGCAAGGTACACACACCAATTCCCATTTTAAAACCACCTAACACATTTTTGTTTTTCTTCATTGTCTAATTGCAGATTTTTCTATTGCAATTTATGAGTATTCTGTCTTTTTCTTTCTATAATTTGAGTAGTTACTGATTATCACATTTACATTAATAAATTAAAAAAAATCTTCAACTTTTTTTACACTAAGTTATACATTTAGTAGTTATAATTAATGATTACCTGTGAAAAAGCACAGTGATAACATAGGCAGGCAACACATACAATCTCTGGATAACAATAATTATTCCTTGAAAGACCATGGGTTTGCAGGGTAATCTAGACTGTGATTTAATTGCAGATGTAGAGCAGTGCAAAAATACACCAACAATCGCGTGGGCTCTCAGCTTTGTTTCTGGCCCCAGGCGCTAATCTCTGAATCGTGTGAATTTTCGTTGACACAGGACATAGATTTGTAGTTTTCTCCTGCATTTATAATGAAAGGTGCAAGGCATCACACAGAAGAGGAAGAGATAGTTGTGTATTCTGTAACTTACGTTGGAAGGCACACTGTTTGCATTACTAACAACGCCGAGACTGCACTGACAAAGCCATAACTCTAGATCCAAATCTACAAACACAACTCCGCAAGTCATGCTGTGCGGTTTATACAAAATATAGTTCCCGCTTGATCAGACAGACCTGTCATTTATTCGGTGTGTCCTAATTTCCTCTGCCATGCCACCTCAGCCCCATCGCTATAATTATTTAGAACAGCATTGCCTTAGTGCACATTGGAGAACAAGCAAAGGACCCCAAAGGAGTGTAAACATTCAGGCTTCCATTGACAATCGATTAAACCCTATCTACTCCATATATTCTGAAGGCACAGTACCAGTATGGCATTGATACATATGTAGATGATAGCATCTGTATTCTCAGAGGAGGCAGGATTACAGTGTCCACTGTTCTTCACTACAGCACCCCCAAAACAGCCGAGATAACCACGTTCTTCTAAAAAGATATCAGACAATCCTTCTCAAATACATCGTGAGAGGAAATATCTTTAGACTCCCTGTACACGCATTTGCTTTTTCTCAAGTCTGGTCATTCCTGGAGTAGAGCATCTTAGATTCATTCAAGCTAACCCAATCACACATCACACTAACTCCTGCAGGCCCAGAAGCTTAAACCCTTTAGCGTTATTACAAAGGCCCCTTCAAAAGACAACAGTCTGACCCTTTTAAAGAGTTTTTTTCAGGGCTAATCGGCTCTTGCAGAGTTGTACTTTCTAGTAACTAACGGTAATCCTGGAAGACTAAACTGTGATGCATTGCTAGAGCCAGGGGGTTGAGCTTATCGCTGCAATTGAAGTGTCTAGAAGCCACGAGAAACACTGCCTGAAGAGACTACAACCGACTGGGCCTTGAGGATGTGTATGTTTGGCAGTCGATGTTTAAAGGTCTATGAGGATCTGAAACACACATATATATATATATATATATATATATATATATCTATATCTATATCTATATCTATATATAGATATATATATATATATATATCTATATATATATATATATATATATATATATATATATATATATATATATATATATATATATATAGATATATATATAGGAATGAGCCTAGTAACTCTATGTCCTTGCTTAAGTATATTTTCCAAATTCTCAGTGGAAATACCAAATTAGAAGGTATCTGTACATTTCTTGGACAAGTATTATGCTACACTGTCTTTTGATAACATGATATAGAGATCATGAAATTCCAAATAGATCTTCTTCTGGAGCAATGGCTGGCATGAAAATGAGAAGCAGATACAAGAAAGGAACGATGAGGAAACAGATGTATGAAATAAACGATGAGTGAGTGTGGTAGGAACTTAACAGAGGTGTAGGTGGTGCCAGCCACACAGTCTTCTGTATTTTTTTTTATTAAAGGGCGATGTGTCCTTTCCGATTTTGACCAGTGGCTGGCCAATCCATGCCCAGGGTTAAAATGGCTGGAACGCAAGAGCAAACTGGGGGTCATACAGATAGGGCCTGATTTACACTGCATTTTTCAATGCTATTGCGCTATTGTAAACATTGGTTGTAAATCAGGCCCATTCTGTGGTAAAATGTACTTCATAAAAGCTGGTCTAATGTACTGGGGCATCCTACTCAGACTTACATTGTATACGTCTTGCATGCCACAACACATACTGTCCATACCTCCTGCATGTGCCATTTAATTGTTTTATATTAGGCAATGATGCTACATGTCATCGTGTGTTTCTGTCAGAAGATTGCAGCACCACATTAGGAAAACAGATACAGGCTGCTTGTGTCACTGAAATGTGCTGAACATATTTTTGCCTGATAAAAATGAACAGCACGAAATGCCTCATTGATTGTCAGGACTATATTGCGCTCATTTTGCACGTTTGCAGGCAAATTGTTCAAAACAATGCAGCAGCTTTGGACAAGAATAAGAGTATAAGCTTTACATAGTCACTCCCCAGCAAGCGACGGGTCCCTGCTTTGAAGACTTCAAATTGATGTTTAATGCACCAGCGTTCAATCGGTACAAAGGCTGCACTGAGCTGATAACGAGAGTAAACACGAAATGGTGCGTTACATGTGTTCTTTCATGTATCTCCCTTAATTAAAAATCAGTCAAGAGATTTTAGAACATTATTTTACATTTTATGTGTTTGACACACAGTGTGCACCACTTGCTGAATAAACACTCTGTGATCTGTTGCCCCAATTTACTTTGTGAATTTTTCTTTTTTCTTTTTTTTGGCTATCCATGGAAATTGTGAATCAGGAGGGCGCCAGATATAAATTAAATAGGAACTGTTCACAATAATAAAGTTGAACTGTAATTGTGCGAAACAACTGAAGCATAACGATTCCTGAATACCTTGAAATTATTTTAATGTATTCCTTTCCACTAATCAGAACAAAGTCTACTTATGCAGATTAGTTACATCTACAGACTCATTTATCCAACCTTTATTTATCCTTTCATCTCAAAGCTTGTTAACGTCAAGGGTCTTTTATTGTTAGGACTCTTCTTCACATAATTATGAAGTTTAACTGAATCATTTGCTTTTGATAAACATGAATGGAACTGGATGATTAGTGAACTGTAAAGCCACCACACCAAATAATGTCTTTCATAAGGAGTGTTCCGGCTTGGAAATCTCAAAAACGTGTAATCATGACACAAGACTGATGGACAATAGAAATGCACAAGTGTGTTACCCCCTTTCTGTAGGCACTATGACCCTCATATTGAGTACGGCAGTATTCTGGAGTTAATTCCACCAGGGAGAATTACTGTTACCGCCATGGTGTCCGGGGGTATGAGAGTTTGGATATTGAGTAGGTGGGGCAGCACCATTTCTCAGTGGTAATGTTAATTCCGCTGTCAGAATTACCACTGAAAAACAGAACTGCAATGGGAATTCCGTAAAAAATTGGCAGAATAACTGTTACCAAAGAAAATAACAATTTGACACTGCAATCATTTTAAAAAAAAAACACTGAAACGTGTGCAAATAAGTCATAGTATGAAGAAACATAAGGTGCAGAGGAGAAATACTGAATCCTAGCAAAAAGATTATAACTACCATTACCGGCGCACATTTGGTGCTAATTCCGGTCCCGGAATCACCATCGCAGAATTTCTGCTGGCGGAAATGGCGGTATCGCCGGAATGGAAAGTACTGTGGTGCCCATCTTTAAAAACATAATCCATGCAAAATCCACCTGAAGGGAGTGCCATCCAACCCCAGAGGAAAGCCCAATCATATCAGGAGGGAAAAGCAAGGAGACCGTCAAAGAAATGAGAATGAGGAAACCCAAATTCACCGCCCAAGAGCTGGCTGTCCTAGCAGAGCAGGTGGTGGCCCATTCTGGGGCGTTGTATGGGACCCAACACTGCAGGACCACCCAGCAGTCTAAAAATGTCATCTGGGGGAAGATAAGGGACAAGGTGATGGCCATAGGTCATGTGCCATGGGACTTTGAGGAAATGACAAAGAGGTGGAATTACCTCAAGGCACGAGTCTGCACCCTCATTTCCATCCACCTCTGGGAGACAGCAGCCACAGGTGGAGGAACCGTTGACCTACTGCAGCTGACCCTGTGGGAGAAGACGACAGCAGCATCCTCCACATAGCGGGCCTGGAGGGCTTGGGTTCGGCGGAGGTCGGAGCCAGCATCCAGGGATAACCTGGTGAGTAACTGAGTGAATGATGGGCCCATTGCAGAACAATGGCATGTTGACACAAACTTCCATGCATCCAGGTGAAAGTAATCATGACAATGCATGATCCATCTCTGTGACATCACAGACCATCACATCATCAGTAAAGGAAGACGTGAACTCCCTTAAACAACCACACAGTAGGATGATGATGGCATGATGTAGGACACACGTACCATGGTACTGCAAGTAACATGGACTGTCACCCATTCACATGACACATCATCACCACCCCTTGCTGTCACACAGATCACCCATGAACAGACACATCAACCAAACTGGTTTAAAACGTTTAGTGCATGTGAAGCAATGAGTAGCTGCAATGCACCCCTGAATGCTGTGTCCCACCTAATTTCGCTATCACACCACCACAAATAGCAGGGCAACCATCAGCTGACAGTACAATGGGATAAGCAAGCAACATTCATCCTGCCCTCCATGGGCACACGTGAGGCTGCATGTCAGTGATGCACATGACTCAACTGTCCAAGCAAGGCACAACTCCCACACTGACCATATGTACGTACATCAATCAAGACAGTACACCTCAATACTGTCAGTCCACCTGAAGCATGACCCCCTTGAGCCCTAGCACCCTGTCACACCATGGTACACACAACACTACATGACAACACATCTTAGACATGTCCATCAAGGCATTGATGCATACTTTCATGTCTCCCAAAAGGAACAGAAGACACCCAGGAACGCTTGAAAGGCACACTGGCACTATCAAGTGGCAGAAAGGCCACAGGCCATGCATCAGCCATGGATGGGAGTGTCCCAAAAACACCACAGCCCAAGGGCAGAGTATCAGCCACCTCCATGGTCACTGGTACCACGGTCACAATTGCCTAACCTACTCCGGCCATGTCAGAGGCTACTGCTCCACCCACAACAGAGGCACCTCCCACCACTACTGGGAACTCAGGGGACAAACACACCTGCCTAAGTACCGACAACATCCAGTCATGGGCCTCATCCACTGAACAAGCTACCACCATGCAGTCTGTGTCTGCCTCCACCGACTCCAGTCCTGCTGCATCCCCTGCAAGTGAGTTCTCAACTGAATCCTCTCCCATGGCAAGCATCTCACCCATGAGGTCCTCATCCTCCCCTTTGTCACCTCGCTCTGCCCTCCGTTACGCCCACTCTGAGAACATGGATGACTACAGGAAGCAACCAGGCCAGACAACCGACAATGTGGGTAGGGGCTCCCAACCATCTCCTGGGCCAGTGCAGATCCCCACATTGCATACCACATGGGCGCACCTTGACAGAATAGAGCAATTGCAGGCAGAAATGCATTCAGTCGCCCAGGAGCAATTATGCCATTAACAGGTGATGCACAATGAGAAACAGGAAGCATCCAGGTGGGTGGCCACTTCCCTTGACTGTCCATTCCAGCACGTAGCAGAGTTTACTGCCAGTAACACCCTTGTCAGTCAGAGGGTGAGTGAGCTGGTTGAACTCTGCCTCACATGAGGCCATGGCAAGGGACATCAATTTGACAATACAACACCAGTGAGTATGTGAGTTCTGCATCAACCACCCCAACCTAGGGATCAGTAGCCAGCAGGCTGCCAAGTCATGCTGCCAAGGCACTCACATGCCGCAGAACAATTGCTACCATGATCACACAAAAAGGGGATAAGAGGAAGAGATAGTGGACACTCACATGGAACAGACAGTAGACTGCAGGGGTGTGGGGTGGGTGATGGTGGTGGGCAAAAGTGAGTTTTATGGTGTGTTATGGTGTTGGGGATGTGGGTGGGTGATAGCATAGGTGTAGAGGGTGTGGGGTGGGTGATGGCATTGGAGAGGAGGGTGTGGGCTGGGTGCTGGCATTGGGGATGAGGGTATGGGATGGGTGATGGTGTTGGAGATCAGGGTGAGAGGTGGTTGATGGTGTTGGGGAGGAGGGTGTGGGGTGGGTGATGGCATTGGGGATGAGGGTGTGGTGTATGTGAGGGCATTGCAGATGAGGATGGTTCAATTTAGATCACTGTTGAGTCCAGTCAATGTTTACAGTGTTTATTCAATGTCAGTGATGAATGTGCATTCAGTGAAGTATCACAGTAGCATGAGAAGTGCATATGTGCAGATTCAAAAATAGTTGTCCATTAGGTCCTCAAGGACAATGTGTCCTTACCTCACTTCCCAATCTATGTCCTTAGGTGCCCTGTTTTCACCTGCAATGTCTTCATCATTAGAGCTGGGAGGCAATAGTCCTCATCTGGAGGCATTTGAATGTTCTGTCGTATGCACATGTTATGCAGCATAGCACATATCATGATGATTTTGGCAACTTTCTCAGAGATGTGCATGAGTGCACCACCTGTCCGGTAGATGCCCCTGAATCTAGCCTTCAGCAGTCCGAAGGTGCGCTCAATGCATGTCCTGGTACTCCTGTGAACTCATTATAGACTATCTCTTGCAGTACCAGGGTTCCTCACAGGTGTCATCATCCACGGTAACTGAGGATAGCCTGAGTCACCTACAATAATAAGGATGTACAGTGTTAGACATGGCAGTTTGAATGCCAAGGTACATGTATAGAGTTCTATTGTGCTGGTGGCCTATGTGTGTGCATCTGTGCATGTGGATGACTCACCTTGCAACAATTGTGGTGGAGGCGCATCGGCCTTCAGAGTACATTTACAGTCATCCACAACGTGTGCAGCATCATTGATCATGTGTTTGTCTATGCGCTGACATCACCCATGCAGTTGACACTATGGCAATGGCTCTAGGCCATGTACCTCACTCTGACCATGCATTGGCAGGGAATGGCTTTGACAGGGCCATACTTGGGGTCACTAATTGTCTGTCTGCTACCTTGAATGCCAGGATGTCATGTGCAGTCACCTGAGCTCAGTATGTGGACTGCGGTAAATCGGTCATGGGCCAGGGCCTATTCATTGTTTTCTTGGTCATGCATTATGGGACTTGTAGTTTCCTCACATTTGTTCTCATTCCATTTTCAGTGTTTGTCAATGTGCTATGTCATTGTCAGATTGACTACTTCTACTTACAAGCCAAGTATGCTGTCCTATGTGTGTGTTCATGCACGCTAGCTGGGTGCTGTTACTCTGTATAATGGCATCATGTGTAGGACCAGGGAATCGAGCACAGCAGTGGCTGATGTTGAGATCAGCATTACATGTCATCTGTATGTTCATTGAATTGTTTCCTGTTCCAGTATGATTGCTCCACTGCCTGGGTGGTGGGCATGGATATGTGCTGATGGGCATGCCACATGAGCTTATCCAGAAATTGCTTGAGCAACTTTTCAGAATGTTTGCAGGGATATCCCATGCAGCATCCCCACAGTGTGCTGAAATCTGCCCATGGCACAGAAGTGTAGGACAGACTACACCGTGGGGGTGGTAGTTCTGATAGTGAAGGTGGTCTGGAGATCAGCCTTGATCACGGTAAGCAGGTCTGTGATGGTGTGCTGGTCCAAGCAATAAAGTGTCACTAATTGGTTTTCTTTGAGTGTCCAAGGGGATTTGAGGATGTGTGGTATGGGTGGCATCTGCAGCACACATCTACTGTGCCTTAGTGATGCCTGTCCCTTCCCTGCTGATGCCTTGCATGCTGATGTAATTCAAAGAATAGTAGATGGTTGTAGATAGTTAATTTCTGGTTGTGGCTGCATTTTGCTTGTATGTGTGTTGTGGGAAGGTTTGTGCTTTATGTACTTCTCCTAAATTGATTGTGTGCACCTGTAATTGCACTTTGTTTTTGGCTGAATGACTGCTGATGTTCAGTGGTAATGCAGCTGTATTTCCACTTGTAATACAGTGGAAATATCATTTCCGTTTCTGGCGGTAAATCTGTGGTTGGAATTAGCCCTGGCGCTAATTCCGCCAGTTCTCTGCGCTAATTTTGCTGGTGGTAATTTCGCCGGCTAATTCCACCATGTCAATTTTCTAAAATACATAATTCAGCCGAGTAGTAAAAGTGGTCTGAATTCCGTTACCAACCGTTTATCCACTTACCGCCAAACTCATAATTAGGGTCTATGTGTGTTTTTCTAGAAGAATCATGGGGCATCACTTTATAAGACTTTGCACAATCAAGGCAGTAATAAATGTATAATAGGCAATACACACGTCACAACCGGCTGAGTCTGTGCACAGTGAGTGAATCATTCACAAGTGTAAAAACAAATGCCACGTGGTTGGATCGAGGCTCAACTGTTGCTACCCCAAGTTCAAAGCCATTCTCTGTATATTGTGCATGGCTTTTTGCATCAAACAATTGGGGAAACTGGTGCATTTTCCTGTTGGGGAAATATACAAGATGTAACAGTTACAATTCAAGGGGATCTCTGGAAGTCTAAACAGTTTAAAGTAGACACAACTAAGAGGGATTTTCTTTTAATGCTGGTAAATAGCTCATTTTGTAGAGAATGACATAAGGTGTAGTTGTGATGTGTACTATGCACAGTTAGTAATAGTTATAAATTATTAAAGTGTTGATACAGTTTTCTTCAATTAGTGGCTTATTAAAAATGGTTCTGATGTTTGTGTTGCATATTAATTATGCATTCATTAATGCATTGTTAGTGCGCCTTATTATGAAGTGATAACACATAATACATTTGCTCTGGTATACCACTTGAATTCAAACGTTATATCGTATATATAATTATAGATGCCATTTTTCAGCAACATGTGGCAAAATATTTCGCTGTCATTGGAAGCAACAGTGAAGGATATCTCCCTTGCTAAAACATACATTAAAAACGTTTTGTTTTGTATTCCATTATTGCCTCAGCCTCATCCTAGAACTGTCAAGACCTTTTTAGTTAGGACAGATGAAGTAGTTATGCAATAAAGGGTCAGAAAGATAGAGTTTAAAATCTCAACACTCTTCTGCTGCACTGAGGTGTCTATGACAGAACAAGACAGGACCGCTGGTCCTATGGAAGCTGTTTACACACATCTTTGGACAGTTTGAGTGGGGACTTGTGGTGAGTGCATACAATAGCTACATTTATCAGTATGTGGATGCTCTTCGTTATTGTCTTACCAGATTATACTGCTCCATTCAATCCTACTGCCACAGTCTTTCCAGATCCTATTGCCTCACTCAATGTCCCACACTGCCCATATTAATGTATTATTAAGTGCATGTATATTGTGTACATTCACCCCCAGCATTACTTGGTGCTGCTCCCCTCTGCT
Source organism: Ambystoma mexicanum (assembly GCF_040938575.1). Taxonomy (NCBI): domain Eukaryota; kingdom Metazoa; phylum Chordata; class Amphibia; order Caudata; family Ambystomatidae; genus Ambystoma; species Ambystoma mexicanum. Next base: position 432,302,375 of record NC_090941.1, read on the forward strand.
ATGCTAATTTTAAGTTGGAGAATGATGTATACCATTGTTTTATCAAAGTGAATTATGTTGTGGTAATTAACTTTGACAAAATACCTTTGTGTGGAAGTAAAATTACAAGGACTGTGGTAATGGCCCTGTAGTTATGGTTAGGTTGCTCAACACCCAGGAAGCAGTTTTTGGGCAGCTTCTAACTTTGGTGCCATTCCACCAATTTGGTCGAACCTTTGCAAAGACTATATGGTTACCTCTGAAAACTTTTGCAAAGTTTCATGTGTTTTCACTAAGAGCGGGCAAAGTTATGTGGGGCATCTGAAAACATTTGAAACACAGATAGACATGAATGGGAAAAAAAAATCTTGTGGTTACAGCCCAAACAGCTGGACAGATTTACATCAGACTTGTGTACAGAGTGGTAGCCTGGTTTCAAAAGTGTGCTTTTGTAAATGTGTTGTTAATCCATACAGTCGATATTTCAAAAAATGTAAGTCAAAACAATTAGTGATATCTGCGTCCGGTCCGTGGACTCACTTCCTGATTTGGTGTCCGCTGACACCTCAGGGCCTATCAGGGAGCCGCATAACATTCATGGACATCGTATGCATCCGCTGATTGGACAATTAAAAATGTGAGTAGTGTCAAAACCTTTAAAACAGACGTCATGTTGGATTTGCGTACTGTGCCCGTAGTCCACGGACATTGCGGTAAAACACATTAAAAAAACAACAATACACTTGTTAAACAAATGAAACAAACTCTGGAGAGGTGACGGGTGATGAGGATGGGATGGGACATGGCCAGAAAAAGAGAGAAATCTGGTCCACAAACTTCTCATCTTGACAAAGGTTCGAGGACATTCATGCATATTTGTGCATTACGGGGAGGGTGAAGTGCATATTTTGAATGTCTTATAACTTTGGCGGCATTCAATGACACTGCATGAAATGTTACATTATAATTTTAGACCCAACTTTGAATGTGTTTACAAAGTTTGGTGCCGATTCGCCAAGAGTGGGCAAAATGGTTGAACGACGTATACATTTGGTGCCATTTGACAAATCTGCGTACAGGTTTGCAAAATTATATTAGACCCAACTTTGAATGTGTTTGCACAGTTTGGTGGGGTTTTGTCATGAGGGGGTAAAATTAGAGAGGGGGTCCAAACATTTTTAGATGACTTAAAACCTTGGTGCCATTTGGCAAATCTGCACAAATGTTTACAAAAATATTATGGACCCAACTATGAATGTGTGTGCAACGTTTGAATGGATTTTGTCAATTAGGGGGCTATGTTATATGACTATTTTTGAACCTACATTTTGTCACTTTTCATAAAATACAACACAGACGGATTTGGAGCAAACCTGTATGAGGAGCGCTGGCACTGACCAAAAAACATGGTTCCACAAATCTGTCCGTTTTAAATTTTTTGAAAAGTGTAAGAATGTAGATACAAAAAATAGTGATATACCTTTGGTGACTGAGCTTTAGCCTGTGGCCATAATCAGAGGATGTACCAGCAATGGGGTTAAAGGGGGCATGGCCACAAGGGACCACTCTATGTGGTAACGCTCTTTGAAATCAGTAAAGGTTTGAATGGGAAAAATAAATCGGCTTGAGGTTACAGTGCTGGATGGGATTCCAGCATAATTGCGTGAGGAGCATCAGCAAGGACCTGAAAGAATGCTTTTGCAAATCTGTCCTGTGTTTTATTTTTTCCAAAGTGTTAAAATGGAGGTACAAAAAATAGTGAAATATCTTTAGTGCCTGAGCAGTGGGCCTAGCCCTTGGCAAGGACAAATGTCTACTCTGATTTGCTTATTGGGTCATGCAGCATGACTAAAGCCCATGCCCCATGGATTGTGGAGACTGACCATGGATGTAAGCCATGAGCACTGAGCGATGGTCACATTATGGGGGCATAGTGGACACTGGACTAGGATGCAGGCTAGGTGCAGTGGATAACTTGGGTAGTTTGGGGGAGCTTGGCTCATGGTCAAGCATCATGCCCTAGGAAATGTAAACATGATTTGCAGCCGCAGCATGCACTGCTGAAAATGATACACATCAGTATGTGCTGCAAAAAATATGTTTGTTAAAGGAGGTTTGTAGTTCTTTCATATATGTTAAAAGAGGAATTATTAAGAACTTATATTCAGTGTTGTAACATCATGAAACATGTTCACTAATAAATACCTATGAAATTCACTGAAAAACATTGTTAAAGGGACATTATGGTTAAGTTGCACTAATTAAAACCTATGAAATTAATTGAAAAAACTTTGTTAAAGGGACATTATGGTTGCAAGGTAAAATCGAAGAACCAAAGAAATATGCCAGTTATGGTAAGGATTGCCACCATGCACTGCTAAGACTAAGACCCAGGATATGAAAGATGACAATTTGCACATATTACTGTGGCCATGGCTAGTGTGTCTACCTAGTGTATCTACCTCTGAGCACCTACTTTATCCCACCTTCCCTATATCCAGCCATCCTTCCAAACCCTATGTAACCCAACCACCCACATCCTCCCTCCCTCTTTCTCTCCCATCTTGCCAAACCCTGACTACCCTACCTACTCATCCTACTTACATGTTGTGTACCACCAGTGTATCCGCACCAGGTCTTTTCCCATCCATACACACGACCCACGCCCTCTCTACCCTTACCCAGCCTACTACCACCCTCTTGACCCCTACTCACCCACTCTACCACTACAGATTCTATCCATGCTTCTGGATAAAAAAAAAATCTTGTGGTTACAGCCCAAACAGCTGGATGGATTTACATCAGACTTGTGCACAGAGTGGCAGCCTGGTTTCAAAAGTGTGCTTTTGTAAATGTGTTGTTAATCCATACAGTCGATATTTAAAAAAATGTAAGTCAAAACAATTAGTGATATCTGCGTCCGGTTCGTGGACTCACTTCCTGATTTGGTGTCCGCTGACACCTCAGGGCCTATCAGTGAGCCGCATAACATTCATGGACATCTTACGCATCGCTGATTGGACAATTAAAGATGTGAGGTGTGTCAAAACCTTTGAAACAGACGTCATGTTGGATTTGCGAACTGTGTCCGTAGTCCGCGGACATTGCGGTAAAACATATTAAAAACACAACATTACACTTGTTAAACAAATCAAACAAACTCTGGAGAGGTAACGGGTGATGAGGAAGGGATGGGACATGGCCAGAAATGCATGCTTCTGCACTGTTCTCACATTATCTCTTATACTATACTGTAATTATCTCAAATTACAACTTCTATTGACTACTGAATACACACATGTACACATATGTAAATAAAAAATGTTGATAGCCGCTGCTACGTTACAAGCAATGAGATTGGGCAAACTGTATGCATGGATAATCGTAGCAATGACCAGAGGGCATAACTGCGGAAACCAAAGTTCCAATCACTGCACAGCAAACATAGTCACGGCTGTACACAGGGGCATGTGTAACATGTCTATATAGGCCAATGGTACACTGATTGCATAGCAGTGGCTATTTGACATCTCATCTAAAACTGTATCACAAAAAAGACAAGTGCTATAGGGGGAATAGTAGAGGGGGGTGGCGGTCATTGTGGGATTGGGGGCACCTGGGGAGGGCTTGGGAGAGCAGGAAAGCCTTTTTTTCAATGTTGTTCCCGAAAAATGAAATATGATATGATATTTTAATTATATCGTGCCCATACACAAGTGTTTCAAGGCGCAACGAGGCAAGGGAGAACAAAACAACAATCTTACTAGGCCCAGTACCATAGAGAACATGCAAGTACAGGGTAGAGGGAAGGGGGAACGTGCAAGGGGAGGAGTGGAAAGTGCTGACCATGTGATCAAAATAACAACGGGTAGTGCGGCCAGCAGGTGGCAAGTGCAAGAATTAAGCGCTGACAACGGGTGTCTAATAAGTGCAGCTAAGGGGACTGTAGGATTGCAGATACAGACCCAGGTGCAAAGGTAGACTTGCACTTGGACAAGTATTGGGTTTTCGCATACACACAGGTATGGTGCAAACACAAGCAATGCCTCGGGTATAGGGTGGCTAGCCGACATTTTGATAGAAACTTCGTCAGATAAATGACAAGTGCTATAGGAGGATTGGGAGAGTGGAGGGGAGGTGAGTAGGCCATCAGGAGTGGGGGAGCTGGCATAGTATGTGGTGGCACTTGCTGAGGGTTTGGAAAGCAAGAAAGCATATTTCTTTCACAATTTTTCCAGATGGCCGTGACTCCGAAACAAAGTATTCCAGTGGGTGTTGTTATAACCGTGGGCATGCAGCATCCAGCCAGGCACATGTAGGCGCATAAATGTATCAGATCAATAGATTGGTTGCTGCTGTACACACGGCTATGTGAAAAGCTGCAGATATTAAGCCATATATTTCTGTGAAATAATAATATTATTCTGTGGATGTCAGATGACACAATTTTACTTGTATTTCTGATTTGATGTCCTCACCTCCAACCTTGCCTCATGTGAACTTTTAAAGGTTGTTGATGTCGGTTTTCTAGTTAGTAAAAAATGTACGTGCATCCACAGCTACAAGAAGGTGTTTATAGCCGCAGGTTGAAAAGCCACGGCAATGAAATTGTGGTTGTAAAACAAGGTTTTCTATGCGTTTAGTGTTTGCAATAGGTTGGTCTTACTGTTGTAATTTTGCACGTGCCTATGATAAGTTGCAGTGAAAATGCATCTACCATTTTAGTGCTTTTCTTTCAAAAGTCCTCTTTTTGTGGTATTAATTTTCAAAAGCTGCCATTTTGTACACTTTTCTCATTCTTTTTGCAGAACTCACACTGTACAGTTGATGTGAATGTGAGTGTCAGTAAATATTTACATATTTAAAGGTTTATTTGGTGTGTTGGTCAGCTATATTATCCACTGCTATCAGATGGCATATGTTGCTACTATTTACCATAAAAGTATTAATAAAGTGAATTCTTCTTGACTTTACAGAATTAAAATGTTAGTGTTGCTCATAAACCTATGCATTGTGAGTGTTTTACTGAGGAGATTTAAAATATAGCCATCCTTGTTCATCTACCTATGCATTAGCAACGTTTTATTTTGATGCTATTAAGAATAGTTATCTTTAAAATGTAGCACATTTCTCTATATATGAAGCAACACTATTCTATGAGCACTACTATCAGATTAAATGCAGTGCCAACAAAGTACACGTGCTCTAACCAAGTTCCACTTACTAGTAATGTTTAAATGTTTTAAAATTATTTATCCTTACTTAAAAATAAGTTACAAATATTGGGGCTCCTAATGCACCTATCCATTTTTTCAGCTTCCAGTTACAATGCTGCAAAAAATACATTTTTTTAAAAACAGCATTCATATTCAACTATTTCCCTTATTCTATGCCGGCTACTTCTCAATATAAAATTAGAACATTTTAAAAAAACAGTTTACACTCTCAGTGGAGTTGGTCTAAATGTTGTATGAGGATGGATGTCCTCAAGCTCTGCAATGGTATGTTGCAAGGTTCACAGTGTAGCATTTTTTTGCACTACACTTTTTCTTATCTCTTTTTGGGAATGGTGTTCTTTCAACGTGAAGTATCTCCAGCTGCCAGATGTCCTGGGAGGAAAATGGAACAAAAATTGAAAAAGATTTGAGAATGAACACTATGCCACTGCAAATAAAAATATTTAAAAAGAAAAGAAAATAACGAACTGAAATATTGACTTGACATTTTCCTGTGAGGTTGAAGGTGTATTTGCTTGCACTTGTCCTAAACGTTGTCTGTAATAAAATGGGACCACATGAATGTTGTCCCACTGGACCCAGACTAATTGTTGATTGAGGACAGATATTCCCAAGCTCTGTGATTACACATTATAAAGTCCACGGCGTAGAACCTCCATGCAGAACCTCCACTGCACTTTTTCAATCTCACTTTGCCATGTAAATCTTCAACAGTGTATGGGGGATGGTGCTCTGACTCAGATGACATTGTTGCTGCTACTGCCGTGCTGAGACATGGTGGACAATGTCTGAATGCAGAGGTTGCCTTGGTGGTTGTTGGCGCAGACGTTGATGCCACAGCAGCTGTTGGAAGGCGTACAGAGTTGGGCCCATGTGATTTTATTTTTTGTTACTCATAGGCCTTGCTCATTGATGCTACTGCTGTGGTCAGACATATTGTGCAATGTTTGACCCGGTAGAAAAATGCAATACAATCGAAAAAGACACAATACAAAGGACTATGCTACTAAAAAATATTTTTAAGAAAAAGAAAATTACTTAATACAATTATAAACTGACAAACAGAACAAATGATAGGACAAAGGAAAGAGGTAAATGGACGAAGGAGGGTGAAGAAGGATGGGAAAGAATTGTGAGTTTGCTGAAAACATAATTTACAGAGAAGCTGCACAGTAATCAGAAGAAAAAGCAATGAGGAAAAGTAAAACTGTTGTCTTTGGATGTGGTGAATATTCACGCATACGGCCATCAACCAATCAGGCATCGCGGTTTGTACACATGGCTATGAGTCATGTGTCGCTGTGTTACCGCAGAGTGCGCTCTGTTTGGTCAATTCTGCATGCATGGCTTAGTATCATATACATGCCTACGGAACTCAACGCTTAATCGGTTGAGGCTTTAGATGTGCTACGAGCCATGTGTAGGTGTAGAAGTGGAGCATGAAATCTGATTGGTCTAGGCACAAATGCACAGAACCGCATTATCAAACTGCTCTGCCTGATTGGGCCCTCTCATTGATGCAGCTACGAGTCATGTGTGGGCATAAGCAGAGCACAAAATCTAACTGTTTGATGTTCTAGGTGCAAATGCACATAGCCGTGTTATCAAACCGCACTGCCTGATTGGGCCACCTTGTTGATGCAGCTAGGAGTCATGTGTAGGTACGTAAGCAGAGCAGGAAATGTGATTGGTGGATGCTTTAGGGACAAAGGCGCATAGCTGCATATTAACGTGCATGCCACCTGATTGGGCCCTGTCGCTGACATGGCTATACAGTGCACGCAATCTGATTGGTCAGCGTGAAAGGCTCAAATGTGCGGAGCCACATTAGCAAACCGTGCCGCCTGATTGGTACCTCTCATTCACATGGCTATGAGTATGCTTATGCAAGTAATCAGCATGAGGGAATAGTATGCATGGAACCTGATTGGTTGAAGGTTTAGTCATGACTACATCATTGTGTACGTGGCCGCATGCATGAACGTCGCGCTCTGATTGGTTGTTTTTGTAGCTGTGGCTATTCATCGCACCCAAAGACACTTCTTTTTTTTCTCATTGCTTTTTGTCTCTTGGAGGGTGAATTTTCTTGTGAGCCTCCAGGAACTTTGAAAGAGCAGTAGTCACAGTTTTCCATTACTTTTTTACCACTCTTATTCCTATACCTTTCTCCTTTGTCCAGTCATGTGTAGTTTGTATTTAGTTATTTTTCATTTTACCTTGTTATACATTTATATTTTAAATCTTTTTTTCCATTTTAAGTGGCAACATTCTTTTTGTTTTGTGTTTTTTCACGGTCTTCTTTGTTCCTACCCGGTCCCACTATTTATGTATATCTGGGACCAGCAGCGATGAAGAGATGGTGTGGGTGTGTACAGCCTTACAGCCATGGAAGAAGCAGTGTGCCTAGAAAACTGTCACTACTAGCTGGTAGTATTTTTGTTTGAAGGAGCAACAAAGTAAGAAGGAGGATGAGGAAGTTCAGAGGGTTTTCTGTGGGAAGGTTTGGCGGATGGGACCTTCAAATAACCCATCACAGAGTTTGGGAACCTCTACTTTGATTCAGCACCATGTCCGTGTCCACTGGGACGATGTGGAGGAACCCTACAGGAAGGCTAATTTCCATCATAAAGTAAGAGTCCATGGTCCACCATCTGCACATCAGTATCCGCCAGCCAAAAGCACCTCTTTGCTACTGCCTTCCACTTCTGTTGTTTCATCTGTTTCATCCACCACCACCACCCAACCTCATCCCATCCTCACTGCACCCAATCTGCAGGACTGCAAGGTAATGTGTTTGAGATGTCACAACTGGATCGTGGTGGGAGATGCCATACTAGATGGTTGGAGAAGGGCCATTTTAGAGCACCAGGCAATCGCTGCTGCTCGGATTTATATATATATATATTTTTAAGTGTCCATTTATTTACCCCTTTAAAAAAATGAAAAACACACAAATAAACGTGATTAAACATTTGTTTTCTTTTCTAATTGTTCGTTACATGTGTGAATCCTAATGTGTTTCCCTTCCCAGTTCCATCCTCCTCCTTCCCTCTTCCCCAAAACGGCTCTTTCCAGAGACACATTTTCATTTATAAAAGTAGACAACAAAAAACACAGACTGTATTAATCGATCAATAATACTTAATTAGTCCTTTTAATACAACTGCCCTCATTCTGAGTGTGGCAGTCCAGAAACAAGGGTGCTGGTAAGCTTACCGGACTGCCACACTACGAGTCTGTCTGCAGGGGTCGTTGTGCCCGGCAGGTCTCTGTACTTCTGGGCACAACAGCCCCTGCAAGCAGACTTTCCATGGAAGCAGAAGTGGCAGTGCTTCCGTCTCCTCACTCCCATGCAGTCCTATGGAACACCAGAGGAATGCAGAGTTACCGAATCTGCCACCGGAATTCCCATGCTGCTAGGACTTGTAATGTCCGTGTGGCACTGGGAAGTCAGGTGGTGGATTCATTGTTTCCGGGTCAGCTGCAACCCGCCGGTAGCACCGGAGGGTTACCACCGACCTCGGAATGAGCCCAGTGAATCTTAAAAAAAGCATATATGTTTATGTTTTTGTTATAGCTATGGCTATCCTTTATGGTAGCCACAGGTACAATGACAGTAGCCACAGCAACCATGGATGTTATGTTATACTGTGTTATACTGTGTTATGCAATGTTAGGTCTCACAGCTCTGGTGGCTGTAAAAAAAGGTTTTCAAAATATATGTATATATAATATTAAATATTCAAGGAAAACACTTTAGTTGCAGGGACGTTAATGTGAGTAATACATTGTAAACATTAGTGTCAGGGACGTTAAGGTGAGAACCTAACAAAACAAAACCCCTGAAATTCAGCTACAGTCACTTTAACTTTGCATCCCCTGTGGCAGAGCCTATGACCAGAATTATGACATCATAGATGACATCACTGATGACATCACTGGTGACATCAGCTCTCCACTCACCAGTGGCCAGAGAAGAACTAGTGCACATAGACACAGTTTTTGTCCGCTTTATGGATGGTCCTTCAATCTCAGGTACTTGGAAAGCCAGGGCCTTCTCTATCCTGGACTCTATACTTCTCGCCATGACGCCACTGCGCCATGATTCTGTCCTGGCTGTGGGACTCAGTCTGTCCTCTATTGCCATCTAACTCTCCTACTCCCTTTAATCTCACCCTGGGCGGTGGGATATCACTCCTGGAGGCAGTGGGTCTCCTCTACCTCACTCTTCCTCATACTTATAATTCAGATACCTTCTTTTACCAAATTACTACAAATGAAAGTTTCACAAGTAGTGATCAGATGTATGTGTAGCTGCTATTTCTAACAATTTACTCATTGTTATGAACTATTGTAAAATGTTAAAATCACATATGTAGAAACGCAACGCTGGTCTAAATATGTGCAAGTACCCAGTTATCTTATGTCGGATGCCATCAGTTCAATAATCAGTGTTGTCATATATGATGTTACTAGTGATGGCACCAGTGATGTGATCAGTGGAGTCATATATAATGGTATTAGTGATGTAGCCACAATATGGCCACAATGATGACATCACAGTCTACATTATGTGTGACATCACTGATGTCATCACTAGTTACATCATCTATGATATCACTGATGCAATCAAATATTACATTAAAACACATACCGCCATGGGCAGTGGCAATGACGTTTAGCCACGCACACTGTATATTTTAACACAATAAGGGACAACTGTAAACTGTGATGTCAACATTGTAGTCATAGGCTGTGCAACCGGGGGCACAACATTAAGGTGGCTTTAGCTGGATTTCAGGGGCTTTGTTGATATATATACAGAACAAATGTATTCCAAACAAAGCTCAAAGTCCAGAGCTTGAATATATCCAGAAGAAAAGAGTGGAGCACTCAATCTATTAAGTGGTGCGAATCCTACATTTTTTATTAAATTATAAAGTCAAACCAGTTTAAATATAACTTGGCAATGATACATGAGGATGAGCATCAAATTAACCCGTAATACAGGATTACCCTGCTGCCACACACTCCATCCTAAACAGGAATTTGTCAGGCAAATATTACAATGTTGTGTACTCAGCTCGTAATTAATATGCAACAATGACCAGTCCCCAAACCAACATGTCATGTGACCGAGAGGTGAGATGACTACATTCACAGGTTGCATACTCTATCAATCCTAAATGGGAGTGCCATCTAGGACTGGTGAACAGACTATCCTTAAATAAGCAAAATGCTTAAAAGGTGCATAGCGTCTTACATGACACAAAGATAAATGGGCCCATAATATGTCAAAATCGAGCGCTGACCTCTGCATGATGCCATTATAAAATAACATAATCAATAATTACTGAGCTGTAAATGTGAATACAATATCCCACATAGTGGTAAACATAAAAAACAATACAATTCATGCCAAAACATACATACCACGAGTGAATAAAATCTGCAGCACAGCGGGGCTGCTTCATGACAATTGATACTCTGAAGAAGTCGAGATATCAGCTTTTCCAAATGAGCAAATATGGGATTTCAACCAATTTGAGTTCTGAAAGTGATTTACGTTTCAAATCTACATTTTGCCCTCACATCCTTAATGAAAAAATGTATGTCTTTGAAAAGTTTGTTCTCAACAGGTTTAGAAGTTTAAGCAATGTCAACCCCAAAAGAGAACATTATCTTACTTTACAGCAATTTAATGCTATTATAGATTTGCTGTCTGTCTTTGATATTGTGATCCGGAAAGTGGATAAAAGTGGTGGAGTGTTGTTGTGGGATAGAAAGTTGTATTTAGGATAAACTTATAACCAACTCTGGAATATAGACGAGAATGTTCCAGTTGATTAATCGACTTTAATTGAAACTAAACAATAATATGATAAGTTGCTTAACAATTGGTTCAAAGTGGGCATTTTAGATTGGGAGGATGTGTTCATTTAGAGAAATGACTACCCTGTGACCTTGATCTTGTACTTTCTGCCTAAGGTGCATAGATATTTGACACAACTACATGGGAGGCCCATAGTCTCCTCTATAGGATCACTTCTTGAAAATACTTCTACATTTTTAGACAAATTCCTTCAACCTTTTGTTATCAGTTTAAATTCTTACATTAAGGACACCTCTGAACTGTTACTTAAACTTGATGGTTTGATGTGGGAACTATCTTATGTTTTGGAGTCTCTAGATGTGGTATCACTTTACTGTAACATTCCACATGAACATGGTATTGCTGCTTTTAAACATTATTTGGATTAAAGATCCGTTAGATACAAACAGCAAAATGAGATGTTACTCAAAATGTTGCACTTTTGTCTCACTCAAAACATTTTCATTTTTGAAGTGGATTATTTTAAACAAACAGTGGGTACAGCCATGGGGTCTTGCAAGGCCCCCACCTACGCTAATATCATCGTGGGATGGTTGGAGACAGTTTTAGCTTGGTCAGAGCAATATGATCCATGCAGTCAGCATGCTGTGCACTGGTATCAACGGATTGACGTTTTTAAAAAAAAATAAAAATGGGGGGTTCCAGTGTCACTTTTGAATTAATGTGTAGAATGTCTCAACAATAATGATTTTAACCTAAAGTTAACAGTCACTGTAGATGCTAAATATTTTGTCTTTTTTATATGGTATTTAAGCAATGGGTTTAATATCTAATTTATATAGAAAACCCACTTTCCAAATAAGTATTACATGCTAAGAGTCATCATTCTTTACCCTTAGTACAAAGCATACCTTATGGTGTATTATCATGACCAAAACAAAACTGCTCTAGGGAGACTGACTTTCAGGTGGCTGCAAGATCTATTAGTGACCTATTTGACAATAGAGGGTATTCACAAGGAGCTATTGACATATCCTATCAAAAAACTAAAAGGAGAAACAGATCTGAATTCTTAAGACCTAAAGTCAGAAGTATAGATCCAGCTACCCTGAGGTTCATCACTTGCTACAATGTACAATCAACTAATATGAGAAATAATGTTTTTAAACATTGGCTGATTTAGTTGAGTGATGGCGACTTGAATAAAGTGTTATCCAAAACCACTCAGTTGACCTTCTCCATAGTGTTATCTTTGAAAGATAAGCCAGCTCCCAGTAAATTAAGAGAGAACAAAAACCAAAAGGCAATCTGGTTGGGTATAATTAATCACTCTAGTGGTTTCAACAAATGTAGCAAATGTAAAATGGGCATGCACACTATAGTATGGGACGCAATATGCTATGACCAATCAAAAGTGTGGCGAATTGAACAACATGTATGACTAGACTTTTGGTTTACTATTTGAAATGTGCTTGTGATTTTATGTATATTGGATCAAGGATTGGACCATTGAAACTGAGAATTTCACAACATTACAGGGCCATCTAAAATGTAGATGAGACCTATCTGTTGGCAGTACACTTTGTGGAAAAGAATACGACTGATGCCTCCATGAAGAAATGTGGAGGTCTGTGGCATGTGCAAAAACACAAACGTAAAGGAATCAGAGAATTGCAATTAAGACAATTAGAGTCTAGACTCATTATAGAAATGGGTACTCTAAAACATTGTGGACATAATATTGGCAGGGAGTTGTTTGTGCTCTTGGACTGATTATTCTCCTTGTTTGCTGTCATATCATTTATTGTATGTCATGTATTTTGATAAAAATGTTATTGAGACACTGATTCAAAGTAATTAATTGTACAGTTGTGTTTTATTATTGTTTTTATCACTGTTTAATGCTTTTATCAATTGGATTTTGCACTTTGAATGGGGTCAGTTGCTCTATTCATGCATTCTTTTTATACAGGTAATCAGAGGTTCTGAGGAAGTGATTGAACTATATTTGGCAGTTGAGATAATCTGCATTTCGGATTTATTGGCACTAGGCACTTTATTAGAGTAATATGCTGTTTTGCACTTGCCCAGAGCACTGGTAATACACACTGTATGATATGTTATTGTGTGTATTTTAATCATATATTAGTTCAGAATATAACCCCAATGATGGTTTTGGCATTAGCACTGTAGGTGTGAGCAGATGGGTTGTAGTGTCATTTTGACAAATAGCGCTATCAGTAGTCCATTCGGGCGAGATTTGAACACCTCAGATCTGTGCAACATATGGTATTTGCGCTTTTATGGTGACTCATTGCATAGTTGCAGTGAGTGATGATTTTAATCTTTGGAATTAAAGTATACAGTTTATAAAGTGAGATATCTCAAAAAGTGTGATGAGATGAACATATTGACATGGGTAGCACACATGGAATGATATGATTGTGTGTAATTTTAGCAAATTCATTTTAGATCTGAATATATCTCTAATGATGCTTATGACACTCTTTCTGGAGGTGTGATTAGGGAATATGTAGTGCAACTTTGTTTAGTGCCACTAGTAGACCACTGGGGCGATATTCCAACAGCTCTAGTGTGTGTCATTTTAACTTTGTTCATTAATTCAGTGCAGTTTACATTGCTGGTGCAGTGAGTGAGGATTTACCTCATTTGGATCACAATACGCACTTTATAAGATGTTAATTCCCATGAGATTGCCTATGCACTTTATTTAGAATGTGATTAGACATGTGTGAGTAGACACGTTTGATGACTCGATGTTTAATTGCTCAAGGCACTTTATAGCAGTGAGATGTTATATGTTGTTGTAATTTCTAGAAAGTCCTATTGCACCAAGCACTTCCCTATTGATGAGATGCCCTATGTTGTTGCTATGCTTGAATTAGCGAATTAAAAAGGGTATCTCTAGGTCTAATTGCACAGTGACATTGTTTCTCTGATCGTGTCCCAGGCATTCCTGTGCGATATCCGTTGTTCTCATTTGGGAAACGCTATCTCCACTTCTTTGGATCATCCCTTGTCATGAAGCAGTGCCGCCATGCGTTGAATTTGAAAAGTCTCCTTAAGTGCATCAGCAATATGATTTGGTTGCATTGCTGATTCTACAATAGTATCCTGTTGGGTTGGTAGTAGGCGTGACACTGATACAACATGTTATGCGATTTTTTTTCACTTTGTTTTTTTTAATTTTTTTATGTGAAAACAAATGTTTTCTGATACGAATAGCTCATTTATTAAGCTTGCGTGGTTGCATCGTTGATCTGCTTTGTTTGTATTGCTTATGTATGTATATTTGTTCTTACCTATTGATGTTAAAACAAAATAAAAATGTTCACTCGTGGTATGTTTGTTTTGCCATAAATTGTATATTTATTTACGTTCACCCCTATTAGTATAAAGTATTCACATTTACAGCTCGGTAATTATTGATTATGTTATGTTTCGAATGGCATCACGCAGAGGTCAGCTCTCGATGTTGACATATTTTTGGACGATTTATCTTTGTTGACATATTTTTGGACGATTTATCTTTGTGTCGTGTAAGACGTAAGGCACCTTTTAAGCATTTTGCTTATTTGAGAATAGTCTGTTCACCAGTCCAGGATGGCGCTCCCATTCAGGGTGGATAAAGTGTGCAACTTGCGCATGCTGTCATCTGAACTCTAGGTCACATGACGTGCAGGTTTGGGGGCTGGCCTTTGTTGCCTTTAAATTATGAGCGAAGCACACAACGTTGTGATCTTTGCCTGAGCAAGTCCTGTTTAGAATGGAACACATGGCAGCACGGTAATCCTGTATTACGGGTTAATTTATTACTCAGCCTCATGTATCACTACCCATGTATATTTAAACAGGCATGACTTTTAAATTCCATTAAAATTTATATTTTTTCAGCACTTTACAAATCGAGTGCCCGGGTCATTTCTTAAGGATATATTCGAGCTCTGGACTTTGAGCTTTGTTTGGCATTCCTTTGTTCCATTTCTATAGATTTGAGGGGCATCTTTCACCCCGCTGGAAGGAGCACAGACTGCACGCGATTGAGGTTGTGCGCTGTTCATTAAGGCACTGTTTTCCGTGATACATAGGTGTATGGTAGGTTAGGGGGGCGTTGGGGAGAAAGTGTTGGGGGACATCGGTGGGAGGGTGAAGGACAGGCAGTGTGAAAGGGAACTACGATTTAAAAAAAGAAAATGAAAATCTAAAAGTGAAAGTTATTTAGTCAAAGTGAATTACTACAAAGTAAAACAAAACAGAACCAGGTGCAGGGCTTACAATAGGTAATGTAGGTGCGGTAGAAGGGTCTTCAAAACCTGGACCAAAAATTGTCTTCCTACTAGAGAACAGTCTAATAGGAGAGAGCAAATAAAAGTAATTGACATTTCTTTCAGTAATGTTCCTTGGAAAGAAACGAGTCAGAAATGGGGCGAGGCAATCATTGTTATCAAGGGAGTAATTGTAGCTGGCCTGGGAATCGATTGTTCTTTATTCTGGGTATGACTGAAAGGTTTCTGAGGTACCTGAAAGGGGGCATAATGCCAGTGTGCAAAGAGTGCTAATTCAGAAATAAAATAACAATCCCTTCTTTGTCGTCGTGGGATATTGGTGGGCTGAGCAAAACACCTAATTCTGCCCAGAGACATTGCTATCCATTCATGTAAGGTTGCACTTACGGAGAGAGCTGGTGATATGGCAGAACGGAGAGGGATGATGACATTGTGGAAGAAAACAGTAATATCGACAGACACACAGATGTAAATGCTCGGATGCAGGTCTAAATTGGTGCTGATCACCACATTACTGCCCTTCTGTGTTTAGGATCATTATGATGGAGATTTGGAAATAGATACAACACTCTCAATTTCTTTAAATTACATTCTTGAAGGAGCAACACTAGGCTCCAACTGAAGAAGGAAATTGTGAAGAAATGATCAGAGAAGGTGTTGCCAGATAGAATCAGTTTTCAGACAATGTGAAGGGACAGATCCACGTGTGGGGGCCAAAACAATGTCTTTACAAGGGTGAACAATGAGGCGATAGATTGAGGCACTAGTGAAACTACATCATCCCCAACACATAAAAAGATGTTTTCAAAAAAGCTATCACCAAGGTCTCCTGCCCATGACATTTCACCCCACCCAGACCCATTTACCACAAGGTCTGGATTACAAACACATACAACTGTTTCATACTAAAACTATGAATGAGAGACGGTAATTCAGCTGTGACTATGCCCATTAATTCAGAATCCATCAAAACACATTTTACTGCAAAGGCACAAACATCTTCAAGAGGAGAGGGCCATGAAACATAGTGAGATTCATAAGACAATGACGAGCTATGAGGTAGCGAAAAGTTCAGGTCCTGATCTTAAAGAAATGTCATAAAATCCTTGTGAAAATTCAAAACAAAACATGAACCATGGGTGATGTTATGCAACAGGATATTGCCATGCACAAAGGATAAAGCTAGAATGGGAATGGCTTGGTCCCAAAAATGCCAATGTTCAGCAAGGGGTTAGCATTAGGGAATTGAAATCCATGAATAGTTGTGACCATGAAAAAAACAAATTGCACACAACCTTCTAACTTCAGGATAATGTTTTACCCAGAAACAGAGAGAATAAGTACAGAAAAGGGAAAGCAGTTGCAAACGTGAGCCAACCCACATCAACAAAAACACAAGGTTTGCAACTCACATATTTATGTTACTCTTTTCCAATATTCTTTCATTTTGCCTGCACAAATTGGAGAGAAGAGCATCTATGATCATCCCCAGAGTGACAAGTAGGCTTTCTGTGAAGAATGACCGCCATTTTCCCTTTTGATACCCTCTTCTCATTCAGCCATGTTAAAGATGCGTTTTAAACTAGCTGATCACAAGCCACATAAAGCATAATAATAGAGCAGGTTCATACTTTGAGGGGATTTGGAGATTGGTCTTAATCATGCAACGTCATTCTAAAATCATGTTGAGTGTCCTCTAACAAGATAATGTGTTGGTGATTCATTTCAACCAATACACACCATGAAAAGCAAACACAGTTCCAGCTATTATATGTTCATCTATGATTGCAGCCTTCAGTGTTCTGGGCTGAAGCATGAAACGCAAAAGACTGTGTGCATAGGCTGACGCACAGTGTGCCACACTCACTCCCGGAGGTGTTGGAACAGCAATGAGCTCATTCAGATGCTCATTTGCACATATCAGGGGCATTTCTGCGCATGACGAAGTGCATCATGAATTCACAAACAGGATGCATGCACTTTTATATACAAATCACGAGGCACTAGGGTGGCTCAAGAAAGGCATCATAAAGCTGGATGAAGGGTGAAGCAATACATTATTTTGTTTTAAGTAATTATTCTGATAGTTAAACCCAAACAATCAGAAGATGACTGCAAGGCCAGCTTGTGATCATGACTACAACTAGGGAGGTAACACATCTGATGCATCCCAATTGTTTTGTCATCACATCTACAACAGTACCCAAGTAGCATAGCCAGAACACAATTAACTACATAGATAGGGCTAATATTTAACCTGTACTTATTTAGTGAATGCAGTTCACTTACTTTTGCACCAGTGCCATTCCATTTTCTTAGGTTCTTAGTCAAATGAAGATAAAGGAAAATTGCTCCACTACACCCATGAAACAGTCACCTCTCCATGATGCCCAGAAACTTGAATGAATCATCCACCTACTCATCTTCACAGCCGTTCCAAAAAATGTGAGTTGGCACAGACATAAGCATGTTTGTCTGAAATAAACCAGGGGCTGAGGAGATCTTCCTTTAGGTCACACAAGCAAGAGTATACCATAAGTGCAGAGAGTCCTCTTGCCCCAACTGCAACACTAGGCAACTGTCAATGCCACACTGTACTTTCAATGCTAATCCCATCACTGCCCATCTTTCGAACTATTGGTTGGACAGATTGCAGAAGCTTGACATGTCAATTGATAGTCTGTGATCCAGCTCGAAGGAAAGACATCGTACGCCTCTGCCAACGCCTTCAAATATTGATGTGAGACAGCCAGAATGTAGATGCAATCCCTCTCATAAAAGTGCCCAGAAACATACCCACCTCAAACGTCTGCAGCAAAAACGCCCATAACAATCCCAACATATTCATATGTTCTGCTGCTCATTCACATCACAAATGCATCCTAATAAGTGGAAGACAAATGCTATGTTATTCTCTTCGCCACACGTTCCGTTCCAAATCATGCCAAGTCTGACCATACAGTCCTGGAGGAAAACCGTGCAAAACGGTTGTCTTCACCAAGCCAAGGGGCTGACAACTGAGTATTCTGGCAGCATGCAATGTGCAGAATGCTGCTCTAACTACATGGGTGCATATTACATGACCAACTGGATGTTTTATTCAGTGGGGCCCTGTGCCGTTATTAACACTGTGGATGGTTCATATGCACACCGTGAGAGGATGATGATCCCACAAGTGCAGTACATAAATAAATGAATACAGAAATAAATATAAGTAGAAACACATTGAATTTCAGCAGTTACATTTTATAAGCATCCTTAAGAATAGGGTTTCATATAAGTGTGTAAAAAACAACTTGCTTTTCAGTAATTAACAATGTATTTCCATGTTCAAAGACAATACATTTCAAGACCATTTTATGAATAATATAATTTATGCTGAAACTGATTGGTTGCCTTTTAAATAGTGTGTTGCATAAATGCTAAAATCATTAGATAGTTCTGACCCCCTCTTAACACCTGGTTTAAAATGATCATGTGTACATTTGTAGAATTGTGAGCTTCGAGGCTGTAAAGAACCAAAACCAAAATGGTTGATCTCGCTGGAACTGCAGCAGCCGTATCAAAGGAAAATAAGTAGGCCTTTTATATTACAGAAATGTGGCAATATTTTTAAATTGGTGGAGACTTGTATTCAAGCAGAGACCTAAAGGAGTAAATTGTCTCCATCTTAACCAGCATGATACCAATTTCTGTATGCGTTTTGTTTGAACTTTGAAAAAGCAGCCTGAGTTGCGAAGAACATAAAAAAACTCCCAAATGTTTTAACCTTTGGACAAATGTACTATGGTGTGAAAACAGAGCTATCATTACCTCCAGCGCAAAAACATTTTACTGCTCATGTGGTGTTCATCATTGGCTCAAAACTGCATGAACTGCCAGTGCAAAGAATAACCTCCAGCTGATCTTATGGCAAGCCAACCCCCTTGACTGCTCACTTCGACGGGCCAGTGTACTGACATGGGGCCAACATAACCAGTTATTAAGGCTGCCCTTCTGAGGTTTACTCAGCAGAGTGCATTTTCAGAAAGTAGGTCTAGGAAAGAAGCATCCATGCTGAACAACTCTGTTCACTCGCCTATAAATCAAAGCTAGGAACAAGAAAATACCATTTAAAATGCATTAAACTGGAGGGCAGCTGTGTGGCGGTTTTAGTGGAGATTGTGCTGTGCAAATTCACTTGTCTCTAAGGTGCCTTCCTGCGTGAGACAAGTGTGGACAGTGCATGTAACACATGTACTATTGCAGAATGATTAGCATTCAGTAACTAATCTTTCAACCCTTTCAACAAGGCAACATGTGACATGTGTACTGCTCTCATAGGGTGAGCCCCCGTTACTGGAAGAGGAATGGTGCCGACTGATTTGGGGTTGGATGATATTTGAAACAAAGCAAATGATACGGGAACGTTCAGAAAAACACAATGGGGCGTGATTTACTAAATGTTTTTCAAATGGATTGTTCCCTTGAGAAACCCTTTTGAAAACCAGGCTCAATGGTATATTTGAAACATGCAACTTTACTAACATGTATCCATTTGTCTAATTAACATATACTGGGGAGGTAAATGGGGCTCACTTTGTAAATGTAGAGAGTATGAAATGTGTGTAAAGCCCAATAGAAATAATTGCCTATGCTCTACTTCTGCAATGCCAGACTTATTGGCTTTGCCAGTGTATTTTTTTGTATATTTGCCCTTCAAGTGAATTCCTAATGCTTCCAATTCATAAGGTCTCCCAATTTGTCAAGTTATGTTTTTTTCTCTGCAGCCATGCAGAGTGCCAGTAGAACCTGGCATTCATTCTCCAGAAATCAGCCAGGTTTCATTTGCATACACTTGAATCCCTATTGTTTAATTTTGACACTTGTAAGTTCTTCCTGTGCATCTTGTGATATAGCTGTTGCTGTTCCTTGGGTCTGCTGAACACCAGTCATCGAATCTAGTTAGTATTCATAAGTCTGATACAACAAAACTGGATGTAATTGCACAACAAGAAGGCATCATCCAATAAACAATGGCAGACTCAACGAGACACAGGGAAGACCATAGACCTGCAATTCGCCTAACCCAATAAAGATTAGGAATAGGGCAGCTCAACACTGATGACACTTCCAAGCAGGGAAAGACTACCTCAAGCCTGGTATTCAGAACAAACTCTGCAATAGAAAGGGAATTTCTCTTGGAAAACCAATGCTCTGAACCTCTAAAACAGAGGTCACTGCACTATAGTCAATTTGAGAATAGAAATAAATAGGAAACCTACGAAGTGTATTGCTAATAACTTTTCACTCGCATGACAGATTTGGCTGAAATTTTGCACACAAAACTGTTGCCATGGGCACTTCGCTACCAACCCACCTCTCCCCTTCCCCCATCACAAAACTGGACATTTTGGGAAAGATAAGTTAAACAATAAAAAAGCTATTAGGAAAGTTTAAAAAACCCAGTTTCTGGCTATTCCCCATTCATTTCCCCATAATAGAAAAAATCTTATTTTTACTCAAGCGCATAGCCAGAACCGCTGTATGTAATTGGACCAGGTATGAAACAAGTTGGGCAGAAAGTGTTTATTCGATTTCCGAATGGCTGGACGATCTGAGGTTATTATTGCATTCAGCAGTTTTTAAAATACTTGCCCGAGAAGGGGGTGTCCGCTTCTCCCAAAATGATAGATTTATCTCCCATGGTGCTTTGCAGAAGAGAGATTTTTTAGAAATAAAAAACCACCATTTATTTTTGTTCAGTGCAAGAGATAACCATGGTTATTAAGGAAATAACTGCAGCTAGCTGAAAACGAATGGTGGGGAAAATACTATTTGGAGTTGAAAAATAGTGTAATGTCATCAGACTAGAGTTGGGGAGGGGAACGAGGACACTGTGAAATTGAGGATTTGGGGGCCTGGGGACCAAGTTCAGAGCAGGAACGATTTTCCATAGCTATGGTTATTCGGCGGGATAACTGTGACTATGAAAGAAAACTGGATCAGGATTTTAAGTGAGTCACATGAAACAATGATTGTTGGGGGGAAATGGGAGGGGATAGGTAGGGAAAGAGGAGTATAGGGGTGGGGGAAGCATGCCAAAACAAGGCAGTCATTTGGTTAGTGCCTGGGAGGGCAGGGAAGAATTTCTTTATCACGTTTTTTACGGATAGTCACGGTTATTCGTGGTTGCTGACAGAAAGCTGTGGTTATTTATAGTGCATTCCAGGGATAACTTTGGGTTTAGAAAAAAAGGTTAAAAAAAACCCAGAGTTGAAAACATTTGATTAATTAAAACATTAGATTTTTACAGCTACATTGAGGTAGGGGGTGGAAGGTGGCCATGGCCAAAGGCCATTGTTAGTGGTCCAGTAGTGTTTTAAAGTGTACAGTGGGCACAGACAAAGGCCGTGCTCACTGGCAATGCCCAAAGGCCCTGCCTAGTGGGCCCAAAAGTCATGTATAGCTGCCACATCCACCTTGTGGGTCCAAAACAAACATATTGGGTTAGCATGTACAATGGGCACAACCTTCTGCTGTGGGATGGCTAGGCAAACTTTAGTGTTTTAAAATCTACAATGGGCATGGCACTGCATAGTGGGCCAATAAGACTGTATAGTGGCCACGACCAAAGGCTGTGGCCACCTAGTGGCTCCAAAAGAACCATATTGGTGAATGTGTGCAGTGGACACGGCCAAAGGCCAGGGTAGCTGGCCCTGGGCAAAGGCCATGCCTAGTGGCCCGGCAGTGTTTTAAAATATTCAGTGGGCAAGGCTGCATGCCGTGCTCTCTGGCCAACACTGAAGGCCCTGTCTAGTTGGCCCAAAAGACGTGTATAGTGGGAACCTAGTGGGTATAAAATAAACATATTGGGGGAACTTGTACAGTGTAGTTAAGTTGAGCAGATTTAACACAACAAAACCTTTGAAATTCAGTGCAAGTCACGACCAATTTAACTTGCCGTGGTCCCGTTGCGAAGCCCATGAGCAAATGCATATTATAAGAAAAGGGATTGACAATGGCATTCAAAATGGCATTATGGGGCACATCAACAGGAACGCGCTGAGTTAAGCTGGTCATGACTTCCCGCATCTGCTGAATTTCAAGGGTTTTGTTGCGATAAATCTGGGCAACTTAACTCCACCTTAACTAGGATTTTTCAGTGAACATATATGAATGAATTGCTTGGGTGTGTGTGTCTGTATCTTTGTATGTGTTTATGTGTGGTCAACACATAGACATTCTATAAATCTGTCAGATAAAATAGGAATGTGAAATCCTATTGCCTACCTTTTGGGCATGCTCTTTGCACCGGAGGTGTTATGATAATTGGAGAATAATTAATTGTATAAGACAAAAACAAATATTGGAAATTATTTGCATAATATTTGCAGAACCAAAAAAAGAAACAATACAAAACCGCTCAGGTTCCTTAAAGTATACCAATAATAACTGGTATGCTAATTAAACATGTTTTGCTCTTTTAACCACCAAGGAACTCTGCTAATGAGAAATGCAAGATCAGTCCACGAAATATAGAAAAACAAGCAGCACAACAATGAGCCACATTTAGATCCATTGCAGTTCAATGAATCAGATGCATATTCATTGCAGATATAATTAAAACGTGAATGGATTTTCCATTTTGTGTGCCTAAACTTACACACGCCCCTTCACAGAAAACCATCTGAACAAATTAGCGCAGCTGCTGATGTTTTTGCTCCTTCAGCCAAAGCGTTGAAAAATTGGTCTGCAATGTAATACAGAAACTCAAGATGGTTGGCAGCGGTCCGCTTCCATGTATCCTTTAGCAGAATGAGTTTCGTCTAACAGATTTCTTTCACTGCTAATCCTCAAGGACAGCAAAACCAACATGTTTATTGTCCCCGTGCTGCCTACATTTTCGTGAGAAAAGACACACTGGGTGCTCTCCTGTGCTTGTGTATTACTGATCTATTTTTTTAAATATACCAGGACAATACATTGGCATACTGATGGGGGATATTACAACGTGTTCAGGGACTTCAGAAGCAATAGGAGCACAATACCAATGAGGCATTATCCCATGTGTTGGCAGGCCGGCCTTGATGGTAGCAGCCTACCAATGGAAAGGTGCCTAAGGAATTCAAGAGAGAATTATAATGGGAGAGGGGGTTTTGTTCTAACTTTGGCTCATTTTAAATGAGCAAGGTTGGATTGTCATATGATAAATCATGTTCCCATATCTCCAAAAGTGAAGATGGAAAAATCAATCAAATGTTCATCTAGGTCATTAGCAGGTTTGATCTTGTTCAGTCATTCTGAAGTAATAATTGCCTACAGAGTAGTTTAAATTAGCAGCAGAACTAGATCTATGTTACTCTGAAGCATGTTGCATACTCTCAAATCAAGAGTTAGAAGTGCCATGCGATTGTCTTTGGTGGGAATTGGCACATATGATTCAAATGATAAAATCGAGCCAATGTGATTGCTGATTTCTGCCAAATGATCACATTAAAATCACCCAGTGCTACGTCATAAAGCATGTGTGAAGAGAAATCTGGTGATGCATGATATCACAAGTGTAATAGTTATGCATTTCTATTTTCGCACAATGCATGCCAAACATTAATTCAATCGTTAATTGATGTGTATACAGCTAGAGGGGCACAGCCATCAAGTGTTCCTAGGTGTTTCTGCATTACCAGATTACCAGGAGCGGACTCCTTGCTTAGTTGCACATGATCACTTGTGGACCTGACATTACACCTTACCTGGAGAACATCCACAAATTGTCAAGAGATGTTGTCTTTTAACTGCCAAACTTCCGTGTGCTGGTCACAGAAAAGGAGAGGGGCAAATCTTTGGAACTCCGCCCCTCCACTTGACAAGTTGGTAAACTGACTTGGTAGCAGGAACATCACTGTGCATGGCTTAGTAGGAGAACAACGTGTTCACCCCTCCCCTGATTTGAGGTAACTTTTTTTTTTCAAATGCTGGCCTGATAATTGAATTCTCTCCTTGAAACTATTATGGAAGCTTTTATAGGAAAGCATGGGATGAAAGCTAACATTGTTAATGAAATAACAAAATAAAGTGGAGAAAGAGATTAGAAAATAATCATTTCACAGAATGTAGAGTTTCATCCCAGAGAGACTAAGCAGGCTCCAAATAAGGAAACATGGCTTAGTCTGTGAACTATTAGACAGAATAACAGAGTTGTTTTGTTATAATATAAATAGGGCTTGCATATGTATGTAATTTTTTTTTTATTTCACAAAACATGTCAGATCCAAAAAAGAGTAACAATATCATGTGATACAAAAACAACCATGTAAAACGATCATTTGGAAAAATTCAATCATCATCATAAACACAGCAAATGTATGATAAAAAATAATAAAAGCCAGAACGTAACAGCTGCAGTTCAATACTTTTAAAATGTATAACATTCATAACTTCAAACTTCTTTTCATAACTTATGACAAAACATCAGGGTAAACAGTGTAACAATGAATTCAGATTTTTAAAAAAATTTAAAAAAACAATTTCAAGTCAACACAGAGCACTCAGTATGATAATACATCAAAAATACACGTAAGGCTATGATATGAAAAAGAGCCTCTTGGGTATGATTTACTCAGCCAAACACTGCAGAGAGGTCCATGTACCCAAGAAAAATCCTACTCTTGTACCCTGCCACATACTTATTGATGATTAATCTTACATTTGTGAAATCCTTATTGGGAGTTTAAGAGAAAGTTGTTATCTCTGACCCAATCCATAATCTTTCCATAAGGTGCTCTACCAAACCAGTTAGCCTTGGAATCTATGAGACAGATTGGTTTTTAACAACCAGGCTCTGCGCTATCTCCCATCTTAAAAAGAGGAATAATAATTGCCTCCTTCCAACTCCTTGGGATTGCAGCCCTGCATATCATAGCAATAAATGCTGAGGTAAAGACAGGTGACCAAATACTCACCTCATACTTTATCAATTTGCCAGGGACAGAATCAGACCTGGTAATCTTCCCATTTGCCAATACTAACAGGGCATTTTCAAACTCCTCTACAGTAATCATAACATGCTCTTCGAAGCTTGCCTTCATCTTCCAGACTAACAACGTTTGAAAACGAATCACAGAGTTCCTACCCAAATTAACCTTCCTATTTTACAAGGTTCAACCCATCTCACAGAGACAACAGTGTCCGAAAAATCTAAGCCGATGTTCATTTATCAGCAGCTAACCTCCAGATGTGTATTGGGTCACTGGAAAAGGCTGCCTGCTCTTAATCAGCCCATACTTGTTTTCACTAATTCTTACATACTTTGTTTGATTGTCTTTTTGTAATCCCTTGCCCAAGCCATCTTTGTTGGATTCCATAAATGCCACCTGTGTTTGATTCCACACTTACTGTGTAAGGGCTTTCAGGAGTGTCTGTTTAGCTGCCCTACATCTTCTAATCAAACCTGTGGTATTGCGAACATGTGGTGGCTTTACCCCTTATGTTTCCTAATGCTAGCAGCACAAATTCAAGCACACTTCCAAAGCTCAAGGAGATTTTTATATCTGCAAGGGAGTGAAATATAGTTTCTGTAGACTTTAATTCATGATCATTAACTTTCATTTCACCACCATAACAACACAAGTCACCACTTTAGCGGGCTCTAATTGATCTTTGTGTCATGCTTCCCTAGCCCATTTGGCACTTAAAATCAGAGGGGGATGATTGCGTTCAATCATGGGTAATACCTGGAAATCCACAATCCACTTCCAGTTATCTCAATAAAATAAAAATAATCAATAATTGAGCACTTTGTGATGTTAGAGAAAGTAAACATCCCTGACAGATCCGAAGAG
Source organism: Ambystoma mexicanum (assembly GCF_040938575.1). Lineage (NCBI taxonomy): Eukaryota > Metazoa > Chordata > Amphibia > Caudata > Ambystomatidae > Ambystoma > Ambystoma mexicanum. The sequence continues at coordinate 432,328,554 of NC_090941.1, forward strand.
AATCTGCCAATTATAGAGAGAAAGCTTAACACAACAAGGTTCCCACTGAGTTCAGATGGCACGTCCATCAATATCAGTTCTGTGGCATTAAATGTTACATTTGCATCCCTAACAATATGTTCTTGAACTGCACAGTCATCCATTTTGAAATTAAAATCCCCTGTGATGATAAACATAAATTTGACAGAACTGATTGGAAGTTCCTTGATAAACATTGGAATGTTCAAGGATGTGGTCAACAGGTACTTAAGCCAGACCCCCTGGTAAGAAATGTACAATTTAATTAGATGCCCATGGTACAACTTTATCATAACAATATCAACCACCAAGGAGAATTGGCGAAAGCATGACAGCACAAGTGCCATTGCAATTTATTTGTTTCCAATATATACAGCCCACCACTGTTTCTTCCGTCATTACTGGCAACTGCTGTCATTAAAAATACATTAAAACTGGCCAGTTAAAATAGCACAATTGCCCAAGATGCCAGGAACATCAGCAAAAGAACATTGACATATAAACACACAAAGTCTTGGACTCACAACCCTTTCTCTAGACCTTAAATATTCCAGGAAACCACTGTCACACATTTCCCACGCCAGCTTCCCTAACAAAACAGAGAATGGGGACGTAGTATACTAATCTGTACACTCTCTCTCTTACCATAGTCAATGCACAATAATGATTAGGGCAGTTCAAAGCATTCTTCAAGGCAACTTTGTTTATGTTATGAGCAGAGTGTCAGGTTTAATTTCTCCAATAAACTCCATTTTCTGAGAATACTTCACCAACAGTCTTAATGCCATAATCTAGCAAATACGAATTCTCTTGCATGTACTATTTGTCATGCAAATCACAAAATTAGGCTTACTTATACAAATAAATGTCCACCCTGCCTCAGACATGATGATGCTTTTAACCGAAAATAAGTCACACATGTGGAAATTTACAAAAGATACTATTACACTACAAGCACCACAATACATACAGTTCTACAGTATTCTTAGGGCAGGTAATGCCCTATCAGCTATTGTTGTTATTTGTTCTATTAATGTGCTTCTGTTTTAAAATAAACCTTGCATAAAGAAAGCAAATGAATTACATTGTTTAGGGCACTATTCATAACAACAAAGCAAAATAAATGAATAACGGATAATATAAAGACTTAACAACAAGACAACTTAAAACAGAACAACAAAGAAACCCAAAAGGAAAGCACAGGCCACAACTTTACACATCATGAAATCACTCAATAACATTTTCAATTTATTATTTGGGACTATAAATTATACAAATTGCAGTACCGCTAAAATTAAGGATAATTGCTTTCCTTTAAAGTTCTTGTTCAAAAATTGCAAAATCATTTACAAATTTGATCAAAAATAAATGTCATACCAATCTGTAAAGTTGGACAATTAATTACTAGGTGCGCTAAGGTTTCTGACATATGAAGTCCACATAATGTACAGTATCTTGTACTAGCCAATAGGTTTTTTCGAGGCCACAGCACTTCTAAGGTTGGAAAAAGATTGAGGAGAAATCTCATAAATAACTTTCTTCATTAAGGATGAGGAAATTCGACCACGTATTGGGTAAGTTGGCCCAATCACTTTGCATAGGTATTAAAGTGCTTATAACGTTTATAATTAAGAAATTCACCTTTGGTTGAGATCAAATCTGCTTGAAAAAGCTTTTTTGTATCATCTGTGAGATTAAGGAGCAGACGCTCGAGTGATAGATTTAGGTTATTTAATACTAGCACAGACTTGTTCAACCACTGTGTCAACACAGCCGAGCAATTATCTAATGCAGCCTGTTTTAGTGCAAGAAATAGAGAATTTGCTGGCGGATGCATGATTTTTGCATATAGCATTAAGGATTTACACTGAACAATGGCTCGCATTGCCGTCAGACCGAGCTCAAATCTATATACTCTTACAGGGACAAATCCCAATAAAATCCCAAAACCTTAGACCTTCAAAACCACAAATCTCTGCACCATATAAAAGGCAAGGCAGCACTTTTAACCAATAGTATTGAAGGACAAGTAATAAAGAGAACCTGCTCAACCACCTATTTATTCTAAGAAGTTGCAGTGAAAAAGCTAATGGTCTGGTTTATATCCAAGAATACATGTCCTCTTTAGAAGGTCTTGATTGGATCACTGGGTCACCGAAAAAGATGCTGCTCTTAATTGGCCCATACTTCTTTCACCTATAATTATATCCAAAATCATCTCATAATCAAACAAAGGACTCCACTTAACATTAAAACATGTGGCAGAGAGAGAAAAGAGGTAATTTTCAATACCAATATTCACATACATAGAGTTATAGTAAACAGTCCAGGCCTCTGGAGTGATAGGATTCAGAACCTGTCCAGTTTTTGGATTCGTTGCTTCATTTTTAATTCTCCAAAAAGCAGAGGAATTATTAGCTGATAAAATGAAGAGCATATCTTGCACTTTTTTAATAATACCGAGTAGCTAAAGTACTTTAAACAATATTTACATTTACATGCTTTACATAATGTAATAGAGCTCTTGAATTTTAGCATCAACTTTTTGGACTTTTTGTACAAATGGAGCAAATAGTACCCGGTAAGCAAAATCCAACATTAAGCATCCATTGGTGTGAAAAATAGCCTCTCCCGCTAGAATAATAAACCTCTCTGTTGTCTTTGATGACCATTTTACTCTTGTTCCTGCATTATTAACCACAATATGGGAAAGTTTAGTCTGTAAAAGAGAAATTGTTGGGGCAATGCAGAGCTCACCATATAACATACTGTGATCATCTTTCATAGTAGGAATGGATTGGAAGACCAGATATTATGTAAACAGAGCCAAAGAACAGAACACAGAACATATAATCCAAAATTGACATATGACCAGGCTGTATTCTAGTAGGCTGTCCGGAGCAATCCCCCATAATATTACGATTGAGAAACTGCAACCCCCACAATGAAATCACATATAAGCACTCTCTGCCTGGACTATAGGATATTCCCATCATTTCCATATTGTTTGCTTAGACCTTCCTTAAAGCCTGCCTGTATGTGTTTTTATTGCCATTAAGGCACTCCTCTTCTGGTGACTCCACATCTTTTGACACAACACCATTCACAGTCATGGCACGAGCTTCATGACCATGCATGGTAACTGGTCAGTTTATCAACTTGCGTGCTCACAGAGATTGAAATTGCTCTCTTATACACTAATTCTAGTTCTCTGTGAATGTTGGTTTCAGGATTGTGTGCATCAGAGCCCCCCTTTTTTCAATTATATTCTTTCTATGCTTACCACTACATATCAATGAAGATGGTTTGTCCATAACATTAGATCTTTTATGATGTCACTGATTTTGTTTTGGCATTACCTGTTCCAGGATCCACTCCACTATAAACGACCATCCTATTTAACTCTTCCATAACATCTCCAATCAAAATAGTTGCAAATGTAGGTCACTCACTAGATTCGAAAATGGAGGAGGAAAGCCCTTTCCACCTAGATTTTATTTCGGGCATCCATTTCTGGTTAATATTTCAGAGTGTAGCGAGGAACTCAATGATCCCGCTGGGCATCCTAGAGGAATTAGATCCACATTTCTAAATTGGCTGAGCCCATCACGAGTGCCACCTAATAGGTTCATTCTTGGGTCCTTTGTCAAGTATTTACATTTGTGTGCCTCCTTCCCAAAAACTCATCCCATGTCCTTCTTGTTATGAATATCATTGTCTAGTTAAACATGTGTGTCACTTGTGGCAATGCTTGTTCTATCATTTAAATCATTGCTCATTATTTATTTTCTACTGCTATGCCTCCTTTTGCACCCTTTGCCAGCACCTGGTCCAATGTATTGCTAGCAGAGATAGATGACTGACTGGCAGAATATGCCAAACCAAAGGAGGCATTTGCCAGTAGATCATCTAATCTTGATGTGAAACTCGCACTTCCATTTTCCATTCCTGCATCTCTGGCTCTGTCATGTATGACTGAGTGCTCTATTAAGGGCTGGTCTGATATCCTACCATGGTCATCTGAGGGTGTGGGATTTCCCATAGACTTAAGGCCTTACACCACTTTCTATGCCATTTTCAGTGGTGTATCATTGATAATATGCACCATTTCTTCTCCGGTAGCTTCACCGTTAGGGTGTCTTGATGTTGGACGTTGTTCGTCTTTCCTTTCCCCAATGATTCTTTATCTTCCTTTGAGGCCCCTGCCTTTCCCTCTACAGTGCCTGCTTCAGCTTCTTCCATGGCAGTCACAGGGTCTAAACATCCCATCACCAAGGGTAATGATAATAAATTGTAGTTTGTGGCAGTGTTCCCTTTTACTTTCTTATGGCTTGTGCTGTTTAATTGCATTCTGCCCCAAAGCACCCACTGTAGCATTGATGGCTTAGTATGAAAGGGTAGGTGGGCACTGCTAATTCCCTTCCAAGCCACTTTTTTCACTTATTATCATTGCTACCACCCCCCATTGGAGCCACTCCTGCCACTTTGTAAAGGTGTTGCACCGCTTACCCTTGTACAGGGCTTTTGCAGCCTCGGATTTTGCAGCATTTTTGTTTGAGACAAATAACCTGGAGCTCCAAGCTCAGCAACCAGAAGTTCTGAGCAGCTGATTTAAGTCTTCTAATGCCTCTTACCCCATGAAACCCTAAAACGCTGCACTTGTCCATATGCTTATCGTTATGTGTACTTGTTTGTACTTGTGTTAATTTGTTCTTATACTGTGCTATTGAATTACTGTCACTATCACATTATGCATTATGCTTTAGACACCAATGGTGATAGAAAGATGAGAGGGAGAAGTATGAGCAGACAGCACTCCCTGCCACTGTATCCTCTGGAATTAGCACATACTCACAGCACCCTAGAGTGTTGCACTTTTTTAAACTGTTCATGCTGTAAACTCACGTGCTACAACCAAAACTACCAAGACACCCAAGGCTTTCACGCAACTGTCAGGTCGTGTTCATATTGTTCCTGGGAGTGCTGCCTGGCATTGCCTTGAGCCCTGCATAACATGAACTGCTGTCCTCAAGCCAGCCTGAAAGTCTCGAACCCACAACTCAGAGTGACCTAATTCAAAGTCTTAGGATGGCTTGAGAATTTGGGGTTTGGGCAACCTCAGCAGACATGCTCTGTATTGCACTGCATATGATGCTGGCCAGCCTATTCCTTAAGTCCGGCTCTGGCTCCAGGACTCAACAACAGGTTATGGTAGGTGCAACACGTGCCGCACATGCATAGACTTGTACATTCTGACACTGAGTCAACATGCAGAGGAATGCATCCCTCAGATCTACAGCCACCGGCACCCATAACGCGCAATTCCTACCCATCATTGAACCACAAAGGCACTCACTGGAGCTGGGCTGCCCCCCAATCAATCTGAAAGTTTCTGATGCTTGGTCCAGCCCTGCAGGTCCAGAGCTCCTACTGGTCTCTCGCACACCCTCCACAGCCTCTGCCCCTCAAAACTGTCGATGCATCCTCAGTGCAGACAACGAATTTAAGAGAAGAACGGCACTCGCTGCCTGACTCAAACTCTGTAATCCCCACATCGCAGTCAAGAACAGTGTTGCAAATTTCTGCTCTCTACCAACATACCCATTGTCTGAATCAGACTCAGTTGATGCCTCACCAGCCATAGCCCTGAATGCCCTGATGACAATCAACACTGCCACGAATGCCTCACCTATTGCTGCTGCCCTATGTACTCTGGAGCATGCAGCCCATGACACCTCGACCACCCCATGTATTTTGAAGCCTATTACCTCTGTACTCACTGATGTCCTATGCATTCAGAAGCCCATTGCCCAATGTTACACTGCTACCCCAAGTTCTTTTATGCCTACTGCCTCCAAATGTGATGCTGCCCCATGTATTTTGAAGCCTACTGCCTCCAAATGTGCTTCGGCGCGATGTTTGTGTTAAGCATACTGCCTCCAATTGTGCTGCTGCCCCATGTATCTTGAGGACTACTACCTCCAAATTCGCGGCTCTCCTATGTATTTGGAAGCCTACTGCCTGCAGAGGTGATGCTGCCCCATGTATTTTGAAGCATACTGCCTCCAAATGTGCTGCTGCCCCATCTATTTTTAAGCCTACTGCCGCCAGATGTGCTGCTCTCCCATGTACTCTGAAGCCTACTGCCTCCAAATGTGCTGCTGCCCCATCTATTTTTAAGCCTACTGCCGCCAGATGTGCTGCTCTCCCATGTATTTTGAAGCCTACTGCCTCCAAATGTGCTGCGTCCCCATATACCTTGAAGCCTATTGATCCTGCTTTTACTTATGCCTCTTGTACTACGGAATCTATGGCCCCAGAGCTCATTGCTGAACCCTGTATTCTGGAAACCTCTCCCTCTACATCTAGTAACACCCAATGCATGTTGGAGACTGTTGCCCCGGGTATGGCCAACACCATTTGCACTTCAGAAATTGCAGCCCTAGAACTGGCCAAAGGCACCAGCACTCCGGAACCACTGGCCCCTGTAATCATAATCCATGCATCTGGCAAGCCTACCCTCACTGAAGACTAATACTGATGCAACAACGCATCTTAAGGGAGCACTCATCAATGCTACATCCCTCCTTGCCCACTCCCTCGATATATCCGATCTTATGATGTCTAATAACCTCGACCTCATTGCTATCACGGAAATGTGGCTAGATGCAGCTACTGGTCCATCCCTCTACATTGCCATCCCAGAGAGCTATACTATTTTTCAGGAAAGACAGACTGGTCAGTAAAGGGGGTCGAGTAGCTATCATATCTAAAAATACCTCTGCATCAGAGAAATGTCTAACCAAGCAGTCAATCAGGAGAATTGCTTTCAATAAAAATGTCCCTTTCTACCACAGCCACCCAAACTATCCACTGTATCTATAGACCTATGGGTCCATTGCTATCCTTTGAGGAAGATATTGCACAACTTCTCTCAAGGGACACTAAGCCATCCTCCAGAATCATCCTTTTGGGCGATGTACATTTTGGTCTCAATGATCCTACCGATGGCCATTAACTTGCTGTAGCCAACACCATCGAAGCTTTAGACTTCACCCATCACATTATTAGCCCCACACATGACAAAGGTTGCACATTAGATTGTCTGGCAGATATCAACTGAAACACTAACATCCTTTGTAACGTTCCTTGTCCATCGACAGATCATAATGTTATCTCCTTTACCATCCTGAAGATTATACAAACGGATGTCACACGGCACCCCAACCCCGCACTAGCCTCCCTCTCGAGAAAAACTCACAACATCACATCAGCTAACATACTCCCATTCCTGCAACCCCTAACAGCTATATACCCCATATACCTGACCCTCCTTGAGAAAGATCCGTATGGGTCAAAACACGTGTCGGCTGACCACTCTTCTTAGACTAAACATCTACACTGCAAATAAAATGTACATACTATTACAACACAGCAACAAGCGTCAGAACCTTTATTAAAGGGTCTTTCAAACAAACTCACATTGCAAGGTAACCAGGACTCTTTCTTCTCTGATATTTTGTATCACTAGTTTGTGTGTTAGTGCTTTGATCATAGACTAAATGCTTGGGTCTCATTCTGGAGTGGAAGAGACTATGGGCCTTATTACGAGTCTGGCGGTAATGCTGCTGGTGCTACCGTCAGGTTGCCGCTGGATACGTAATATTTTACTGGTGCCTGACTTCCTGGTGCCACTGGGACATTACAAGGAAGTCAGGACCTGGTAAAATATTAGTCCCCATTCCCATAGAGTCCCATATGGCTCTATGGAAGTGGGGACCCAGAAGCGCCGGCACTTTACTAACAGTGCCGGCGCTTCCGTGAAAAGTCTGCCTGCTATGGGCAGGCAAACTTGTGCGGAAACAAGGGTGCCAGTGAGTTTACCGGCATCCTTGTTTCCAGACCAGCAAACTTGTAATGAGGCCCTAGGACTCAGTGGCATGTATGGATTGTTAGCTGAAACTGCCTTTTCAGCTCTCACATTTAAGGCTGAACAGTTTATTACATGGTTTCTTGTAAACCCAACATAACATTGATGGTGGTTGCAAAACACACCCACTCCTGAAATCACAAGGATGTCAGACTATACCACACTGATGATCCCTAATGAAGGTATAGCTCCTATTTGGTTCCCTGCATCCTTGAGAGCTGTCTGCCTTTGGGTGATAAAGTTATATATACAATAGTGCTAACCTATAACACAAAGACAATTTACTAGATTAAAAAGTTTGCATTTGAGCTAATGTTCATACCCAAAGTGCATTTCTCAACGACTTTAATTGAACTGGAGGCGGACTTCCAGTCCTAGCTACTGGGTGGTTCTTTGACATTTGTGGTTTATTACCATTTATGGCCCATGCCGCTCTCACATTTCTGTGGTTGTGTGAAAGTTGTGTTCATATTTTTTTATTTTTTTTAACAAATATAACATTAATCATATCCCTATGCTCAATGGCAAAGATCTCAGAGTATACAAGACTGTAGATCTCAAAGGAGAGTGAAACTCGTGTGTGGTTGTCTGCCTACATGTGAGCTGTCTGCCTCAGGTTCATAATGCTATGTATAAATTAACACTGCCTGATAAAACAGACTTTTACAGAGCAGGAAGCCTGCTTGTGAGGCAATGTGCACACTCACAACGCATTGCCCAGTGGCTCTGGAATGGAGGTGATCTTCCTTGGATGTCTACTGTGTGGTGGTGCAAGATGTGTGGCTTGCTAGATGAAATGGCCTGTTTTACTTTCAGTAACTGGTCAAGCCTCGCAGAAGTGCCACCATTTCTGGCATCCTCATTGAAGCCAATACTCCCTATGGTTTTTATTTATTTATTTTTACATTTATAAAGCGTACAAAACTCTTTACATCAGGATGTAGCAGAAAAAAAATGAAAACTGGTAGTCCAAATTATGAGGCACACCCACGGTATTAATATCAGAATATGGATTCACGGTAATGCTTTTGTAATTTTGACATATAAAAATGGTAGGCCTTTAAAGTATTTGCACTGGGAAGAGAAAATGCATATAGACAGAAATTGCAAATGTACTATCCACTTGGTTAAGTGAATAACAGCACTGTGAAAATGGGATGTACACTGAACCGAATTGCTAATACAAAAAATAGCTTTACATATAAATTCAAGCTAAATCTGAACTAGACCACAAAAAAAATAAAATGCACAAGCTGATGAGAATCTACCGGCTGCTTTTTTCTTCTGAAACGTGCGGTTTCTCCGTGAGGTTCTTAGCAGTATAAAAATGCTTCAGTGACATTTTTTCACCGTTAAAATCCTAACAAAATAATTTGAAACGACGCCTGCGGGTTATGTATTCTATGGAATTGAAGGTAATGATTTTTCTGACATTTTGTTAAGGTGAGTGTCAAAACTGCTGTTGGTAATTCGGTTCCTGTATTGCGCGTCATCACGTGACAGGCATTTGTTTTGGTTAGTCAATAAAAAAAATATATATACATACCATGGAGCACTCACTACCTGTAATACGAATTCATTTCTATGCTATAACCTTTGAAATACACATGTAAACTAAGCTGCCTGTGTAAAATGGGAACTGCTGTGAAATGTATTATTTATCTGGAAAAGATATGGCATTATCTCCAGGGCTGATGGGAGTGAAGAGTGATGAGACGAGGGCAAAGGGCAGTGTTGCCCTGGATTTCACGCTCCTTCCAGGGGCTGGCATTGGATGAGGGAGGGTAGACCGAGCAGTTAACCGTATCGATGGTCTACTAGGGCAGAGAGTGTGCTCCTTTGCTAATGTGTGTTTCACGAAGGAGGATCAACGGTCAGATTGGGCATGTGCCCTGAGATCACTTAACATGAACTCTGGGAGGGCCGACTTCCACGTCAAACCCTGTAAATTGTGACTGGTGTGAAATGCAATTATCGTTTGATTTTTGTAAACACTGTCGGTGTTCCCTGTAACTCCTTTGTCCATATACACTTTGGCCCTGATTCACAGAACGTTTTCCTATGGGATTGCGCCATTATAAAAAAAAGTCCATGAATCGGGCCCTTTATAAGTCAGAAGTAGAGAAACAGCAGCGGGGTCATGTGTGCCAACCATTCACCTTTTCACTAGTGTATCTCAGTCCATGCCAGGTGTGCAGGTTCTTTCCCATTCAAGCTTGCCTTGGTCATGTTCCCTGTGGAAGTGAATGGTATCAACATCTATAAGGGGAACAGTTATGGCCCTTTTACAACTCCTTGAAATAAAGAAGTACCAGCACAAAACTGAAACATCGCACTCCGACAGTGCAGCTGAGAGAATGAGTAATTCTTTAATAATTAAACAGGTTATGTATATACCGCTTGCATCTAACGTTCTCTAATTAGAACATTTCCAAGTGCAATCTATACCCAATCTAGCAGTGTTCTGAACAGCATAGTCAAGAGTTTTGATGAGCTCCTAGGTATTGATATATGCATTAAGGCCTGATGTTTTACTCATGTTTAGCATTGCTCGCCCTCCCTTCCCCCGCACCGTTCTGCTTATCATTAAGCCTCGGCGTGCCACGGCAGCCAGCGAGCAAATGGCTGCATATGTTCCACTTTAAGGTAGTCTTTGTAACTTGCCTTCAATTTCAAATCAGCACACATCGGGCCTGATTCATGGAATATTTTGCTCAGTGCAAAGTACTTTTCACTGGTGTAAAGTGAGTTTGTACAAACACCCTGATTCATGGAACAGTGAAAAGTGTATTTTTGCCGTGCAAAGTTACTTTGCAGAGCAAAAGTACACTTTGCGCTGTTCCATGAATCAGGGTGGAGCAGTGCAAAGAAGTCTTTTTGCCGTGCAAAGTCTTTTTGCACGGCAAAAAGACACTTTGCACTGTTCCATGAAACAGGGTGTTTGTTGACAGGGCACATTCACTTTGCACCAGTGAAAAGTACTTGGCACTGTGCAAAATATTCCATGAATCAGGCCCATTGTGTCTGCAATGCAGGTTAAGACACTGCCATGGCGTTGCAGCATCCAGATCTTTAATATGTGCCAATTCAACCTTTCTAATATTATGCCTCCTAGTGAGAATCTCACAAATAAGCATGGTATGGTCGGACTGTAAGAAGGGGATATGTCTTATCGGAAAGTGATAAATCCAATACAGACCTCCAAAGGAGAGGTGTTAATTTGAGATGACATGAAAGGAAAATATGAAGCAGGTTCTATTGCAAGAAAGATACATACGTGTTTGTGTTTTGCCAAAATTCGTATATCCGTCTACGTTCAGCTTCCTTATCTTTTCCATGTGAATAATGGGCAATTAACCCCATATTTTCCTGTGCCTGCTTCCCTAATGTATGAGGTCACAAATCTCCTTCCAATATACACTCACAGATGTCCTGCTTTCTGTCATCTCAATATCATAAGGGCTATGAGAGACGAATTTCCATCGGGCAATGGTGATTTAGGATTGCGTCTTTCCCCAAAGGGGAACCTAATAACCTGATTTCCCCTTTGAAGTAACTGCATGCCAAAAGCAAAGTACACTTGTACACTGCTGAATCCATAGCCTGATCCGCAGCACCTGCTCTGCTCATAGTATAGGGCGGGGTCAAACGTCACAAGATGCCCACTCGACCGCCGCAGCAACAGCAAAGTCACTGCAGCACAAGGGCGACAGTTAAGATATGCACCTGTACCCAAAACTACGATGATCATGAGTACCCTGTGATGGTGGCAGGGTGATCTCTAAGAATCAGCTATGCCTGAGTTTAGAAATAGTGCATGGCGATACTCATGATCATGGCTGCCACATCCCAATTTGATATTGCACATGTGTCCACTCCTCTCAGGGCTGGTAACACCCTCCCCCAGAGACAGCAGCACAGCAGCCCGCTGTCCTGCGCCCGGGTATCAAATGATCACACCCATTCTGGAGGAGTAGCCTCACACCAGGGTGCTGCAAGTCTAAAGGGCTTTGTCATCAGGGGGAGGGAATGGGCAGCCATAGGATAGGCAGGATAGCTCTGGACCCTGGAACAAGCCTTCTGCCATCTTGTTTCACGCAGTGTCTCTTTCCCTTTCCAGTTTCCTCCACTTCCTGTAGAGCAAAGCACTTTGGGTGTGACATCAACAGGGCAAAGTCACCTCCATCCAGGAATAGGGAATGGTACCCTAGAGGAGGCTAGCTCTAGACCCATCAGCTGGGGACTTGAGTCCTTTAAAGAAGGGGTACCACACCCATTTGACAGAACACCTTCAGTTCCTCAAGGAAACTTTGAGGCGAAAGAAATGTTCTGAAGACTCTCACTGGGACATCCTTTGGTGGCAGTTGCACTGTCCAATGTCCTCTGCCAGAGGTGAAGATGATGCCATCTAAGACAGAAGTACAATCTACCCCCTACGGAGCATCCTGTCCTCGAGTCCATGTTCTCTTGTACCGAAATGGCCGCTCCATTTTCCCTGCATCCTGAACAATAAGGAATGAGCTGGTGCTGGTGTCTGTGTTGTTCCATCCAGCCACACTATTGCACGGTTCTTTATAAGCTTGACATGTAATTGTGTCCTTGCAAAGCACGTTCCTTGCCAGGCTGGAAGCGTCTGCTCAAATGCAGGAACCCAAACCAGACCTCTGGAGGGTCACTTGCCAATTCTAACCAGAGGTCACAACCACGTCAACTGCTGTCTCAATGTCAGCACTTCGACGCATCCTTGCTCACCACTCCACGACTGTCGCCCACCAACTAGAACCAGTGAAATTGCACTCGCTGACAACTTCCAGCTACAAAAATCCCAACTCAGTGTGGGTATTGAACCTGTGTCACAATGGCGATGAGTTAGTTAGTTGTTAGTTTCCTTTATCTTAAGGTGTTCTCTGATCTTGAGATCATTTGAAACAGTCCAGTTGTTTGTCTTTAAAGAAACCCAAAATAAGTTCAAATGCCCAAAGTTGTGGTATATATTTGTGATTTTTAATAGCACATATTAGCCGACATGTGTTTTGACCCAACCATGGTCTTTTGCAAGACATAGTTGTGGGTGCAGGTAAGACAGATTTTAGTAATGGTGCTTTGGTATAGAGCATCTGATTGGGGTAGCCTGTAAGGCCCGGGGGGCCTCTGCAGTCAATTAAGCGTTCTCTGCACTGATTTTTAACAGTACCATACCAATGCTGCCCCAGTTAACTAGGTTGCCAACTTGGTCTCTAAAATGCTCCCTGAAAATGGTGATGTCAGTGTCCACAGCGTGAGGCTAGTTTAGAGTTAGATAAAGAGATTTGCTGGTCTGCAAACTGCCCCGTGGAAATGGAGGTCCTTGTCTCAACAAGACCATGCTTGTGGTGCACAATGAATGCACGTTATTGCACTGGTATATATTTGCACCCAGAAAAAGGTTGTCAGTCACAACAATGCCATTTAAGTGTGGTCCAAGTTGAATGCAACATCAAACTGATGGCCACACTGCTACCAACACATCACTGGATGAATCTGAGTAATACCACAGTGGTGGTGACCCAGATAAGTATATTGTCATCTTGACATCTAACTTGCACCTGGATATCGCAATTGCAGCCTCAGAACGCCTATGCGGGTGGTGCCATGTTTAAACACACAGTCGAGCTGTGATCTACATTCACCAGAGAAAATTGCGATGTTGGTGTATAAATTGACATGCTAGTGGTTTTCCATTATCATGCTTGCTTCTACATTGTCCCCACAAGTGTGTGTGTCGGTCCCAAATAGGGCTGCCATACTGCCCCTTGTAAACACATAATGCATGCCATGCTTGTTTCTCAAAGGACCCCAAGAAATGTGTAATGTCAGTATCTTAACAGCATTACTAGTCTTGTTCCAATTATGCACATTGACTCCACAAAATAGTGTGCCTGTCTCAATAATGGCATGCCAGATTTGTTCTAGTCAAACACATATCACATTGCCATGCTTATTTATAATATAACCCCAGAGGCCCTGAAGCTCGAGTCGCCGACACACAGAAATCCCTGTTATGTGATGGCTGGCACCTGACAGTCGGTTACTCGCATTCCACAAGCCAAGACACACACACACACAAAATGCATATTTCACTTACATTGCCAGACTGTTCCTGCTCATCAGCATAGCAGCTACAATTTTGGCCCCGGCGCCTGGTGGTGCACACAGGAAATAGGAAAAGGGGAGAGAGATTGTCAATTACTCCTCTCCCTGATCCTGATCCTGCCTCCTCCATATGTCATAGAAGTGACGTGCTGGGCATGCACCGATACTGCACATGCCGGTGTTGCCAAGTGCATTACACATATAAGGGCCGAATCATGGAATGTTTTGCACGGTTCAAAGTGACTTTGTACTGCTGAAAAGTGACTTTGCACTGCCAACACAAACCCTGATTCATGGAACTGTGCAAAGTGCTTTTTTGCAGGGCAAAGTCAGTTGCACTGCAAAAAGGGGGAGATGGAGTTTCAGGAAAGCTCTTTCTGAGTGTTAGCACGACCACCCCCATCTTCCCGTGATTAAGATGAAGCGACCTAGAATCCAACCAGGCTATGTAATTTAGGGTTCATAAATCGACAGTCAGTTTTCAGTTTCGTTACAACTCCTATACAATGGTAAAGAGAAGCAGTATGCTTTAACTTCAAACTTATAGTTCCGGAATGGTGAATATGGTTGTAAAAATTAGAGGAACTCCGATCCGACCGTTCCCACCAACTTGAATCCATGTCCCAGAGCAACAATTAAGGTGTATAAGGGAGTATTTTGTGAATCAAATTGAATTTCCTTTAACTTTATAAAGATGGATTTCTTTGTGGATATTGTTTTCAGGTGTACGTTTATTCAGGGCATAAGAGCAATTTACCCATGGCATAAATTATGGCAACGACAGAATTATTTGAAAATGTGCCTCAATGTGTGGGCTGGCAAAACTTAGAGGGCCTGATTTACAAAGCGTTTTGCAATGGAATTTTTCCATGGAAAATAATTAGTAAATTAGGGCAAGGCCAGCTTTGATTGACATTGAACATGCAGACACACTTAATGGAAATACTGAGAAAGACATATCTACAGATCTAGAGCACCACCCAATCTCCTGTCATCTGCCACAGTCTGATATTTTGTTTTACTTGTTCATTTGGTACATGCAACTTATTCTGAGTTTAGTGTGTTACCCATGGGTACATGACCTTCCCTGAAATATGTATTTATTTATTTTATGTATTTATATATAGGAGGAACAATGCTCTTGTGATCACAAATAAACATACAATAGATGTAAAATTGATTTGACTGGAAGTGGTGAGCTTCTTACAATGGGAGAGTTTGAGGGACATTCTAACCAGGTTGTGGAGACAATTAAATATAACAGTCACCGGGGACAATACATAAGTGGGCAAACATAGATTAAGGACAACAACAGATATTTTGAAGTGCAGGCAGGCGGTACAGCCCGCTGTGCTTGGGATGTGACCATGATGGGCGAGGGACAAATGGGTGCGTTAGGGTATATGCAAATGTTGGTGCGCTTGGTCTGTAAGTCTTATGGGTTGACTAGCTGCGTCTCCAGCACTGGGAGGTATTACCCTAAACCTCTCACGGTAAGAGATAGCTAATTGTTTGTGCTGGTGAGTTGCGCAGTGCCCGGGATCAATCCCCATGAACTACAAGAAGAACTCCTAAGGACAAATTTCCTGATATAAAAGGATACTCTCTAGATATTAGGGGCCAGTACAGAATAAGACAGCAATTGAGTATCTTAAGGAAGGCATTCATTTGAAGACTAATGACAATATAGGATCTTAGAGACCAGGTGGCACACTGAATGGGAAATTACACCCAAATACAATAACCTTGAAAATGACCCAGTGTTGGCTGTCATAAGAGAATACATCTGGAGCAGAACCAATTTTGACTTTGCAAATCTATGTACTGTACAAAAAGATTTCCGAGACATATAGAGTGAATTGTCAAACATTACTGATTGGCACAGCGCGACTCAGCAGCACAAACAATTAGCCATGATGGGTGAGGTGCTGGAGTGGAGGCAGAGTAGTGAGGGACAGTGGTAGATTGGAGGAGAGGGAAACATTTTAGCTAGCAGGGAGGTGAGAGGTACGTTAAGAGGGTAACTCAGAGGGTAGGAGGTAGGCTTTTAGTTTGGTTTTGAATAAATCCTTGTGTATTGTTTCTCGGATGTCTGGTGGAAGGAAATTCCATGCAAGTGGAGCAAGAAGAGAGAACGAGCAGAAGCAGGAGGAAGCACTTGGTGGGTGAGGAGCCACAAGGGTAGTTGAATATTCAGAGCTGAGATTATGAGAAGGCTTGTAGAAGAGGATAGATATAGTGTGTTGCTTTACCGCGGATAGATTTGTGAACCAAGAGAGAAAATATTAAACTGGCCCTGTTTTGCACCGTCAGCCATTCAGCCTGGGGACGGTATGCGGAAGTAGGTGTGAAGTGAGGGAATTCAAAGAGAGTCCTGGTATCAAAGTTAATTATCTTGTCTAGAGGACAGAAAGCATAGTTGGGGAGAACAATGAGGATACTGTCACAGTAGTCCAGTTTAGAGAAGACAAGAGTGGTTAAGAGATGCTTGGCTGTGTTGAAAGGGAGGAGGTGACTGATGTTCCTAACATTTAGGAGGTTGAGGCGAGCTGCTGTTACTGAGGATACTTTTAGCTCCATGTGAGGGAACCACCCTTCCAGCAGCAGCACTAAGAAAATCAAAAAGCAAAATGTGCATATTTGATATTTGCCTACTCAACTGCAAACCAAATCACCATGGGCATATTACCAATGAATTCATGTTTGAAACTGGGTCTCTTTTTAGAAAAAAGGTTGTTTTAAAATGTGCCCCAAGTGAAATGAGACTTACCACCTGCTCAATTAAAATGGGGCTGAGCTATATTTTTGGGGGTTGAAGATGGCACTACATGGCACCTGTGCAGTTTTCTCTCGAGGCAGCCTATGTGAATATCCTTATTCTAGCCCAGCCCCGGCCAACCTGTCTGGGGTGAGTTTAAGCTTCAAGAACGGGAACACGCTTTCTTTTCTCGCTAATTTTTTTATCCTAACACATGAACTTTGTGAACCATCCTCAAGTGCTTGAATTCAGTTTGCAATAATCAGTAGATGGGTTGCCGATCTGTAAAACAACCTAGCAGCAGCAGGAGCACAGCTGCTTGCATGCATGTTCCGTCACGCGCCCCTCTTCTTAATGATAGGGTTTATGATATGTACAATGTAATGCACCGCCCCCCCCCCCCAGCCCCATTCCATGGTAATATGACATAACAAGTGCATGTCCGACCGTTACTTTGAAACGACCTACCATGCAGTGCATTAATCAAACAAAATAGCAAAATATGATGATGAGGCATGTGCATATAATGAGATACATCTGGTTTGCATGTGTGGGTGTGCAGAGTGCTGTCATGCCACAGTGGGAGGCGCTTTAACTTCAAATGTGCAGGAGCCGGAGTTCTACCAAAGCAAACGTCTTACTTCACTAGGACTTTGCAGACCAGCACAAGAGTGCCTAGAGGAAAGCTGCACCCCGTGTACTATATTATTGTTAAAGCGGAGGAGATTGTTGAGTGGTGCTCTTTCCCACTACTCACAGCGAGACCAACGCAAGCCTAACCACATTCCCACCTCTATGCATGTGCTTCCCCATTAAACATTCCATTTAAAATTGAGGCGTCTGCACTCTTTTAAAATACGTGTACACTCGGTGGTTCTCTAACACGAACGGTGTCCCGAACACAAAACGCAATTAAATGAGTGAGGAATCGGTGACATTTTCAAGCAAATTGATCAATGCCATTTTCCTATCCATGCCAGATATATACTGTAAAAAGGACTAGGCCTCGCCTGGCAAAATGCAGCGACGTGATCACAGGCCTCCATTTCAAGCAACTCCATTGGCAGAAAGGGTCCTCAACTCCCACCTTAAAAGCGCAATATTTAAACAAAATGACTAAACGTGGAAATATGATGCAGCAAACCCCGAACAAATGTGAGAAATTTTAAAATTAGTGAATATCATGGAAAAAGAAAAACATTTGGTGAATCATCGCCACCGGTCTCCATGCCAACCACAGCAAACAACCCTGGCAATTACAATTTCAAGCACACATAATTCTAGCACTGCAGGCACACAGCCAGCCCTTTTGCAGATCCGGGCTCAATGGCGAAGAAAGAAACGTCCTTTCCATTTCTGCCTTTTGCATGTGCACATCTGGGTATTCCTAGCTTATTATAGAGAAATGTACATATATATTAAGAGGGATGCAGGCAACTCATTGGCATGTGCAATGTGACTTAAAAAAGCATGACAAATGAATGTGTTCTCGAATTATGCCCATTGTCTGCCCATACAGCAATGCCCAATGAATGGTCTGGCAAGGCCTTTGAAAGACACAGCCTGGTTTGATATGTGCATTGCAGTGATCCAATAGACCCGGATTGTGAAATCCATTCCTTTCCAATGCATCGTGTGTGTGTGTCGGTGGGTCTGCATTCAATGTGGTCGGTTTGTGAAGGGTGCACCTGTCCACAGTTCATCTCTCGGGGTTATGCCCACACTTCAACGCCATGATCATTCCCTGTGTGCATCGACTAGTCATTGCACAGGCACTCTGCCCTCGTTGCTACGGTTGTGTCACGTAAATGATACCTGTCATCGGAGGGCACATTTCCTTTTTAGGGCATCTTGCGGCTCACAACAAGTTGTGTAGTTGCCAGGGATGCATGGCTTCCACAGTGGCATGGAGGATGCTCCGTTATCGCCCGAAATGGCGAGAAAGCTTCCATTTCTCCGGGCGTCATTAGGAGAAAGGGACTTGGTTTCCATTATGTCTGTGGTCTTATCAGAAGCCCGGAGGGAAGGAGCTCATAGCCTGCCACTGTTATTATGCAAACAACATCATCACCCTGCATAAATTGGCTTCCGAGGGCTAGTGCCAGGCTCTTTTAGTCCCCACGACTACATATTTAAATCAACTTGTAGTGCGTGCCTGCATGCGTGTGCGTGTACACCAGCGCTCCAATGCACAGGGGCTCCCGGGCACTGACCCACACATGGCATGCAAAATTGCGCGTCTCCTTTCACGTCTCATTGACCTGCTGCTATGCCGGTGTGCAACTGACTTGCACAGAAACGTGCGACATGCAGGGACATCAAAGGAGGCCCTTTGTTGCAGGAGGGAGGAGAGGGCACGTGGAGCTGCAGCAGATTAGCTGTGCAATCGGAAATCAACTCTCCAGGCAAGTCAAATAACAGGTGATTGGCAAACAATGTGGATGGTATGCCCTTTGGGTGCCACCCTTGTGTTCACTTGGGGCAAAACATGATCCAAAATGTAGTCAAAAAAAGAGAAAGAATGCGGGTTGCCGGGAGAAAGGCTGAGCAGAGCATAGATTGCAAACAGTAATAGAAACAACATGAATGTATGAAAGCTCTGGGAATGAGCGTGCGAAAGATTGGCACTGGATCGTGGTGTTTTATGTATTGGGGGAGGGATCCCTTGGTTCCTTGCTATATAATCAGGGGTTTGTGGACGTTTTCTGAACCCTCAATGGAGACAGTGTTTTGTCAATGAAAAAACCTAGATTCCTCACATGCTCTACGGGCCTTCACCCTGAGCCGTCTACTGCACTTTGCTGCCTCTTCTTGTTGTGCAAAAAATACATCTGCTGCATGTTTTTTGATTGGCTCACAAATAACCTCACCCACAGATCATCATTGAGGGGCTGGTCTCCTTCACAGCCAGCTATTAGGACTGCAATCCCGCACACAGTCCTGTATCAGGGCCATCAGATTGCAGGGTCGCATATTCGGGTTTCAGGAATGAAAATGCACAGAATAGTATTCGGTAAATTAGTGTGAGTTGGTAGGGTCAGTGTGTAGCCACACTTTGCTATCTAGAAAGCAAGGCAGCCACGCTATGTCATTAGATTCAGTGTAAAGATATGAACACTCAATTGACAGAGGACAATTTAGCCCCTTAAGCGGCTCCTGTTCCCATCTTCCATCTTGATTGGTGTTGAGAAGACGGAGGGTGGGTCTGAGGGGGGCACAGTGCACCCTAGCTTTGATTTGGGGATGAAGCAGTTGATGTCAAAGTCTGATCACGAGCTAACAAACCTTTTATAATGGCAAAATCCCATTGGAAAACGCTCTGTGAATCAGTCTCTGTGTGTTCATTATATCCACACCCATGTCAACAGAAAGACACAGCATGCTCCCTAAAGTGCAGTTAGCACCATAGATTGCAGCATTCAACATCCACAGAAAGGAAGACTCCTTCCAGCACATGGAGACCTGCCTGCCAGTCTCCTGGGCAGAAAGCTGGCCTTTTGTAAACGCTTCAGAGAGTTTGAGGGAAGAAATCAGAATACGGATGACTGATGGTAAATGAAGGTGCTAGCCGTGATGCGAAGGGGTATACATTATACTTTATTTTTTCAGGGATTTGTGGAGTCTGTCTGTACATGATACTGTGTGTGTGGGAGGGAGGGAGGAGGTGTCGAATTGTGGTGATGGGCAACAGGCTATAAAATCAGAACCAGGAACATGCTGTAAATTCAGGGCTTTGCCCCCCTTTCCAGTGCTATATACCCAGAGGATGTGTAATTTCTTAAATGCCCGGGAGGTGTCAGTGGCTAGAATCTAAATCGTGGGGTTTCCATCGGGTTTAGGAAGACCAGGTAGGTGCAATCCGTGTCAACACGATATGCTTTAATTCTGGACATTTTACGGAGATTCAGACATGAAATGTGAATCGCAGATACTCCCTTGAATTGACCGAGACTGAGAGCTTGTACCATTTTTTAGATTTGGTAACACTGAATCAATGTCATGGCAGTGTCATCTGTCATCAGAAATATGGAGATTTGTGGATCATTGGGGAGGATCTCTCAAAAACAGTGAGGGTTGTTTTTCCTATTCCAACTGGCCAGCCGCAATCATATCCATGTAAGAGATCGGAACACTATTCTGAGGGCCGGGTGATACCAGAAGCCAGGATCTTCGGCTGCAAGGTTTCTTTTAATATGCCTGACCAACACAAACAGCAACTGACTAACTTCAGTTGTAAGAGATACAAGGTGGCTTGGGTTGATAGGCGCAGGAACGTGTTTTCCTGCAGGGGTGCCATATGACCAAAAGCAAACCCAATGGGCTCAAATCTGGGGTTACTAAAAGAATGCTGTGCTCTGGTTGGTCTTTCTGCAGCAACGTTAATTCATGTTCCACGTGCCAAGTGCCAAAGGCTCCTCTTGAAATCAACAAGTCACTTTTTTGCTCAGACCAGCTTTCTAATTGTTTTAGAAAAAATCCCATCTGATTAGAATGTCCTTTTAGGACAGGGCTCTGCAACCTTTGGCTCTACAGATGTTTAGACAATGGGTCACGTCTGCCCCAACTAGCACTGCCAAAGGTGAAGGGGTCATGGAAATCTTAGTTAAAAACATCTGAAGAGCCTCAATGGGGGGAATCTAGAAGGCTCTTTATGGAGGCATGTCTTCAGATCGTCCTTTGGGTATATGGGGTTGCGGGGCGCTCCTAGGAAATGGGAAAATGTCACAGGCAGTGTAGCCGTTCACCTCCTAATAATTGCAACACTTACAGCTATCATACCATCTACAGGCCAACACATGTCTATAAATATACACATTCCCTTTTTATAATGCCATAAAAGCA
Organism: Ambystoma mexicanum; assembly: GCF_040938575.1. Classification (NCBI taxonomy): domain Eukaryota; kingdom Metazoa; phylum Chordata; class Amphibia; order Caudata; family Ambystomatidae; genus Ambystoma; species Ambystoma mexicanum. Next base: position 432,350,234 of record NC_090941.1, read on the forward strand.
TAACGACGCATAACAGAATTAACTTCAAGAAGTGTCTATCATATGAGATTTCCCAGCCTTTTGGAGCTCAGGGTGTTTAAAAGTGGCCACATAGCCGATAATAACACACATGTGTGTACTTTGGGATACACTATTTATATGCACAGCTTATTTCTTGTAATGGTTTTTGAAATATTATAGATACAACTAGAAAGGAGGAATCTAACGGGACGCAGAATTCTTTAAACAACAAGCGGACGTGATGAACTTGTCAACTGACATGCCAGGGTTGGCGCGATGAAGATGTTGGTTATTTTGTAACATATATATAGTTCTATTATCCAAGTATTGTAAATGTTGTGATTTAGTGGTGCACTTACTGGCAATCAAGAAAGTAAGACTTTGTATGCACACATTCCTGGAGTACAGCTGTTTGGTTGTTATTTACTGATCGGCAGACTAGCTTCATCGCTCTTGGAAAAACGTGCTATGGTGTAGAAGTGAAATTACGAGTGATGGTTACCTATACAATAGAGAAGTGATGATGGGGTCAAATGCAGCCATCCTCTTGATCTTCAGACAAGAGAAAATACAACCCAAGACACTGAAGATGTGGCACACCCTTCATAGCGGTACACAAGTTGTGTGTGTGTGTGTGTGTGTGTGTGTGTGTGTGTGTATCAGCCAATCCTTAAAGGAGCTAAACAGCTTACATTGGGAGCAATAGGCTTGCTAACAGCAGGTCTTGTTCTTGTTGCGTTGTCTTCCTACATCACACACATGCATTGTCACTCGGCTGTGCTTTGTACCACCATAGTAACACATCCATATTGTGGCGCTGAATACCTGTAAATGGGAGAGTCTAGACCACATCAAAAACATCACCTCACTGAGCGGATGGAGATGATACCAGAAAATGTCTGCCGTGCCCATGAAGAGTCATGGCATGGAGCAAGGGAAAGCTGGAGAGCAGAAGACACTGCACAAGGAAGGTATGCCTGCGTATCATTGTGCAAAGACTGATCCAGCAGCCGAGGAGAACAGCCTGCATGGTTAATCTCTGTGCTGGGCGCCGGCTGAAGCAGACGGCTCAGAGAACTATGGGAAGAGAGGTTTGCCGTCCAACCGCACCCTGCTGGCATGAATTCACTTGCAGCTTTGGAGCCTGACTCCCAGAGCCTATTTCCAATGGGATTGTGCCATTATAAAACACGTTTGTGAATCCAGCCCTGGGTCTCCAAATGAAGCCAGGCCAAGGTGTTTCATGGGCACCTGTGCATGTTTACGTTTATACGCCCTGGAAACATATTTATGTATATTTCTTTATACATTAAAGCGCAGTTGTGCAACCTGGTTTGAGCAAAGACCACAGAGGTATGATTGAGCCCAGATTTTATGAAGGAAGAAGGTCTGGCCAGAAAGCAGGTGTTTCAGACTCTATGAAACAAGACTGTTCAATACGGTTCCCGCCCCATCCATCCAGGTGGTAATATGTGTTCAATTGTGTTTGCCTTTGAATGGGAGTTGAATTTGACAGCTGGGCTGTGGCAGGTGTGTAACATTGCTGATAATTGAACAAGTAGGGTGGGCTGGTGATACCTTAGAAGAGTGGTGTTCAATCTGTGAAGCTGACCCCCCCCCCTAGCCCCCTAGAGGGCATGAAGCATGTAAGGGGCGTGTGGCCGAGGATCTTTAACATTGGATCATAGAGCCCTTTTTAATGGACATTATAAGCATTTCATTGAAAATATAAACACTTGTAGATGTAACAATAGTTTTACCCAAGGGCTGCCTTAGAGACAAAAACGACGTTATTTAAAGTGACATAAAAAGTTACCCATTAAGCTAGTGCCTGTTTTGGTTCCCAAACATCATACCTTTTGTTTCTCATTTAAAAAAAAAAATCTGTTATGGGATGGGGTCACTATTGCCAAGAACGAACACCGCTAATTTGGAACAGAATAGCAGCTCATGGAATCCCATACTGCAGGGCCGTCATCGGCCAGTAAGAGGGCGTGGCAGGGCAGAAGCTTCCAGCCGCGACCACTGATTGGAGACGGCCTCGTCCAATCCGAGCTCCCCTCTCCTTGGGATCTGTGTACTCGGGTATAACCCTCAAGGACTGTGAACGGGGGAAAGCCTCAATCGTACATTGTGGACGTGGCTAAATGTCCCCAGATTGGCAGTGGTGTGGTTAAAAGACCAGTGGATGCGTACATCTCACATGGCTGTAAGTGGGGGACACTTCAATAACTGCTGGTGGCCCTTACCAACGGATCCTTACCAAACATCATGTTCTATAGAAAATAAAAGTAAATAAATAAACTGTCGGTGTGCTCAGGACATGATCAGTGGGGAGTGGAGTGCATGTGGCTGTATGCTATTGGGCAACGCACTACTGAACTCCCTGAACTCCATCGGCTAGAGTCATCTGTAGCATTGTGTGCGAGCTAGCTTGACACACATTGGCATCACCGACCGTCTGAAATTCGTATAATGCCAACCTGGTGTAAAGGCACATACAAGAGCAACACTATAACCGGATACCTCGGTGTTTAAGACAGTGTCAGCTCAGGTCCTTTTATAAAAAAAAAGGGGGCGATATCTTGGGTTGCAATCTAGATGAAGTGAGAACGCGTCCATTCTAAGCCTGAGCGAAGGTCTCCTTATTAAGATAGCAGAGATCTATGGGGTTCGGGGTATCCTGCATACAGAGTTGCACATGTGCCCATGTCTTGGGTGCAAGGGGCATTGCCAATGGTCCTGACTCGGCATGGCCTCGATCTTCTATCCAACCCCTTAAATATATCAGCACCTCCACCCATGCCTATATTCACGGCGGTAATATAAGTATATTAAAATGCTCCTTGGTGCACATTAAAATGCCTGCACATCCAATGCCGCGAAGGCCAGTCTGTGCACACAGTCGTGGCGACACAGCCAATAAGCAGCAGGGTTCTCCGGGTGTGGTGATGTCAAGTTTGAGGGTAAAACCAAGGCCTGTGTTTACAACGCCACTTTCACACCGTCGCCGTTATTTAATTTCAGTCGAATCGCCTGCCTGGCTCGGTTACACGGTGTAGTGTGTGCCGAGCGTGTACGTCCTGCAATATCAAGGGTGCCAAGTGAACTCAGCTGCAATCAATAAGACCACAGCACCGGCTAATTCTGCCACCACCCTCGCAAAGGCGAACATCAAATGTGTGAATACCACTGCGCCTCCCCTCCCCCCAACCCATATCGCATAGCACCTAATACGAAGTGGTTACTTCATTCCTGCTTTGGCGTGAATGCAATAGCCAGCGCAGGGATGTGGCGAGGGGGAGGTTCGGTGTGAATTAAGCGCGAAGCTGTCGGCTCCGAGGGTGGATTGTCAGAGCAAGCCGTGTGCTGCATAGGCATGCATGCGCGTGCCTGCTCATTTAGGCAGCCTGGCTGCTGTCAACGCGTGTGCCAGGGACAATTACTATATGGCTGTAACGCCGTGTGCGATTGATGTCCCTTGATGGGAGCAGGGAAAGCGTGAATCTGTGTTGGTGGTGTGGTTTGTGCACCTATGCAGGCACCAGACTCACGTTTCAGTGCCATGACACATGGGGGAGACAGACATGGTTAGAGCGCTTAGCAGTGCTGCCGCAGGCTCTTACCTGGATGACGGACATGCGGTTGGTGGAGGTCTCCGTCGGGTTGGTGGCGGGCCCCGTGAAGCTGGTGTGGCAGTGTCCCTGCGGCACGGTCAGGCTGTTGGAGCTGGGCTTCAGGTACATGACCTCGGAGCGCGGGGAGCTGAGCGGCAGCCGCGTCTGGTAGTCGAAGTACATGGGCGAGGTGGCCAGCGAGGGGCTGCTGACCACGTTCATGACGTTCATGGCGCTGCGCTCCTCGCCCTCGCTGGGCACCAGCATGATGTCGTTCTTGTTCAGTTTCTTCTTCTTGCCCTTGCCCAGCTGCGGGTGGCTGTACTCGGCGATGCGGCAGTTGTAGGTGCGGATCTCCTTGTTCTCGCGCTTGCACTTGACGGCGATGGCGATCATGGCGGCCAGCAGGATGATGGAGATGGCGCTGAGGGTGACGATGAGGGGCAGCGACATGTCCCAGTGCTGCTGCTCGCCGTTCACCCGCGGCGTCCCCTTGGGCAGCGAGGGCCCGGCAGAGGCCTTGATGATCAGCTTGGCCACGGCCGAGAGGGTCGGCTTGCCGTGGTCCGTCACCTTGACCACCAGTTCCACCACAGGGGCCACTTCCTCCCAGTAGGGGTTCAAGGTGCGCAGCTCGCCGCTTGCCGGGTCCATCTCGAAGAGGTGCTCCTCGTTGCCCTCCACGATCTCGTAGGTGAGCCGCCCGCTCTCCCCCAGGTCCTTGTCCGTGGCCCGCACCGTGCCCACCGTGTAGCCTACCCCAACATTGCGGGGCACATCCAGCACGGCCGTGTCGTTGAGCAGGGGCGGCTGCACGATGACGGGCGCGTTGTCATTCACGTCCAGCACAATGACCCGCACTGTGGCGTTGCTCTCCAGGTGCGGGGAGCCCGAGTCTTTGGCCTGCACCCGGAATTCGAAGTACTTGGTCTGCTCGTAGTTGAAGGAGCGCAGTGCGTAGATTGCGCCATTGGTGGGGTTGACGGACACATAGGTGTAGATGGACACGTCGCCCAGGTTCGAGGGCAGAATGGAGTAAGACACGGTGCCGTTCAAGCCCTGGTCCGGGTCCGCGGCCATGACGGAGCCCAGGTACTCGCCCGGGATGTTGTTCTCGGGCACCTGCAGCGCGTAAGATGCGCGGTTGAAATGCGGAGCGTTGTCATTCTCGTCTAGGATGCGCACGCTGAAGGAGCGGCTGGTGTTCAGCGGGGGTGTGCCCAGATCCCGGGCCACGATGGTGACATTGTACTCTTCCTGGGCCTCTCGGTCCAGCTGCCGCTCCGTCACCACTGTGTAAAAGTTGTCATAGTTCTCCTCCAGGCGGAAGGGTGCGCCGCCCAGCACCCGGCACTGCAGCTGCCCGTTCTTGCCCGAGTCCCGGTCGGTGACCCTCACCAGAGCAATGACGGTGCCCGGGGGCGCAGCCTCGCTCAGAGCGCCCTGGCGCACAGACACGAAGCCGATGGCGGGCGCGTTGTCATTGCGGTCACCCACCCTGACAGTCACCTTGCAGTGCGCGGGCACCGGGTTGGGGCCCTGGTCCCGCGCCTGCACGTCAATCTCGAGCAGCCCGCTCTCCTCGTAGTCCAGCGCGCCCCGCAGCGTGATGAGCCCCGAGTGGGGGTCCACGGAGAAGAGCTCCCGCACCCGCTCGGGCGTCGAGCCGCTGAAGGAGTACACCACCTCGCCGTTGGCCCCGTCGTCGGCGTCCGTGGCGTTCAGGTCGATGACTGCGCGGCCCACGGGCGTGTCCTCGGGGATGTCCACGGTGTACGAGGTGGCCCCGAAGACGGGGCTGTTGTCGTTGGAGTCGGTGACCCGCACGTTGATGAGCAGCGAGGCGGAGCGCGGGGGGTCCCCGCCGTCCTGGGCGCCGAGCAGGAGCGTGTGTCGCTCGTGCTCCTCCCGGTCCAGCGCCCGCTGCACCACCAGCTCCGGGAACTTGCTGCCGTCGCCGCGGGACTTGACTTCCAGCGAGAAGGCGCCGTGCTCGTTGTGGCTCAGCGTGTAGGTGCTCAGGCCGTTGTCCCCGGAGTCCGGGTCGTGGGCGCCGGTGAGCGGGAAGCGCGTGCCGGGGGCCGCGTTCTCCGAGATGTCCAGGTCCAGCTGCTCGGCCGGGAAGGCGGGGGCGTTGTCGTTCAGGTCCTGCACCTCCACCTTGACCATGCAGATCTCCCGCTCGTTGGCGAAGACCTCCAGCGAGAGCTGGCAGCGGGCGCTGCGCCGGCACAGCGCCTCGCGGTCTATGCGCTGCTTGGTGTAGAGCAGCCCGCTCTCGGGGTCCACGTCCAGCAGGTGGGGCGCCGAGTTCTCTAGCACCCGGAAACTCGACTTCCTCCCCCCGCCGCCGCCGACCACCGACGGGCCGGGTACCAGTCGAGCATCCTTGCCGATGTTTCCGATCACCGTGCCCGCCTCCCGCTCCTCGGACACGGAGTAGTTCAGGTTCTTCAGGGTCAGGGCGGGGGCCCACAGCAGCAGGGAGAGGAGGCAGATGGACAGGTACATCCCCGAAGCTCGGTGGCTATGGGGCTTGGAATCGGTGGTCGCTGCCCCCAACCGTGACCTCGATGCTGCTTTCCGTAGTCTCTGTTCTCCTCCTGTAATGTACCATGTGTCCGGGTTCCCTGGCATCAATGGGCACTCCTTCACATAAGATGGACCCCCCCTTCAACCCACTTGATTTGCTCCACCTTTCACAACAAAATCTTGTTCTGCACGTAATACTTCCTATGAATCCCCCGTTTCTATGTATTATTTATTTATTTATTCCTTAAGTATCTGCGCTTGCTCCTCCTTTTTTCATCTCGGACTTCCGCTTCTTTTCCCACCTTTTCCTATCGCCCCTTCTTCACCTAACCCCCTCCTTCCGTCGCCCTTCTCTCCCCAGTTAATACTCTCGCACCACCTCCCCTCTGCGATGTTCTGCGTCCTCCTCTCTCCGGAGCTCGCGGACCTGTTGATTTAAAGCCCCTGCAAGACAGATGGGCGGCCAACAAACCAGTGCAACCCCAGGCTGCCGGGCATCAGATGCGGTTCCAAGTCCAACGCAAACACAAATCGCCACAATCCATCATCCCAGTCGGCTGCTTCTTGGGAAATCCGAAATAAAAATCAGAAATGCTGTTTCACCCTGAGGCGCACGTTCACCTCTGCGGGGAGCAGGCTGCTGGCGGGCTCGGGGAACGGCGGGCAAGGGAGGCGTTGTCGGGAGGACAGGCGGCAGAATGGCTTATGGCAGTGGCATCGTCCATGATCCGGTGGGAGGGGGTTGGTGCAGGTCAAGGTCCGCGGACGTTCGTTCCAGTGGGTTGAGAGCGCTGTTGCTGCTTCTTCGCTGGGAGTGCTCGCTGCATTTACAGATCTAATCTTGCCTGACTGGCGGCGGAGAGCGGCATCTCCACGTCGCCGCCACGGGTAGGCTTCGTGGTTCTCGGGTGGAAGCGAATTAAAAAAAAGAAAAGGGAGGGAATAGTTACACCTTCCTGAAAACCTTCGTTTTCAATGACGTGACGAGGAAGTCCTGGGAAACATGTTTTATTCTCACAGGTGCACGGCAATGGTGAATTCCACTAGCAAGCCACACTACGGGTCAGTTCCATGACAGTTCGCTTTTTTTTGCAGTGGAGTTAAAAAACAAACGGCAATCCATGGGCGGCAGACAACAAGCAGTGGAGTAAGGCAAACACAAGGGGGTGTCCAATGTTGAAGGGGAGCAGCGACCGCAGTCAAAGGGGATGAGCGCAGCTTCCTTCCCGTTCAGCGAGCCCTTCCAGGGACGCTGCTCCTCAGCCCTCCTCGGCAGAGACAATCGGGTGGGGAGGAAAAAAAACACGGTGACAAATCGTTCAATCGAATCCAATCAATGGGTCCAAAAACAGCAATCAGTGGTCTGGTGTGTGATGCAGCTGCAGTCTCCGGCTATAAAGTCTCCCTGGGCATCTTGGGTAGGAGGAGCAACAGCCCGCGGCTCTGAGGGTGGGCGATCACCTCGAAGCGCGGGGGTGGCGGGGGCGCTGTGGTGAGGGGCTCCAGGGCCGCCAGCCAGAGAGACGGCGGAGATGGAGCGACTGAGTCGGGCGCACCGAGGCAAGTCCTCGCCGAGCCCGCTCCTCGCCTGCCGCCACACACACACACACAGGGGCTGCGGTGCTGCTTTCTAACGGTCTGCTAGCCACTTGACGGAGCAAACCCAATCCAGGATGCGAGAGGTGAGGGTGGCGATGGTACGACTCCACCGGCTGGCACCCCTCAGCCACATCCAGAGGAGGGAGGGGTGAAGACGTGACCTGCAGGCAGATTGGATCCTGGGTTCTTTGTAGATTGTCTCAAAGATATGTCCGTGTCATTCACACATATAGTCCACAAAAAATCTGCGCGCGGCAGTAGAGCTGTTTCCTTTACATCCAATGCTGTTTTTTTTTTTTTAAATTTAGATGAAGAACAGGAGTGGGTGAACTGCGGTTGCAGCTCCAAGTCGCTGGTATATGCTTGCCAGTTGTGAAGTCCAGATTTCAGAGCTTGGCGTGCGGTGCCTGCCGTCTGTGCTTGAGTGTGTGTGAGAGGGTCGGTGGAGCCGGTGGTTGCAGGACGCACGGCAATGCGGGGGCTGCTTCGGGGCGCGCAACAGTTGTGTGTCTGCAGCTGTGGTGCCCCGCTCCCCCGCAGCCCTCCTGCGCCTCTTGCCGACTGACTCGCCGCACCTCCGAGCCCCAGCTTAAACATTGATACTGCTGCCCGCCAGCCAATCCTCGCCCGGGGCTGGACCTGCCCCCGACCCGGCCTCCAATGGCTGCGACGGGGCGGGTCCGGCGGCGGCGGCGGGAGTGAGGGGCCGACGCTGCTCTGTGCGGGGTGAGCGGGGGACGCTGCACCTGCTGCTGCTGGCCCTGCCTTCTGCCACCGGACTAGGGGGAGGGGCCAGATTTTTGAAAAACACAGATTTCGAAAAATGCCCTGGAAACGGCGTCTGATGCGGGCGCAACCTGGATGGGCTCTAAACCAGCTGCTGCATTGCGTTCCGGGGGGGGGGGGCTTGGACCCCGATCCGGGCAACGTGCATCCCACTTTTGCAATAACGGCCCTGGGCATAGCCAGCTGTGGAGGGGTATGATGGCCCCTTTATACAGTGGTACCTGCAGACACACGGTTCTTAGATGCTCGATTGGAGGGCAATAGTTTGTGCTTGGTACACCTTTTGCACACAACTGTTCAATAAAGGCGTATAATTAATGTGTGGCTTTTTTCCGCTGTGTATCTAAGGCGTCCTCGTCACAGGATTGCATCCCCCCGCGCCAGCCCACCTGCACCCGCGCCCCATCATTTACCATCTCCCCCTCTACATTGTTCTCCCTTTCCGCACCCCAAGTCCCAACCCAATCTCTCATTTACACCGTTCTCCCCCTCGCCTGCCTTCTGAGCGTCCTGTTGCCCTCTCTGGCAGCGTGCCCACACCTACGCCTGTCTAGCTTAATCGCGTTTCCTTTGCCAGGTAACTTCTTCCCTTCCAGCGCACCCCTTTTTACTTGGTCCCCTTTACAAGTTACCCGTATGCCCTTGTTCCACATCCCTACCCCTACCCCCTTTCCTCATGCCATTTGCCCTTCACGCCATCACACTCATGATCTTGCTTGACCTCTCTCTTAATCTTTTCCAAGTTCCCCTCTCTCATATAGCCCACCCCCCACCTCGCCGTGTTACTTCCATCACCTAGTCACCTCTCCATGTTTCCTCTTGTGCACCCCCCACATTTTCTCCATGCCTATCGCCATCTTTTCTCCCCATTGCCCGCTTTCTGCCCCATCCCATCCAAGCCCCACTCCAGCTCCGACGCCCTGTTTCGCTCTGTCTTCTGTTTGCTTGACACCAGGCCGCCTTTCACCCTCATCCTCACTTCTCTTTGTGAATGGTACATTGGCATCGCTCCTACTCATTCTAGCCCCCACCGCGGCCCTGGCCAGGACTGGTATTCCTCGCGTTTGTTCCTGGCACCTCCTAGCGTTTGGTTTGTGTGCAGTGTCCCGGCTTAGTGAGCTGATCCGCCTAAAGTGAAAGGCAACGAGATCTGGGAAGCGCTGTTCAGTCCCCCACCCCCTATTCAATTTTAAGCTGCCTCCGTCTGCGGGCTCAGCACCACTTGTGTTAGGGGGACACACACTGTGCCGCCACGCGCCCTTCTCGAAGAACCTCTCCCGGGATGAAAGCAGCGCCGCACCCAAAGCATATCGCAACTCTGTCTCTGCAATCATGCATTAAATTCACCAATCCATCCGTGCACAAAACCCAGCAACGGATGCCTTGCAACTCCAGGAAGACCAGGGTACAGAGTTGGGGGATGCCCTTTGGACTGTGGCAAACACAGCGGTGCCACCGCGTGCTTCAAGCATCCCGCCATCCATGCCACATTCTCTGCTCCCTAGCAACAGGGCAGATGCGCTCAGGACGCACACATGCAACCCTCCTTGTTTTCCTGCCCCGCTACCAGCGTCCGTCCACTCGCCAAACCCGCCCTGCAATTAGCAGCGGCTCTGTTTAAAGTTCAATTTGCCTCGCACGCAGCCACAGTGGGCGCAGGCGTAGTGAAAAATTGATGCATTGAAATAGAAAAGGTGAACGTTTTCATTGCCCGGCTATTGATCTCTATTCATAAATACTAAAGCCGGGCTGCCATTTATAAATTGTGAATGACTGATGTGTAAGTGTTAACATGAATGATTTAGGCTATTGAGAAAATCAAAGCAGGTGCTATTGAAACAACATTCGTTGAGCGTCGTCCATTTGTCGCTTGTTTAATGTTCCAGGTAGCGGAGCTGTGTGTGTCCTTTGAACGGCCGTGTAACCTTCGCATCTCTCTTTCCCCTGGAATGATTGTGCACACCAGGACACACTATGGCCGTGGGCTCCAGGCGCACCATTTGATTAACTGAAACAAGACATGAAATGTAATATATTCTTGTCCTGGTGACACTAATGCAGGGGTAAGCAAGCTCAGCCCTATAGACCCAAATCCACCCCGAGTTGCCACTGTAGCCACGTACAATATACACTCCAATACATGGAATGCACACGAGGTCATTTGCATAAGGGTTATCAAGAAAACCTGGCATAATTTGCTCCCTGAAGGCGCCGTCCTTCAGACCACTTCACACACATCGTGTGCTCATTTGAATGGACACAGGCAAATGTCATGGATCCGCTCCATTAAAACAAAAACCCCACATAATTACAGTGTGTATCTAGTGCTTCGTGTAATGTTATTCCAGTTTCTAAGCACGCTATTCATTGCTGCTCTTATTACCTAATATCATATCATGTATTCACCTCCAGCGATGAAGGACGGAGTCAGTCGTGCCGGTATTCTTGTGGGGGAAGGCTGGTCCCACGCCAGAGGCAAGAACTTATCTGGTTCATTTGCTTGCATATTGGTAATTTTACAATTTCTTAAAATTTCTCCTTTTCCCCAGATCCGTTATACCTATGCTGACAATTTGGAAAGTACATACATGTTTTTTTTATGAAATAATGCATGTATATTGTGCATTATATAGTAAGAAAAAGGCAAAACCCACATCACAACACAAACCATATATATATATATATATATATATATATATATATATATATATATATATAGATATCATTTTTTTTTTCAGTGAAAACACTTTTTTAAAGGGACGTTATGGTTAAGTTGCACTGATAAAAACCTATGAAATTCAGTGCAAAAACGTTGTTAAAGGGACGTTATTTTGGACTAATAACAACCTATCAATATTATGGTTACAAGTACCACCGAAAACCCCCAGAAATTTGCCAGTTACGGTAAGCTCAGTAATCATAACTCGCGCCACCACCGTGCACTGCTAAGACTAACCCATTACATCAAAGATGACATATCTAGGCCAGGTGGTTTTCTTCACTGACAGGAACAAAACATTCTAAAGGTACTATATTTGTAGACCATACCCTTCTCATATGTTCCTACACTACTTTTCTTGGGGTTCAGTCACATCCTGTGATACATATACATAGGGAAAGAAGCAGGCCTAAAACACAACAATCATTTCTGTGCATGAAGATAATCAGTTAGGTTATGAACACTTTCTGGGAGCACTGCTAATTTTTTGCGTACTTTACTTTCCCTGTGCACGCTCATATTTGTATGTGTTGTGGTCTCTTTATGTTTTGTGTGTAGTAGTACAATTATGTAGTAAGTGAGGCATTGTTAGCTACTTATTACATGTTTCACAGTACGCAAAACTCTGAAATGAAAGCATTCATCATTTTACTATCCAACATGGCAAGATTTTGAACATTGCACCTCTATGGTGCAAGCTGCAGACAATGCCTACGTTTCTACATGAATAGGTTCATGTACTGGAAAGAACTCTGTAATGCAATGGTGTTTATAGCAATGCATTGCTTAATGAACTATGTATCTCATGATAGCTCTCCCAATGACCTCTGGTAGTTTTCTGCCAACATTATAATGACAATCCCTTGTGGAGGCTTTTCATGAAAACTATATGCACATGTGGTGTCATCAGTGATGTCATCAATTGCATTTGTGATGTCATCTTTGATGTGCTCGGTGTTAGACTTAGTAGTGCACTGTGGTGGTGCAAGTTATGGTTGCTTAGCTTACAAGGTTATAAGCCATCTAAAAATGTTGAGACCCCCCTCTAATTTCGCCCTTGTTGAGAAAATCCCACCAAACGTTATAAAACATGTCTATCTCGATCTATAATCTTTTTGCAAACTTCTTCTGTGTAGATGTGTCGAATAGCACCACATTTATATGCCTTTACATTATTGTGGGACACCCATCTAACTCTGCCCCATCTTGACAGAATCCCACCAAACCTTGCAAAACCATTTATATCTAGATCCAAAATCGTTTAACCAACTGTTATGCAGATTCATCAAATGGCACCACATTTATAAGCCATTACAATATTTTGGGACCCCCATCTAATTTTGTCCCCTCTTGACAGAATCCCACAAAACTTTGCAAAACCATTCAGAATTAGTTCTAGAATATAATTACATGCAGTTTCATTGAGTGGCAACAAAGTTATAAACCATCCAAATACTGCTTTTCACCAACCCTGTAATGAAGAAATGAGCACAGATCTCCAAGGACATCTGAAGTTCCGCGAACACTAGAGAACTGTCCCAGGACATCTGAAGTATTCATAGACTTTCAGGGATTAAAACCACCCATGTTTTGGCTTCTTAAGGCCATATCCCATCCCCACTTTCCCCAGAGATTGATTGTTGAGTTTGACAAGTGCAATGTTGCGTTTTTTTTTCTTTTTTCAATGCAGTGTTCGCAGACACCAGCAAAAGTCTGCGAATCCAATGTGGCGGTTGTTTCAAGAAAATTGACGCATTTCACGTTTTTCTCCCTCCAATCAGCGGGCGCGCCCATTGTCCGCGGACTTCACGCCGCCCGATTGGCTAATCAGATGACTGTCCGCGGAAAGAATGGGGAAATGGGTCAGCGGAGCCAGATATCAATAATTATTTTAACGTTTAGCCTGTTTTAAAGAAAACTACCAGATGTTTTTATACCACATTTACAAAAGGCGGCTTTTTGGGACCAAGCCGCCGCTCCTGCTGCAAATTTGGTGAAAATCCATCCAGCGGTTTGGGCTGTAGGCGTAAGCAAAGTTTTTTCCCATTATGTCTATGGAAAAAAATAATAATTTTGGGACCCCCTTATGACTTTGCCCCCGTTGACTAAACCTCACCAAACTTGCCAGATTAATTCAGAGCGGGTCATATACATTTTTTGCAAAGTTTGGTGAGAATTCGTTTAGGGGGAGCAAAGTTATAATCCGCCCAAAAAGTGCTCTTCCTATGGGTTTAGCAACTTAACATTAACTACACGGCCGCTACCGCAGGATGTGTAATATACATATATATATATATAAATATATATATATATTTTTATTTATTTATTCACTGAAAAAACGTTATTAAACGGACGTAATGGTTAAGATGCACTAATAAAAAGCTATGAAATTCAGTGAAAAAACATTGTTAAAAAGATGTTATGGTTATAAGTAAAACCAAAAACCCCAGACATTCACCAGTTATGGTAAGCTAAGCAACCATAACTCGCGCCACCACCGTGCACTGCTGAGCCTAACACCCAGGATATTGTAACGCTCACCTGATTCCCGCAGAGGCGCCGGTCTTGACTGGGTTAATGCCATATCTTCAAAGGTGATGTGTAATACACGGTTGGCTCTTTGGGCTGGACCTCTGTGCACTGTATGTCTGACTCGAAGAGTAAGATGTCTGCAGATAGAAAATATGGGATTAATGAACTGGGGTTATTGGGTGCCTCTCTCCTCTTCCCTTTCACATCTCCTGTAGAACCCCAAAGGTTAACGCCCTCACCTTAGGTAAGTGAACGCCAAGCTCTCCATCTGCCTCGGGGCAGGGTGCCGTAACCAGTTTCTTCACTGGATAAGGGTGCAGGCCTCTTGACCTCAGAGGACTGCTGTCCGTCGTTAACTGCACGAACGGTAAGTTCTGGGCACTTCAAATGTCTTAAAAGTCTTTTGTAATGATATCTCTTGTTTTGCAGGGTTCCGGCGATGGCGGATGGCGGGCTGAAGAGAATTGAGGATCGAACCCGCGTGAGGAATAGAAGCGCCTGGAAGCACTTAAGTAAGCGCTTGTAGCCTGCTTCACGATGCGCACTAACTGTCCCTTTTATCTTGCAGGTACAAGTTCGGAGCTTTAGAGAAGCTGAAGGGTGCTGGAATACCCACTGGATTCGGCGTGGGAAGGAGTAATGGCACCTGAGTAATAAAGTTGCCCAATGTCTTTAAACGCACCTTCTTTTGTCTTTCAGATGCGGGACGCAGCGCCGAAGACCTCCGGAGCGTGCGAAGAGCTGGTGAGCTTTTGTCTTTCAGATGTCGGAATGCAGTGCGAAGACCTCCGGAGCATGCGAAGAGTAGGTAAGCCTTTGTCTTTCAGATGCCGGAATGCAGTGCGAAGACCTCCGGAGCATGCGAAGAGTAGGTAAGCCTTTGTCTTTCAGATGCCGGAATGCAGCGCGAGGCGTTGGTGACAGCCGATGGACCAGGTAAGAGATGTGCTGCCACTGAAGACCGTAGTGCTAACCTGTTCTTTCTTTGTCTTTACAGGTGCTGCTGAAGACTGGATTCCAGGATGATAAGCCTTTGTTCCCTTAGGCCCAGGATCAGAAGCTGAAGACACGATGAGCGTTCTGCTGCAGAGAATGCAGAATAACGCAAAGCAAGATTCATCCATCGGGTGTGGTTTAAATAGCCTCCTGTAGTGCTTAGGCTTTTTCTCCTTCCACAGCCTCGCCTAGGTAAGAAAAGAGTTCCTGCTATCCTGAAAAATTCCAGTGTTCAGAAGCAAGGGAGTGGCTCCTGCCCCACCCACCAGGAAAAGTAGTCCCAAACAGAAGAGGATCAGGGGCTCAACTGGCAGGTAAGTAAGCAGCATGGTCTGCTGCAGGTAAGTCCACCCAAGCATTATGAGCCCGGCGCTTCCAGCGCTGGGACTGGGCATCTTTATGAGCCTGGTGCCACTGGTGCCAGGACAGGGTCCAAAAGGTCCCAATTGGGACTGGCTGGCACTCGGAACCGGGGTTATGGGTCTGCTTCCAAGGGAGTTGGGCAAGTCCTGATCTTTTGGAAGCAGAGGTCATGACAGCACCCCCCCTCAAGGCCCCTCCCAAACCGGGCTTCTCCGGGGGTTTTGGCTTGTTAGGAAATGTTAGATGAAATCTTTTGATTAGACGAGGCGCGTGGACATATTCTGCAGGTTCCCAGGATCTTTCTTGGGGACCGTAGCCTTTCCAGTCAATCAGGTAAAATAGTTTAGATTTGGAGATCTTGGAATCCAGGATGCTTTTGACTTCAAACTCGAGTTCTCCGTCAACTAGAATAGGTTTTGGAGATTTAGTTAGTCGGGTTTGAGGTTGCACGGGTTTTAATAGAGAGACGTGGAAGACCGGATGTATCTTCATGTGAGGGGGCAAGTCCAACTTGACCGCTACTGGATTTACTATGGTAGTGATGGAATAGGGACCAAGGTATCTTGGGTTGAATGTGCGTGGTCCTTTTAGAGGTAGATATTTGGTGGATAACCAGACTTGATCTCCTCCTTGATACTGGGGGGCTTCCTTCCGATGTTGGTCTGCTCCTTTCTTGTATTGTTCTTTAGCCCTTTGAAGGTGAGAAACGGCTTCCTTAAAGGCTTGGGTGATTGTAGAATGCAGGTGGTCTACTGCTGGTGTTCCAAGATCTTGGAGTGGATCCAACTCCGAGGTTCGAGGGTGACTACCGTATAAAAGAAAAAACGGGGTCTTCCCAGTTCCCGAGTGGACAGAATTATTGTAGGCATATTCGGCTATCCAAAGGATATCTTTCCAAGTTTTTTCAGTTTGTTGTAGCATGCAGCGCAAATACTGTTCCAGAGTTTGATTGGTCCTCTCGGTTTGTCCGTCGGTTTGAGGGTGGTGGCTGGTCGAAAGTCTCACATCAATTTGAGCCGACCGACAGCAACTTCGCCAAAAATGAGAAATAAATTGACTCCCTCGATCCGAAATTAGAACTGAAGGAAAACCATGCAGTCGGACGATGTTTTCGAGAAATTCTCGGGCCAGAGTTGCTGCTGTTGGTAAGCCTTTGAGTGGAATGAAATGCGCCATCTTGGAGAATAGGTCCACGATTACTAGGATCGTATTGTATCCGGAGCATGGAGGTAGATCGGTGATGAAGTCCATAGAAAGCGTATGCCAAGGGCGAGGTGGGATGTCAATAGGGCGTAAGAGGCCGGCTGGTTTTTCCTTTTGACTCTTGTTTTGGGCGCATACTCCACAGGACATTATAAAGTCTCTGATATCTTTTTTCCAAGACGGCCACCAGAAGTAGCGCTTGATCTTTTCCGAGGTTTTGGCCATACCGGGACGTCCTTCCATTAAAGAATCGTGATAACAAGAGATTACCTTTTTCTGTAAATCTGTGCTGGGCCGGTATAACCGTTCTTGGAAATATAATAGGTTGTCCTTCACTGTAAAGTCCTTTCCCTGCAGATGCCAATTCTGTATGTCTGCTGGAGTTACCAGTAGCCTGGCTTTATCCTTAACTTCCTCTATGGATTGTGTGGCGATTACACCCAGAATTCTTTGTTCGGGAATGATAGGTACAGGTTTAGGCAGCACATTTTAGGATTAGGATTAGGATTAGGTTTAGGATTGATCAAATGTTCTTCCACTCCCATCCGAGAAAGGGCATCAGCTTTACCGTTTTTTGTACCAGGTCGATAGGTGATTATGAAGTCAAACTCGGCAAAGAATAGTGCCCAACGGAGTTGCCTAGAGGATTGAGCTTTTGCGGTTTTCAAATATTGCAGGTTTCGGTGATCTGTAATCACAGTAACGGTGTGTCGGGCCCCCAGAAGATAATGCCGACAAGCCTTAAAGGCGGACTTGATAGCTAGAAGTTCCTTATCAGTAATAGTGTTATTGATTTCAGGAGGCGAGAATTTGCGGGACCAAAATGCCACAGGATGCAACTGTTTGGTTACTGGGTCCTTTTGCGATAGAACTGCCCCCATGGCAAGGCTCGAAGCATCAGTTTCAACGATGTAGGGGAGTTCTGGGCGAGGATGTTTTAAGATCGGTGCAGAGATAAATCTAGTCTTCAAATTCTGGAAAGCTTGTTCCGCCTCGGTAGACCATTCAAAACGTTTGTTTTTCTTTAACAAGGCGGTGATGGGCTGGACTATTCGAGAGAATTCAGGGATAAACCTGCGGTAAAAGTTAGCGAAGCCTAACATGCTTTGAACACCTTTTACGGAGGATGGCGATGGCCATTTGAGAATTGCATCGACCTTCTTTGAATCCATACGCACTCCGCTAGGTGATAATATGAATCCCAAGAATTCAACTTCAGTCACGTTGAAAACACATTTTTCCAACTTAGCGAAAAGTTTGTGTTGACGCAATCTCTCGAGGACCATTTTCACGTGTTTCCGATGTTCAGTTTCCGATGAAGAATAAACGAGTATGTCGTCAATGTAAACAACAACACACACATCTATGAGCTCCCTGAGGACATCGTTCATAAAATATTGAAAGGGGGCCGGGGCATTGCAAAGTCCGAAGGGCATGACCTGATATTCAAATAGCCCATACCTGGTGCGGAAGGCCGTCTTCCATTCATCGCCCTCTTTTACTCGTACCAAGTGGTAGGCTCCTCTAAGATCCAGTTTTGTATATATGCATGCTTTTCTGACTTGGTCCAGGAGTTCAGGGATCAAAGGTAACGGATATCTATTCTTAACAGTGATCTGGTTCAGGGCGCTATAATCTATACAAGTTCTAAGGTCCCCTTCTTTTTTTGGAACGAAGAACAAAGCTGAGGAAGCAGGGGACTTGGAAGGACGAATAAACCCATTCGCTAGGTATTGATTCAGGTATTGTCGGAGGTGAAGATTCTCAGGCTCGGTGAGGGCATAAATTCTACTACAAGGAGGAGTAGATCCAGGTATCAGGTCTATCTGGCAGTCATAAGACCTATGAGGAGGTACAGAGTTAGCCTGATCCTTCCGGAAAACATCTTGGAATTCTAGGTATTCAGGAGGTAACTGGGGAGCCTCCGAGGAAATTGCTGCCAGTGCAACACCAGGTCGAGGGTGACAAGTAGAGACACATTCTGGAAACTGAACCGTTCTTGCTCGCCAATCGATCTGAGGATTGTGCTTTTCTAACCAAGGAATTCCTAGAATAATCTGGAACTGAGGGGCCTTGATCACATCGAACACAATCTTCTCATGGTGTCCATCTTGGCTTATTAGCGTCACTTCTTGGGTGGTATGCGTTACTGGTCCGGAGGCTATCTCTGTACCATCCACCGTAGTAATGATGTCCTTTACAGCCTTTGGACAAAGAGTCAGATTCATCCTTAAAACCATTTCATGATCCACATAATTGCTGATGGCACCGCTGTCGACGTAAGCTTCAATCGCATGTAATCGATCCGGATGTTCAGGGCTAATGAGGATCATAGGTATCACGAAATGCGAGGTCACAGAACTGGTTTTAACGCTCGGCAAGAGGACCTCTATTCTTGTCGGGCGAGGTCGTTTCCCTGCTCAGAGTTTGTGACCCTGGTAACTGCAGCTCCTACTGCCTTCTTGGCTGGTTTCACCGGACAGTCTCGAAGAAAGTGCCCCGAGTTTCCGCAATAGAGGCATAATTGCAGCTGTTTTCTCCTTTCCCGCTCCTTTTGTGTTAGTGGTCCTTTCAGGCCCCCTATTTGCATGGGTTCCCCGGAGTCTACTCCTTTGGTAGGAGTTGGTGATTTGGAAAATACTCGAGCATCAAACTTGGAACGATCGGCCTTCCTGTTCTGCAGTCTGTGGTCAATTTGAACGACTAAGTCAATATAGTCCGAACAGTCTTGCGGGGGATTCACTACTTGGGCTAACACATCTTTGAGCTCTCCACGTAAACCTCTATAAAACAGCGTAATCCTTTTGTCCTCAGGCCATCGAGTTTCTACTATCAGTCTGTTGAAACACGAATATAAGCCAAAAGGTCTTGATTACCCTGTCGCAATGAAAGGAGCTCATTGTCCAAGGCCTGCCCCTGTGAATGTCTTGCAAACAGTTTTTCCATACTGAGCTGAAAAGCTTGAAAATCATGGAGAACAGGATCATCTTGATTAACTAGAGGGATCGACCAGTCTGCCGCATTGCCACTAAGGTACGAAAGCATGAAAGCTACCTTAGCTTGATCAGTTGGAAAGGCTGCTGGCCGGCATAAGAAGTGCAACCGGCACTGATTAATAAATACTGCAAACCTCTTTGGGTCACCAGAAAATCGTTCGGGCGGAGCCAGAGGTACATTCCCAGGTAGGTTGATCTGCACTGGGTTCGTAGAGGATGTTGAAAGAAGATTTGCCCCTGATGCGGGTAACGGAGTTTGTCCGGCTTGTGACCGTAGCAATTGTCTAGCGAGATCGTCTGTTCGCTCCTTGGAAATAATCAGTTCCCTTCTTAGAGCATTCGTTTCCTGACGGGCTGCATGCACTTCTGCTTTTAGTTCCCCAAGTAACTGGGCTAGCTGGTCGGTATCCGAGGTTTCCATAGCGCCTGGGTGGGAGTTTTGCGGTCGGCTTTGCATTCTGTAACGCTCACCTGATTCCCGCAGAGGCGCCGGTCTTGACTGGGTGAATGCCGTATCTTCAAAGGTGATGTGTAATACACGGTTGGCTCTTTGGGCTGGACCTCTGTGCACTGTATGTCTGACTCGAAGAGTAAGATGTCTGCAGATAGAAAATATGGGATTAATGAACTGGGGTTATTGGGTGCCTCTCTCCTCTTCCCTTTCACTTCTCCTGTAGAACCCCAAAGGTTAACGCCCTCACCTTAGGTAAGTGAACGCCGAGCTCTCCATCTGCCTCGGGGCAGGGTGCCGTAACCAGTTTCTTCACTGGATAAGGGTGCAGGCCTCTTGACCTCAGAGGACTGCTGTCCGTCGTTAACTGCACGAACGGTAAGTTCTGGGCACTTCAAATGTCTTAAAAGTCTTTTGTAATGATATCTCTTGTTTTGCAGGGTTCCGGCGATGGTGGATGGCGAGCTGAAGAGTATTGAGGATCGAACCCGTGTGAGGAATAGAAGCGCCTGGAAGCACGTAAGTAAGCGCTTGTAGCCTGCTTCACGATGCGCACTAACTGTCCCTTTTATCTTGCAGGTACAAGTTCGGAGCTTTAGAGAAGCTGAAGGGTGCTGGAATACCCACTGGATTCGGCGTGGGAAGGAGTAATGGCACGTGAGTAATAAAGTTGCCCAATGTCTTTAAACGCACCTTCTTTTGTCTTTCAGAACCGGGATGCAGCGCCGAAGACCTCCGGAGCGTGCGAAGAGCTGGTGAGCTTTTGTCTTTCAGATGTCGGAATGCAGTGCGAAGACCTCCGGAGCATGCGAAGAGTAGGTAAGCCTTTGTCTTTCAGATGCCGGAATGCAGTGCGAAGACCTCCGGAGCATGCAAAGAGTAGGTAAGCTTTTGTCTTTCAGATGCCGGAATGCAGCGCGAGGCGTTGGTGACAGCCGATGGACCAGGTAAGAGATGTGCTGCCACTGAAGACCGTAGTGCTAACCTGTTCTTTCTTTGTCTTTACAGGTGCTGCTGAAGACTGGATTCCAGGATGATAAGCCTTTGTTCCCCTAGGCCCAGGATCAGAAGCTGAAGACAAGATGAGCATTCTGCTGCAGAGAATGCAGAATAACGCAAAGCAAGATTCATCCATCGGGTGTGGTTTAAATAGCCTCCTGTAGTGCTTAGGTGTCTCCTTCCACAGCCTCGCCTAGGTAAGAAAAGAGTTCCTGCTTTCCAGAAGAGTTCCAGTGTTCTGAACCTAGGGAGTGGCTCCTGCCCCACCCAACAGGAAAAGTAGTCCCAAACAGAAGAGGATCAGGGGCTCAACTGGCAGGTAAGTAAGCAGCATGGTCTGCTGCAGGTAAGTCCACCCAAGCATTATGAGCCCGGCGCTTCCAGCGCTGGGACTGGGCATCTTTATGAGCCTGGTGCCACTGGCGCCAGGACAGGGTCCAAAAGGTCCCAATTGGGACTGGCTGGCACTCGGAATCGGGGTTATGGGTCTGCTTCCAAGGGAGTTGGGCAAGTCCTGATCTTTTGGAAGCAGAGGTCATGACAGATATCAAATGAATTACTTAGGCCATGAGCTTCGACCATGACCCCAGCCCCACTGAATTACCCCCTTTATACACTGCACCTACCCTGCATCCTAGTTCAGTGTCCACTACACCTTCATAATGTGACCAGTGGCCAGTGTTCATGGTTGCAGCCATGGCCAGTTTCCACAATTCATGGGCCATGGGCTTCGGCCATGCTGCCTTTCCTAATGGGCAAATCAGAGTAGATACTTGTGCTTATCGATGGCCAGGCCCAATGCCCAGCCAGCAAAGTTTTATCACTATTTTTTGTACTTACTTTTGACACTTTCAAAAAAGGAAAAAGCAGGACAGATTTGCAAAAGCATGCTTTCATGTCCTTGCTGATGCTACTCGCGCAAGTTTGCTGCTATCCCGTCCAGCACTTTGGCCTGCAGCCGCAATGAAACTTTGTTTCCCCATTTAAACCTAGGGCTTCAGACATACATGCTCCAAAGAGTAAATCAGATTAGGTGTTCGTTTTTGCCAAGGGCCATGCACCACAGTTATATCACTATTCTTTGTACTTACATTTGAACACTTTGGAAAAATAAAGCACAAGACAGATTTGCAAAAGCATTATTTCAGGTCCTTGCTGATTCTCCTTGTGCAGGTTTGTTGTAATCCAGTTTGTGCTGTGCCGTTGGAGCTTGTAAGAACTGTGGATCTCTGCGCTAGGTTGTGAGCCTGTGTTCGTGCTTGATATTTGTTGGACTTGTTATCTCCTGCTGCCTGTATGTAGGTTTCCAAAAGGACAGAGCTCCTGCAGTCCTAGTTCTGAGTATATGTTTTTTGCTGGGATTGGAACCCTTTTATACGTTGGCGCTGGATTGGGTAACAACCCGTTGTCATATGACAGTACAATAGTTCCTTCCTCAATAATGTTGGACACTTTTTGTGCTTTGAGCAGATGTTGATTTTTATTGTGTCATTTGGTCACATATGTTCATTAGTTGGCATTGGTTATCACTGTTGTGACATACATCCTAGTACGTACTTTGTTAAAAAAGCAAGCCATGAAGCTACATGCTTAGGATTTTAAGGTGCCGTCATGTGTTTCACCCGATGGTTTTTCTCAAGGCTGTGCATTGGGCGAGGTGTGTATTCGAGTGCTTAGTGATGGTAACATGTAGTGACATAAGTGTTTGTGTTATAATACAGGAGGCAATCTCAAACCAGAGGAAACAAAAGCTCTCAAACTGCTCAAAGAAAACCAGACTATAATCATCAAGGAAGCAGACAAGGGGGGGCCACATTGTCCTCCAAAATAGAGCAGGCTATGTACAAATGGCCACAAGCCATCTAAAGATACCAGGCTGCTACAGCACAATTCCCAGCAACCCCACGACAACAATCATGAACCAAGCAATAGAATGAACCACCAAATGGCACAGAAAAGGCCTGATTACTGACGAGGAGAAAGAATACCTGAAACCTAGACACCCCTGGTTACCCACAATCTATTTCTTGCCAAAAGTGCACACAAATTATGACAAAATTCCACAAGGTAGAGCAATAGTCAGTGCAATAGGATGGGTCACAGAGACCTTCACAAAATACATCAACAACGTGTTTGGACCGGAAGTAATGAAAATACCAACTTACATCCGAGACAGTATGCGCACTTTACAGATACTGCAGGAAATTGAATGACAAAATGAATACCTACTGGTGACACCAGATGTGAAAGCCCTCTACACATTGATTGAGCACACCCTAGCACTCAAGGCAGTGGACTTCACCTTCTCTAAGACATTGGCATGTCACTACTCACATGTGGAATTAACCAAGGAATTCTTGGAATTCTCCCTGAATAACACAGTCTTCCTATTTGATGAGAGTTTCTACCGCCAAACGAAAGGAATTGCAATGGGAGCATCCTACGCACCATCACTAGCCGACCGCTCTATGAACCACTTTGAAAGGGTTCATGCATTCACCAACAAAGACTTCAAAACATCTATACACACATGGTATAGATAAATAGATGACGTTCTAATGGTCTGGTCCGGAACAGAACAACAACACATGGATTTTAAAGAATACCTGATTGCCAACAACGTTGTAATCGAGTTCACTGGAACACACAATGCTCAAAAAAAAGATTTTCTGGACCTCACCATCTCGATCAACCAAGGAAGAATACAAACCAGCACCTCCAGAAAACCAACGGAGGTCAACTCTGTACTCAACGCATCAAGCTGCCATTGCAAAACAGTAATTGACAACATCCCCAAGGGTGAATTCATTAGAGCACGCAGGAACTGCAACAACAACGCAGCCTTTACATCAGAATGCGAATTGCTACTGAATCGCTTCACAGAAAGAGGATAAAGCATGACGGCAATCACAACGGCAGTCAACAAAGCCAAACACATATCAAGGGGAACACTCCAAACCCCAAGACAAAGAGAGAACACTGCTAACAATAAAATAAGATATGTAACAGAATATCAACAGGACAGCCATAAAATCCAGAACATCCTAGCAAAACATCAAAACATTGGCACCGCCTCAAAATTGATGAAGACATCACACCTTGGATAGCGGAAAGACCATTGATGTCGTACAGCAAGGCACCCACACTCAGAACCATGCTCAGTGCCTTGTACATGAAAATAGAGGATTCTAGGAGAGACAATTGGCTAACTATGGCAAAACCAACTGGTTTTCTCAAATGTGGAAATTGTTCCATGTGCAAGCATGCTCTAGACACTAAGACAATCACCTTTTGACAACTATCACCACGAGATCCTCCACTTTATCAACTGCAAATCTAAATATGTGATTTTTATAATTATCTGCACATGCAAGTTACTATACATTGGTAGCACCATCAGAGAATTGTGAACCAGGATACAGGAACAACTCGGATCTTTCAAATCACAGGACGCCAAATTTCCATTCGCCCAACACTGGCAAGAGAAACATCAATGGGAACGCAAAGAGGACATCAGATTTGCAGGACTAGAAGTCATCAACAAAGAACCAAGAGGAGTAGACAGAGAAGTAAGTCTGTGCCAGAGGGAGGCCAAGCTTATTTGTAAATACAGGAATATACTGCTGGGCCTTAACTCCGACCATGAACTTAATGTATTTCTATGAATGTTTTGTGACATTACATTATTCAGTAAGCGGGTCACCTCTTCCGTACCCTTCACTGACTAGACCCAAACATTCATACCCCTGTTTTCCCAGCCTTCTAAATCCAACACAACCCTAGTGCATCTACGGGGCCCACCACCCTTATGCCCCCACACCCTAGGGACACCGACCCTACACCACCAAACAAAAACCGGAAACCACCCCATTGGGGATGTGACTCCCTGAGCGGCCGATTGTCTTAACAGGTCCAAACTGCCCAACACATTTTGGACCCCCACCCCCCAGGTTATGGGACTCACTGAGCTGCTGTTAGACTCAACAAGTCCAAATTGCCCAAACCCCAATCTGGGTTAGCTGTCCCCTGCCTCCATTAGTAGGCAACACACCATA
Organism: Ambystoma mexicanum; assembly: GCF_040938575.1. Lineage (NCBI taxonomy): Eukaryota > Metazoa > Chordata > Amphibia > Caudata > Ambystomatidae > Ambystoma > Ambystoma mexicanum. The sequence continues at coordinate 432,375,082 of NC_090941.1, forward strand.
ACAGACAACCACTAAACCTTTCACATAGGATTCACAAAGCCCACACCCTATCGGGGCACTACATCGTATCAGGAGCATTCTGCCAGGTATTCAAACCAAATAACAACCCCATTGGGTCTAGTCTCCCATACTCACCCTTAACTATGAACCCCTCAACCTTACAGGAGACACCAGTAATTAGGTCCACGACAGGCCCTAAAAGCAGACACCACTATAGTATGTCTCTTTCAGGTTAAATTGCCTCTAATTAACAACGCTATCACGACCCACTGGGACAGACAGGGTTGGCTCAGCCATCATATCCTGTGCTGCAACAGACTATCATCGGTCTGCATACACATCACCCGCCCACCACGCCTGCAACCAGTAGGCGGCCCTCTCACTTCAGCCAAAGGGCAGCGCTCTTTCGTACATATTACGGAGAGCCACACACAGCTAGGATCGCTGATCCTAGCAGATAGCCGCTAGACCTTCAGAGCACACCCAACCAGGAACGGGTAAGTTAGCAATTCTGATCAGTCTTCCTCTGCTCAACCACCACCGCCACCCTTCCTAACTGCTTCTAGCCTCAATGACCACGAGTCAGCACACGCTGCCACCAGGTCTCACAACCCCAGACCGTGCACCTTCTCTCAAGCGCGTACCCCACCATTCACTGCCACCCCCTAGGCAATCACCAATTCTCACTATCATGGGACCACCCGCCATCACCCACGACCCGATCACATCACCGACAGGGTCAGACCAGACCTCACAACATGGCTCAGACCACGTTACTACCATTATGTAATGCTCAGCTAAATGCAAACCGCACATGTGATAGTTCTGGATGGAGCAAAATCCAAACTCCCACACTGGCTTCAGTTCACTCTGGCACACTATTAAACACCAGGCATTGATTCACTCATCTGCCCATCTTGGAGTTCAGCGTTTGCTAAATAGTACTTACAGCACAAGTAAGAATTCCAAATGGAATGACATACTGTGTCCAATGCGAATGCTCACCAATGAAGGCACAGACTCTTAATTCTATGTTCCGGGTATCCCAACCTACTAGCAGACAAACTTAGCGAGCAGGGCCTTCCGGGTCACTGTGCCCAGGGCCTCCCACTACAAGGAAGCCTTCACACCACACCTCAAGGGTATCCCACTCCCTGCTATGAGTAAAAGACTGGCAGACTGAACCCATCAGTGATGCACAGAACTGTAAAGCTCACTAAGGTGGGCATGGACCCCTATAACTATCTTTACATTCGAGTATCCTAACCTATTAACAGGTACTCCAAGCTAACCATATTTATTTCCCATTCAAACGTAGGGCTCCGGCCATGCCGCATGCCCCAATAAGCAAATCAGAGTGCACATTTATCCTTGCTGAGGGCCAGGCCCATTGCCCAGGCACCAAAGTTATATAATAATTTGTTGTACTTACATTTTGACACTTTATTAAAAAATAAAACAGAAGACAGATTTGCAAAACCGTGCTTTGATGTCCTTGCTGGTGCTCTTCGCAAATATTTCCTGCAATCCTGTCCAGCACTTCGGCTGATGCCACAAGCAGAATTCTGTTCCCATTCATACCTATCCCGATTTCAAAAAACCTTACCACACACCCACTTTAACCCCATTGCTGGTCTCTCGTGGTCATGGCCAGTTGCCAGAAATCTGGCCACTGCCCAAGGCCACAGGCTATATCTCAGTCACCAAGGGTATATCACTGTTTTTTGTACCTACGTTATGACATTTTTCAAAAAAAGAAACATGGACACAAATGTCAGAATGTATGTACATAAAATAGTCATCTAACTTAACCCCCTGTGATGTGCATTTACAGGCCCTTAACAGATATCCCTGTCACATGAAAAGCTGCATTAAACATTGCCACCAAAAATGCCTGTCCTTGCTTTCTCTGGCCCATGTATGGAAAGCATATGAACACTGTAACCCGGAAAACAGCCCTCTGTTTGCTTTTTATTCCCTCTGAATGAAACAAAGTTCAACATTACACCAAAAACACCACTGCTTTGCTTATTATTTAATCTGAATAAGCAGAGGTTAAACACTGCATCCAAAATGTCCTTGTTTTACTTTTGACTTGACATAAGCGGCAAGAATTTCAACACTCTAACCAGAAACAGCTTTGTTTTCTCATTCATTTGAACATCTGCGCTTCAAAACATTGCAAATGAAAAATGGCTTGGCTTTTTCTTTTATTCAGTGTCAAATCAAAGAACTCTGTGGAAGGGGGCCTACCCATCATCATCAATGGACCAACAGACAATTCAAACTTACTCCAAAGGGAGATATTAGAGAACTGTGACCTACAAAACAGGAGTTTAAACATTCTAAGCAAATGACTTGCACACATGTAAACAAAATAAAGAAGTTATTTTAAAAATTCCACCGTGAAAGAATATCTTTGCTCGCAGAAATGTCAGTGAATTATGCTGTGGGGGGTGGGGGCGGGTTGACTAAGCAGTGCACATTAGGTTCCCACCCACAAGACATCAATCACTTTGTCCCAGAATAACAGAAAAAAACTTTATTGGTCTCTGGGCCAAAAGTTGAGAGCCTTGCCTCCCTCTGGAAGTCACACCTATAAGTGAACTATTTTGTAATGACATGAGAGGTGACTGAAGGCGTTATAATTCCCTGCTCTGCGAGACTGGAAGGCAGTACTAGCAGGGAGGACAAAGAAAGCAAGTGTGGAGAGAGCTTGACCAGGAAGTGTGAGTTCTTCCTGCACCCAATACCAATGACAAACTGACAAACTTCAAGGTGTAATAGAAATCTCTGGGCACGGCCTGAGCCAGAGGAAGACAATTGGCTGTGGGGGGTGAGGCACTGCCCTCTCATAGGTGACAGATCCTCCAAATTGACATTAAAGGATTGGTTCATTTTAGGCTTTTTTCACAGCAATCAGAATAAGAAGTTCCAGGCAGTTGTTTAGAGACTAAGTGCATGTTCCTAGCACTTTGTGGACTGAAACAGCTAGTAAATAATAGTTTATGGCTGATTTAAAAATGGTACAAATATGACAGTTGGTGGAAAGATGGAGATGGACATTAAGAATATGCCTAATCATTTGCATAGTTATAACTGGTATATATTTTATGAAAAGGACAAGACTGCGCCAAATTCCCATGCTACCTCGCACGATCGGTTTAGCTAATTCCCTTATTCCCTATGACTAACTGTAACCACATATCTATTTCTTATGGCAATGTCTAGTATAAATATGACGTTAGGAAACAAAGTGGCAAAAAAGTTGGCTTAAGGAACAAAGAACTGTCATAAATGCAAAACAGACAGATGGTGTTTCTTCCCGTTGAGCCAATGATGCCAGGGGGCGGAGAGAGGAATGGTAAGGTGTCCTATCTAAGGGCAGGAGTAATTCTATAGTACTCCCCCTAGATTGTAAAGTAAATTATGTCATTTGTGCTATATAAGGGGGGACTGTACTACACACAGGGATACACACACATGCACACACAAATCCAGGGAGACAGGAGAAGGAGAACAGAGAGGAGGCAGGTGATCCCATTCAAGAGATTGCAGAGACCAGACCCCTTGCCTAGCTGTCCAGAGTATGCTGAGATCCAGCTGGCTGTCCAGAATCCATCCAGGAAGTTGCAGAGACCAGAACCCTTGCCACAGCTGTCCAGAGTGTCCTGAGGTCTTGCTGGCTTACCAGAATCCCAAACCAAGGCTTACTTTGTAAGTAGCAAATAACCCCAGCCATAATTTACATAAACCTTTCCTTTTTGTAACATTGCATCACATTTCCCCATTGAAATCCAATTAAAATCCCAGTGAGAATCCCATTAAAAGTCCCAAATTGCCAGTATAATTTATTCAGCTTCCCATAGAAGAATCTGCATTCGCCTGTGAATGTTAGAGCATTCCTTTAATAAATCTCTCAGATGTCTGTATAAATCCTCAGCATTCATTTGAAGTAAATCAATTAATTCCCCCATTGAAATTCACGGCGCAAGTCGGTTACAATTCGAAATTAACCACCTTGTTCCTTGTGTCTTTCTTTAATAATTATAGTCATTTAAGTATTGCCTTCAAAGAATTAGCCTCCGTGCAACTGAAAACTGAATTTACCTGTGTATTGTGTGCCTCACCCCAAGAACTCCTAATTTGCATCTGTCCCATTGAAAACCTAAACCGTAGTCCCATTGAGAGAAACCCCTTTTTGCCTAGGATCCTATCTGTGATGTACCTCTGTCCTTGTACTTAAAAACCAATTTCTGATTTTGAATGCTAAGCCCTTTTCTTAGCTGTTTGTCATTGCAAATCCTGTGTAAAATGAATTTCCATTGCCATTTGTATTTTTCCTTTTGCGTTTGTTTTCTCCCCAAAATCGACTTTCCTACCTTATTTCCACGTTGTTCAGTGTGCTGATTGGTAGTCTCAAAGCTTCCCTATCTCCTCCAGTGTAGCAACACAAATTTCATTTTATTCTGTTCCACCACAGTTGTGAATAGCTTTGTGAGTAATAATCAAATCCGATTCTGCCGTTTTGCTCCAAAAAAGGATTTTCATTTTCTTTTTTGGCTTCCCATCTTGGGGTGGTGGGTTTTATTCCAACTCTGATCTTTCTCTCGCTATCCTTACTCCTTGCCACTGCCTTCCATTCAAAGGACTTAAGTTAGCTGATGTTTGCCGGTGAGTGTTGCAGGCGGAGTGCTAAACCTTGATGCTATCAGTTGATTAAAAACTGTTCTTTTTCATGTTTTGCTATTAAAGATCTGTGTAACAATTGTTCTGTAGGAATTATTGCATTTGTGTTCCCGTTTGTATTGTGCGCCTCATTCATTGCCTGGGAAGGAGTCCCATGGGTGGAGTGTGCCGTGTGCCGTGTAATAAAACTGTGACACCCCACTTGACAAAATCCATTCAGACTTTGCACAGACATTCAAGGTTGGGTCTTTAATCTTTCTGAAAATATTTGTGCACATTTGTCAACAAAGTTATAAGTCAAGTAAAAATGTTGAGATCCCCCCTATAACTTTGACCCCTTTTGACAAAATCCCACCAAACTTTGCAAAAACATTCATATCTGGGTCTGAAATATTTTTGCAAAGGTTTTTGCAGGAATCGTACAAAAATGTCAAACTGCGACGGCCGAAAATGGCAACTTTTTTTCTTCTTTTTAACCCCTCCCTTAAACCATATATATATACGTGGGGGGGAGTTAGACTATGATTTTATTATGGAGGGGCTGCGGGGGTCTCCCCCGGCATATATATGTGGTGTAAAGGGTTAAAAAAGAAAAAGTCAGATTTTCGGCCGTCGCAGTGACCACATATATCTGTTTTTGCATATTCGTCAAATGGCTCTAAATTTATAAGCCTTTTGAATATTTCAGGACCCCCCTCCAAAAACTGCTTTTCAGCAACCCTGTAGTTCAGAAATAGACATGGATGTCCCTGAACATCTGGACTGTTCGCAGGCTTGACTTTGGAGATGAAAAAAGACTCGTTTTTTGCCTTTTTATGGCCATATCCCATCCCGTTCTCACAACCCTCACTTACCCAGAGATTGGTTCATTAGTTTGACAAGTGCAATGTTGTGTTATTTAATATATTTTTACAGTGATTTCTGCGGACTACGGTGGCTGTCTGGGAATCCAACATGGCGAACGTTTCAAAATATCTCACGCAGCTTTTTTTCACCAGCGGGCATGTCCGATGTCCGCAGAAATCATGCCGGGCCCTGATTGGTGCAGAGGGGTGTCCATCAACCGAATAGGGAAGTGAGTCCGCAGACCGGATCCAGATAGCACACATTTTTTTACCTATTTTTTGGCCATTTAAAAAAAAATAAAACTTCTTGATGGATTTACACCAAATTTACAAAAACACGCTTTTGAAACCAATCCGCCGCTCCTGGTGCAAATTTTGTGAAAATCCGTCCAGCTTTTTGGGCACTAGCTGTGAGCTTTTTTTTCTCTTTTGCATCAATGAGGAAAACCACAAATGATTGTGCCCCCCAGTAACTTTGCCCCCCTGGACAAAACCTCACCAAACTCAATTAGAGGGCGCAAATATACTTTTTCTTTGCAAAGTTTGGTGAATTTTCATCCAGGGGACAAAGTTATAAGCCACCCAAAAAGTGCTTTTCCTATGGGTTGAGCAACTTCACCATAGCTACAGGGCCACTACCACAGGCCCTGTAATTCAATGAAAAAAAAAACGTTTGTTAATGATCAGTTAAGGTAAGAAACGTATTGCAATAAAACCCCTGAAATTCAACGCATTGGGGAACTCAGGACCGGCTTAACTCGGCACGTTCCCTTTGATCTCCCCAATACTACTATATAGCTATAATGCCATTTTTATGGCATTATGAATCTTTTCTCTTCTAATAAATATGTCCTCTTGGACTTTGCAATGGGAATGTGCCGAAGTAAACTGGTCTGAGTTCCTCAATGTGTTGAATTTCAGGGATTTTGTTGCACAAAATGTCTTACCATAACTGATCATTAACTAAAGTTTTTTCATTGACTTTCAAAGGTTTTGTTATTCCATATATGTTTTTCTACATCACTGGCCATTGCCTTCACCAATGGCCAGTGGCTAATTCCTTCGGCCATGCCCACTGCATATTTGAGAACAATAATAGACATACTAGCAGTAGCTTTTGGCCATGGCCAGTAGGTACAAACATTTTAAAACACTAGCAGACCACTAGCCATGACCTTCGACCATGCCCACTGTTTTTTTTTTTTTAAATGACTACCTTGTCACTGGCAGTGGGCAAAGCCTTTTGGCAATGGCCAGTACATTTTAAAACATTACCAGTCATCTAGCCATGGCCTTTGACCATGGCCAGTGGGCACAGACTTCAGTCGTGCCTACTGTTAAGTTTAAAACACTACCAGACCAATAGCCATTGAAATTTCCCCTTTGATGTCACTGTATCTGTTAAAATGACTAAACACATTTTGAATTATTATTTTTTCCATAGCAGTGGGTATAATTTAAATTAGGGTTTCCTGGTTTCATTTTTTTTTTTTTTATTTTACTTCTGGGGGAGTTTTCCAGTGTTTTGAAAACATGTCAGAATCTGTGTTTATTATTGCTTGCCCGTGTGCTCCCTTCAAACAATAATGGATACCAGTTTTTCTTTTCCAGCCAAAACATACAAATATTATTTTATTGTTTCATTCCATTCATAAGAAGGACAATATCTCTCATTACCAGCTGCAAGAATAACATATTCCCAGGTTTGAGAGGTTAACTTCAAAATCCACCCTAATGCAACCATCGCTTAAAGACATTCATCAATCACAGACTGATTTTTACATGTTTTGACAGTGGTTGTGTTATGTATAAAAGATGGCAGGCTTTGAGCACTCACAATTATTTTAGACAATATGATATGATATGATATGATATGGTATTTGTGACGCGCCTCTACACAAGTGTTTCAAGGCGCGACGAGACAAGGAAGGGGGAACAGAGGAAGGACTTAGACAACCATCTTACTAGGACAAGTGACATTGAGATTGTGCAAGTGCAGGCGAGGGGAGGGGAAAAGTACCAGGGGAAAGGGGAGGGGGCAGTGTGATACATGGTATCAAAACAATAACAAGAGCTGCGACCAGCAGGTGGCAGTTGCAAGGATAAGTGCAGACAGCAGGTGTCCAAAAGTGCAGTTATGGGGACTGTAGCATTACAGATACAGACTCAAGTGCAAGGGTTGCTGGGAGGCAGTGCGGGTGCGCAACTGGGTGGGTAGGGACCTGGGCCCGAAATCAGAGGGCAGCCAGGTGACCAGTGCATTATCATACAGGAAATCAGCAGGGGATAGGAAGAGAAAGGCAGAAACAAAGAGGAAAATCTTGAGGTGCTTCCGGAACCGGGGATAGTTCTCCTCTAGAACAGTGAGGCAGGGAGGCTGTTCCAGATGGAGGTGCTAGCCGAGGAAAGAGATCTACCATCAACTCTTTACTTGGAGAAGCAACTGACCCTGAGGAAGTTGGAGGTGGAGGAGCGAAGAGCTTGAGTAGGAAGGTATTTATGAAGAGAGAGTTGGAGGTATTGAGGACCCAGGCCCCAGAAGGCCTTATGGACAATGCAGAGGGTCTTGAACTTAATCCTTGCAGCCACTGGGAGCCAATGCAGAGATTTCAGTGCTGGATAGATACGATCCTTGGGCTTGAGGCCAAGGACAAATCTTTCAGTCCTGTTCTGGATGCGCAGTGAGTTCACATTATTTGCCAATGATCACACATTTTGTTAAGCAGCATGCTCCAAGCCGCTTTTTTATGGCAGGTCTCTTGGTAATTGTTGTGATACATCGCACAATCCCAACTAACTGCATTGAAGCAGCACAGAATGAAAGGGAAAAAAATGACAGTCTGCAAGAATAAAATGTGCCCAAATACTTTTGCCCCATAGCGAAAATCTAAATCTGGCACCCATGAATATATGCACAGTAAGTGAACATATATCTTAAAGTGAAATATGCAAATGTAGTTCAATTGACCTTCCCCTTATAAGATAGTGTGCAAGACAACATTGACTTTAAAAAAAGTAAAGAACACAAGAAAGATAACCTATAAATGTTCCAATAAATATGCTGGAAAGGTATAAAAGGTGCTCACCTTTTAATCCCAGCAATCCGTAGTAAAATATTCCCTGGAAAACAAAATCCCAATATGAAACAAATGCTTGTGGTCTTGTGGAAAAGCATCTGCCCTGCCTACTAGCAACTAGGATGCATAACTGCAACTACACAGGGAACATGTTCCTAGGGTAATGATTAATATTTCACTTGCATAGGGTATTTACAACATCAATCAATGATAAAGAATAGGCACTCCTGAAACAACATTTATTTGTTGTATCTAATATATTTTTTGGACAATTTCAGATAGTTTGAAAATTAAATGGATTGAAACTCTTCAAATTATTTGAACACAATTAAATTTGTGGAAAATAAATTCAAATTAAATGAACATTACTGTAATCATTTCCATATCTATTTAAATAATTATAAATCTAAACATAGACAAACAAATACGCTCCTGATAAACATGACAACCTGAGTAAAATCCTGGTTGCCAAATACTTGAGCAAGCTTGCCAACCTAAAAAACAAACCAAGGGTTTATGTCCTTGTGACGAATCAACTTCCAAGTCACCAATGGTCCAGGGATAAATATTGGTTTCTAAACTTTCAATCAGCCCCACACATCTAGTACACCAGGTGGGATCCGAACAGATTGGAAACACAAGCAAATTAGAAACCTCCATGCCCAACTTTGGTAAAGTGGGCGAAACAGCAGGGTCATCTCTGAAAGGTCATGGATCGTTGGTTAGTTGCAACACAGCAACAATACAGTTATTACCCAGTGATAAAAGGCACTGTCCAGTCAAGGTTGTATCAAAATATCTACTTTATTATTATCACAACAGACAATTCTAGCAACAATATGAAATCCTCTGTATAGGAATGCAGAGGACAGACAGTTTCAAAGAAGGAAAAGGGATGCACTCTGGATACTGAGAGGAGGGTGGTTGGTATAAAAAATAATCGCAACATTGAAAGGATACTTGGTTTCAGCACAAAGGGAGAAATGGTCGTAAAATGCCTCTAGGGGCCTTCATAGAGGGACCAGTGGGATAGAACCACAATGTACCATGTGCTTATAGGTGTTCTTGGTGCTTGACAGGATCGAGATGGTTTCATGGTTCATGGCGCTTTGCAGCTTCTGCAAAAGAGTTCAAGACAGGAGACAGCTGTGAGTATCAGAAGGCAACCAGTCTGACAAGCAAGGCTGGAACGATAGCTGCAGGCTGGCCTACACAGCGGCCCAGGGTCAGGAATCCTTGTCTCAGGCTGGGCAGCTGTTCTGAAGCACTTTTCGAGGCATCTCAGATGGCTTTAGAGACTGCAGCGTAACACAAGTCAGCAGTGCAGTCTGTTACCACTTGAGGGGCTCGACTGGCTCGAAAATGTCCATTAAGGCTGATGCCGGCAGATGCCTGTTGATGCACTTCTCCTATCTTCTTCACTGGGGTTGTCTCGCCTTTAAGGCGGATGACCCAAAGCTGAGGAGAGTGTTGCAAGCAGCTGCCTTGTCCTTCCAAAGGTCTCTTCCAATCAGGTGCCCTTAAACCAGGGGCCTGGGCTAAGGATTCATTCAGGCCAGTGAAGGTGTTCTCACACTCAGGAGCCCATAAGAACTTTTTAGGTCCCCTATGAGTAGTGAAGGCAATCAGACGGACAGCTATATTTCTGTAGGCTGCCACTTTGCTCCTGTATTTCCCAGTAGGGCCTAGGAAAGTCCTCACTTGGGTTTGGGTAGTGAGGGTTGCCCAGTTCTGTACATTAAGTACATCACTGACAAGAGGTTGTATCCTGGCCCCACATACACCAACTTCATGCATGAGGAAGGCCAATGGCTCCTGTTCAGTTCGACACTTGGCTGTCTTCCTGAATAAGTTGGCCGGATGAAGGTCCTGACACCTAGTCTCTTGAGCCAAACCCAGTTCCTTCCAAGTGGGGGTTGAATCTGCCATGTCATCCAGACATGTATTGCTGAGATCCATTTTCCCATTCAGAACAGGGGCTAAGCTCAGTTGACAGGTGTCAGTTGCAGAAACCAATCCAGAAATCCATTCACTGAAGTAAGACTCTGAAAAGGCTGAAACTGATGTCTCCTCATCAGCATAGACTTACAGGGATATGTTGCCATACCCTGCAGAGAGATCATAGCAGCAACTGTACTTTTCAGTACAGAGCTGATCCACTAAGGTGTTACCTCTTAGTGAAGAGTGTGCTTCTATCTTGGGGACAGAACACAGAGCTCTAGTGTCCATACAGAATCCCAAACTGGCTTTACTTGTATACCCCTCCCGTTCCTAAGAACTGAACACTTGACAGCTAGAATGCTCCTACGCTCTTTGATCCAAAACAGGGTGGACCTCACACCAATTGTCAGAACTTTGTTGGGTTCACTTATTCCCAGAATACATTCTTGTTTACACCATCCTGTTATAAAGAGGGGAGATTGCCTCAACAAACTCTCCAGCTCACCTTACTGATGTGGGGTCAGGTGACACTAGGCCATCATCAATGGAGCCATTAGAAGGGCTGCTTTGACACGGGGTAGGGAGACACACACATTTCTCTGGCTTCCACTCTATAGCCATAAGCAAGGCTCAAATTTCATCTCTCAAAATAAAATCCTCCATACTAGTCCCAGGAAACTGTATAGCAACCTGTCCAGGTTTACCAAAGCCTTGAGAATAGTTTATCTTGCCAAGCTGTGAAACATGGCAAGGACCAGACCACTGACAGGTAGTCAGTGATTCAAAGAACAGGTTTGACAGGAGAAAGTCCCACCTCCTTCTCTGGGGCTCACTGAAAGGTCCAATCGAACTCCTGAGAGATCTGACAGATCTCTCTCTCAGACCATCCTGTGGTGACAGCTCAGTGACACTTGACAGGTCACTTCGCCATCCCTCCACTGGATCTGACCACTACCGAGCACAGCAGAAGAGCTACCTCTGTAGCTGTCATTCACTAGGGTGTCAATGACTGACTTGGCAGTCATTCCCTGTGGGTTGGCATCAGGGAATATGGGATTGCGATCAGCAATCACCACTTGCAACCTATTGCCTGAGTTATCCAGAGTCAAAGGGCTAACACAATTCGGCCTTCTCTCTGGTAACAAGGAGTTCACTCCTAAAAGTGAACTCTGGAGTAATTGAATTCTTGTTCCACTCCTGTCCTGTCATCCTGGTGACATAAAGTGAGACCCCTACATTGGTGTTCCTCTGGGACCCCCGTCATAGGCCTGCAGGAATGTGTGCTAGACCACACAGGTGATATCCTTACACTAGGAGGCATCACCAGGGGGATGTCACAAACCAACTGTAGGAAGAAGGGCCTCACAACACGAGCAACCTCCAGCCTCTTAAGGTTTGTTCTGTTGGGCTCTGTGTGCTTACTTTGCAGCAACCCACCTTCCTGTTGAACTCTTTGCTTCACTGGAGGAGAATCCTCCCATTGGAAGCAGACCTTTTCCCATAGGTCTAACCATGATGGTTTCCTTTTCTATTGGCCCATACTTCTTGGTCTCCTAGGACACTCATCTACCTGTATACTAGGCAGTTGAGGTGGCCCATAGGATTCAAGGTGTTCTGGGGTCCCTCTTCCAAACTAGGAATGCGGACACTTCCACCTACCCTCTGGTACAGCCTCCCAGCCACCCTGAAACTTGCAGAGAACCATCTCTGGTTCCGGAGGCATCTCAAGACATTCCTCTTTGCTTCTGCCTTTGCTCCCCCTCTCCCCTGCTGATCTGTTTCTCTCGGCACCATGCACCTGGCCACCCTCTATCCTTTGGGCCCAGGTACCTGCGCACCCTGCCTCCCTCCTACACTGCCTCTGACCACCCTTGGCACTGGGTTCTGTATCTGTACCCATACAGTCCCCCACTCTTCCTCTGCACTTATCAGATATGCCCTATCTGGCTAATCATGCACGTGCCACATGTCTGACTGCACTACCTTTTTGTCTGCACTTATTTATTCATGCCACTTATTATTTATTCTGTTCTCTCCTCTGTCCGCACTTTCCACTTCTCCCCCTCCGCGCACTTTCCACCTCTTCCCTTTTCCATGCACTTGCACGTTCTTAATGTCACTCGGCCTAGTAAAATCGTATTTTGTTCTCCCCTGTTCCCCTCCCTTTGCTTGGACGTGCTCTGAAACACATGTGTATGAGCGCAATATAAATAAAAAATCATACTATATCATACCTCAACATCAGTTGTAGGTAAGGCAGGGGGATTATTCTCCTTCCCTCAGCCTCTGTTTCTGACTCAACTGGACATGGGTTTCCCCTTAAGCCTAGGCTTTCTCTTAGGCTAAGATAGCCTGATTTTGAAACCTAGTGCTTGAAGGGTCTGGTGAGGGCCTATCAAGGACCTAAGTCTTGAAGAATCAACTAACCCAGCACTCTTCTAGGAAATACTCCTTTACATTGACAGATGCCCTGACCATTTCTCTATTCACAGCTTGAATGACATGTGCTACCGGAACATTAAGAGAGAACTTACCAGCCAACTGAGTATCCCCTACAGGAACTCTGGCAATAACCTGTGGGTTTACCATGAAGGAAGCTACATCAGTAGGACTCGGCCCAGTGTTCCTAACCGTAGAGGTAGTTACACCTCCTACCTGAACACTATCCTCAATAGAATTGTTACTATGCAATAGGACTGTGATGGGTGCCAGTGCTCCAGCACTACTAGTTTCCAAGGAATCTAGACTAACTTCAGACTCTTCCTCTGAGCAGATGCAGTCTAACGGGAAGGACACCCCTGCCATCTCTTTGTCATACTGAGAGAAGGCCAGACTGGTAGAGTGGACCCCCAAGGTCTTACCCTTACATTTGGGGTCTGACTTCCTGTGGTCACTTGCTCCACAAGTGCAACAAGTCCCACTGGCACTTGACACATAGGCAGGCTTAGAGTAGCCACTCATCTGCTTGGGAGAGTTAGTCCCACTACCCCAACCTGATTCTGAGGACTTCCCCTTAGTAAACATTTTGTGGACTTTATTGGACATAGTTTTATCAGTACCCCTACCCTCTTTCTCTTTCTCTTTCTGTGTCTTTCCGTCCTATTGCTTACCTGAAGCAGGCTTGTCCTAATGGGACGCTCTATGTGTAACCCATAAGTCAGCAGCAACGGCTAGCCTCTTTGGATTTAACTCCCTTGAATAAGCCAAATGCTGCTTCAGCTCTGGGGAACAAGAGGCAAAAAAATGTTCAAGCATGACCAAATTGATCATGCCCTCAAGGGTGGTTACCTGATAGATTTCTATCCAGCCACTCAAGATCTTCAAAGAATCAGCAACAAAACCTACATAGGTCATGCATTCTTTCGGTTTGTATTCTCCAAACCTCCTCAAAGATTTGGGAAAGGGTCTTCCCCAACTTGAGGATCAGAGATTGCTTCAGTTTTACAAAGTCTAATCTATCAGCATTTGACATTTCCATAATGGCACTGCAGCCAGAATGGGACAGTCTGCTGATCAACCATGCAATCCTGTCAGCATCACTCACTCCTTGTACCTCACAAGCATATTCAAAAGTTACAAGCCAGTCAATTATGTCAGTCTTCTCTTCATACATACTCAATAGTTCTTTTGGAAACCTAGGATGTGATGGGGATCCAGAATCATCTCTAGATCCTCTGTAAGAACCTTGTGAAGCCTGAATCTTGGCACGCTCCAGCTGGTGATCCCTATCTTTTGCCTATCAACCCACTCAATTTCCAATTTGGGCATTTCAAACACAAGCTCTTTCTCTTTGAGCCTGAGGGTGTCTCTTTTCAAATTGAACAATGCCTCAGCATTTGAGAACGTCAATTCCAGAAGTTCAGAGGATGCACTTTATCCCTCCTCAACACCAGACACTCTAGTTGCAGCAATTACATCACTGGTGCTGGGTCCAGTCCCAGCTCCACTATCAGAACCATTTGTTAAGTTAGGCACAACTTTGTTTTTCTCAAAGTCCAGCATTTTTACAACTAACTCAGCTTTTGGGCTGGAGATTGTCAAGCCTCTGTCAACACACAACTTTCTCAATTGATCCACCTTTGAGGCATTCAAAGTGGTGAAAGTGATTGTTTCCATTATATCCAGTGTAGTAGGTGACTTGTATTTACAGGGCAATGCAAATTTTATAGTGTGTTAAGCGACTTCAATTCAGCAATCCCACTAAGTCAGTGCCTCGTCTGGGACGCCCAAGGGAAGCCCTTATTTATATATTTTTATTACAAGTTATACTCTGGATGATAAACCCTTATATAACGCCCCTCTCTTAGAATCCCCCTGACCCCACTGAGCCAAGAAGTAGGTTTGTGTTGCGAATTAAAAAGGTTTATTTGAAAAAATAAACAATAGATATATATCACACTTTTATAATAAATTAATATTTGATATCACACTTAGACATATGACAGTGAGTGATCAACAATGGATGATGTTATACTAGCACACTGGTTTAATTACTTAGGAGTAGTATAGAGGATAAGGTAGCTGAGAATGCTTTATATGGTACAAGGAAATGATCATGCCCTCAAAGGTGGTTACCTGATAGATTTCTATCCAGCCACTCAAGTTCTTCAAAGAATCAGCAACAGAACCTACATAGGTCATGCATTCTTTCGTTTTGTATTCTCCAAAACCTCCTCAAAGATTTGGGAAAGGGTCTTCCCCAATTTGAGGATCAGAGATTGCTTCAGTTTTACAAAGTCTAATCTATCCATCAACAATGGATGATGTTATACTAGCACACTGGTTTAATTACTTAGGAGTAGTATAGAGGATAAGGTAGCTGAGAATGCTTTATATGGTACACGGAAATGCAAGGTGGAAAAGAAGCAACACAGGAATAAATTTGATATGATTTCAGCAAAACATAATATAATCACTTTTCCCCTTTTGGCAATTCACCCCCCCCTCTATGCAATGTAAGGAGGTGGAAGTAAAACACACAGTCTTCAGGAATACAATCACAGTACAATACGAACTCAGTTCCCCCCCTAGCAAGCTTAGAGAAACAGGGATGATTTTAAACACAGGCAAAGTACTTTAAAGGTGGTATGCAGAGAAGGGAAAATATGCTAAAAATGATTTTAATTCCCTATAAGAGATTCAGGGTGGGTGATAGCTACTTTAAATTAGTTCAGGATCTCTTTAGCAATGCTCTATGAATGATTGTCAGGTTGCAAACGAATTCCGTAATGGAAGCAAAAGACAAATATTTTTACACGTGGCTGAAATGAAGCAAAATGTCAAAACGCGGCAATTTAGTCTCGTGCGTCGAGCGCAATTACGGAGGAACTATAAGGAGTAGCAAGTCGGTTTAGAGCTTGTTGGAAAGGATAGAATCTTATCCTTAAAATAAAAGTTCTTGGCAAAGAATTCAAACAGCTTGCCTGGCTGTAGAATAGTTTGCAAATGATTTTGAGGCCTGCTGAAAAAGGATTCAGCTTGTGGATTCAGGCCTCTCTGCTACAAGTTCTGGAGTCTGAATTCAAAGTTCTGGTCTAGGGAGATTGATGGAGATTGATGGATTTGAAGTCTGGAGTCTCCGTCAGCGTGCTGCGCAGGAATTCAGTTGAAGGTTGAAAAATGAATGTTTCGGTCTGGCTTCCAGTGGCTCTTTTTATGTCTTTTGAAAATGGGTGTGGATGCTAACTTTCTTGGCGATCGACGCAATGTGCTTTTAAATAAATATCTTCCTTTTCAGAATCATCGGTGAGATGTCTCCGGGATGCGGATTTAGCAGGTAAGGACTCTTCTTTCACCTATTCTCTTCTTCTCTGACACGGTGAGCGTCCAGCTGCTAGATGCAGAACAACGCGAAGCGTGAGTTACTGCTCGGGCGTGGCTTAAATAGCCTTTAAAGTAGTTCCAGGTATGTATCCTTCCTCTCAGGTATGTATTCTTCCCCTGGCCACACCCGTGTGGTTAAGTAGTCCCAAAGATAAAGTAGTCCCATTCAGGCCTCTAGAAGGCCTGGATGTTGCAGCATGGTCTGCATCAGGTAAGTTTACACCAATCATTTTAAACACTAGTCATCCTTTATGAGCCTGGCGCCTATGGCGCCAGGACTGTGGTCCAATATGAGCCTGGTGCCAAAGGCGCCAGGACTGAGTCCAAAGGGCCCCTACTTGGGCCTGCTGAGACTTCCCTCAGAGACATGATACCTGCCTCTGGGGTAGCTGGGCCTGGTCTGGCTCCCTGGAGGTAGGCATCATGACAGTACCTCCCCCCAAGGCCCAAGGTTGTTCTCTCCGGGGGTTTTGGCTTGTTTGGGAATTTTCGGTGGAACGTTTGTATTAATCGCAGTGCATGTACATGGTCGCTTGGTTCCCAAGATCTTTCCTGAGCTCCATACCCCTTCCAATCAACTAGATAGAAGAGTTTTGATTTTAACACCTTGGAATCCAATATGTCTTTAACTTCAAATTCTAATTCCCCATCAATTTGAATTGGTTCTGGTGGCTTGATCAGTCTGGTTCCTGGTTGCACCGGTTTCAACAGTGATGCGTGAAAAACGGGATGAATTTGCATGTTGGATGGTAGATCGAGTTTAAAGGCCACCGGGTTGATTATAGCCTTGATGGGATAGGGTCCTATGTATCTGGGGTTGAAAGTCCGCGGTCCTTTGAGAGGTAAATGTCTAGTTGCTAGCCACACCTGGTCTCCTATTTGGTACGGAGGTGCTTCACTTCGATGTAAATCAGCATTTTCTTTGTACTTTCTTTTGACTTGCTGTAAATGAGTTGTAGCTTCTTTGAAGGCTCGGGTTATTGTGGAATGCAAATGATCTACTGCGGGCATTTCCAGGGTTTGATGAGGGTCCAGGTCTGAGGTTCGAGGATGATGACCATACAAGGTGTAAAAAGGGGTTTGTCCAGTCCCAGAATGTACGGAGTTGTTGTATGCATATTCTGTGATCCAAAGAATGTCTTTCCAATTGTATTCAGATTGGTGCAACATACACCAAAGATATTGCTCAAGGGTTTGATTTGTTCTCTCGGTTTGGGCGCCGGTCTGGTGGTGGTGACTGGTGGATAATTGTACATCAATTTGTGCCAGTTGGCAAATGGGAAATAAATTGACTTTCTCGATCTGAGACTAATATGGATGGAAAACCATGTATACGAACTATGTTCTCCAGAAATTCCTTGGCCAAGATGGAGGCTGAAGGTAACCCTTTTAAAGGGATAAAATGGGCCATTTTGGAGAATAGATCCACGATTACCAAGATAGTGTTGTATCCATAGCAAGGAGGCAGGTCGGTAATGAAGTCCATCGACAAGGTGTGCCAAGGTGCAGGTGGAATATCCAAGCGTTGTAGAAGACCGGCTGGTCTTTTCTTTTGACCTTTATTTTGGGCACAAACCCCGCAAGACATCACAAAAGATTTAATATCTTTTCTCCAGGATGGCCACCAGAATTGGCGTTTGATCTTTTCCTCAGTTTTAGTGATACCAGGATGTCCTTTCATTAATGTATCATGATAATGAGCAATAACGAGTTCTTGCAGTTCTTTGTTAGGCAGAAATAACCGCCCCTGGAAGTACGGTAAATCATTACTAACGGAAAAGTGAGACCCCTTTTGGCTCCATTCTTGTAAGGCTGTGGAGTCTAAAAGTTGTTTAACTCGAGTTTGAACGTCCTCTATAGTTTGTAAAGAAGTCAAACCGAAAATTCTCTGTTCAGGTATAATCGGTACTGGTTCTAAGCTCAAATTTGTTTCTTCCATTCAAATCTGGGATAAGGCGTCCGCTTTGCCATTCTTGCAACCAGGGTGATAGTTGATTACAAAATCAAATTCTGCAAAGAATAAAGTCCATCAGAGTTGTCGTGATGATTGGGCTTTGGCCGTCTTTAAATATTGCAAATTTCTGTGATCCGTAATCACCGTGATGGTGTGTCTTGCACCGAGGAGGTAATGACGCCAAGCCTTGAAGGCGGACTTAATAGCCAGTAACTCTTTGTCGGTGATTGCATAATTAATTTCAGGAGCCGAGAATTTCCTGGACCAAAAGGCTACAGGGTGTAGTTGGTTAGTTACTGGATCTCTTTGCGACAGGACAGCTGCCATGGCTAAATTGGATGCGTCGGTTTCAACAATGTAAGGGAGATCTGGGTGCGGGTGTTTCAATACAGGTGCGCAGGTGAATTTGGTCTTTAGGTCTTGAAAGGCCTGTTCGGCCTCATGAGTCCATTCGAAGCGTTTATTCTTCCGTAAGAGAGCTGTGATGGGTTGGACTATTCTAGAAAATTCCGGGATGAATCTTCGATAGAAATTGGCAAAGCCAAGCATGCTCTGAACTCCCTTTACAGAGCTAGGAGATGGCCATTTGAGGATGGCGTCCACCTTTTGTGAGTCCATTCGGACTCCTTTAGGGGTCAGGATGAATCCGAGAAACTCGACTTCTGTGGTATTAAAAACAAATTTTTCGGGCTTTGCAAATAGTTTGTGCTGGCGCAATTTTTCAAGAACTGCCCTAACATGTTTTCTGTGATCGGATTCTGAAGAAGAGTATACCAGGATGTCGTCGATATATACGATGACACAAACATCGACAAGTTCCCGAAGAACATCATTCATAAAGTATTGAAAGGCGTCAGGTGCGTTGCACAAACCTAAGGGCATTACCTGATATTCGAAGAGCCCATATTTGGTGCGGAATGCAGTCATCCATTCGTCGCCTTCTTTTATACGGACCAGGTGATAAGCTCCCCGGAGATCTAACTTGGTGAACATACAAGCATCTTTTACCTGGTCGTGAAGTTCCGGGATCAGAGGCAGAGGATAACGATTCTTAATCGTTATTTGATTTAGGGCGCGGTAGTCAATACATGTCATAAGGTCGCCTTCTTTTTTCGGCACGAAGAACAGAGCTGAAGAGACAGGAGACTTTGACGGGCGAATAAAACCATTAGCAAGGTGCTGATCTAAATACTGACGCAAATGCAGGTTCTCAGGTTCAGTAAGAGCATCAATCCTACTACACGGCGGTTGAGCATTGGGTACCAGATCGATTTGACAATCGTAAGACCGATGGGGAGGTAACGTGTTAGCCTGCTCTTTCTGAAAAACATCCTGGAATTCTTGGTATTCAGCCAGTAGTTGTACTGTGGTGGAAGTTGCTGTGGCCAGACCCATAGCTGGATTTCTTGGATAACAAGTTGGTTCACAATCAGGAAAAGTTTTTCTCTTTGCTCGCCAGTTTATTCGAGGATTATGTGTTTCTAACCAAGGGATTCCAAGAATTACATGAAATTGTGGGGCCTTGATTACATCAAACACAATAGCTTCCCGATGCCCATCCTGACCCACTAGTGTCATTTCTGTAGTGGAATGTGTTACCGGCCCTGAGGCTATTTCGGTTCCATCAACTGTAGTAATGAGATCCTGGTTAACTTTCGGACGGAGAGGGCAATTAATCCTGGAGGCCAATTCACGATCTACGTAGTTTCCGATAGCTCCACTATCGATGTATGCTTTTATAGCATGCAACCGCTGAGGCTGTTTCCGGTTCTCGAGCACCATTGGCAAGACAAAATGCGAGGTCAAAGAGTTTGTTTTCAAGCTCGGCAAGCGGACCTCTACGCTTGTCGGGCTTGGTCGTTTCCCGAATCAGGCTCCATTAAAGTATTATCAGTGGCTCCAACCACCTTCTTTGGTGGTTTTACCGGACAATCTCGAAGAAAGTGACCGGAAGCCCCGCAATAGAGACATAGTTGCTTTTGCCGCCTTCTCTCTCGTTCCTTCTGCGTTAACGGTCCTTTAACACCACCGATTTGCATAGGTTCGGAAACGTCAGTACTCTTGGGGTTAGCGTGGGTTTTGATCTGCACTCGGGTTTCGAACTTGGACCGATCTGCTTTTCTATTTTGAAGTCTATGATCCAGTTGGACCACTAAGTCTATGTATTCTGCGCAGACTTGGGGTGGATTTACTATTTGAGCTAGAACATCTTGAAGTTCTCCGCGCAGGCCTCGATGAAATAATGTGATCCTTTTATTTTCTGGCCATCCAGTTTCCACAACCAGTCTATTAAAGGTGGCGATATAGGACAAGAGATCCTGATTACCTTGTCGTAAGGATAGCAATTCGTTGTCAAGGGCCTGTCCCTGAAAGTGTCGAGCGAATAATCCTTCCATGCTGGCCTGGAAGCCCTGAAAGTCCTGGAGAATTGGATCATCCTGATTCACCAAAGGAATAGACCAATCGGCAGCACAGCCACTGTGGTAAGATAAAACAAAGGCTGCTTTGGTCTGGTCATTCGGGAAGGCCCCAGGTCTGCATAGAAAGTGTAAGCGACATTGGTTCATAAAAAAGGCATATTTCTTGGGATCCCCCGCAAACCTTTCGGGCGGGGCCAAAGGCATGTGTCCAGGTAGATTAATTTGTACCGGGTTATTCGAACCCATTGGTGTGGAAGTACCCCCACTAGGTAAAGGAGTTTGCCCTGCCTGGCCCTGCAACAACCGTTTAGCCAGGTCATCTGTTCTTTCCTTGGATAGGATCAGTTCTCTTTTGAGAGCGTTAGTCTCCTGACGGGCTGAGTGTACTTCTGCCCGTAATTCCCCCAAAAGCTGGGCCAACTGGTCTGACTCTGAAGTCTCCATAGCGCCCGGGTGGGAAATTGTAGGTAGTCTTCGCGTTCTGTTACGCTCACCTGACTCCCACGGAGACGCAGACCTGGTTTGGAATGCTGTTGCTTCTTCTATGGTGAAGCACAGGACTCGGAAGATGGACTGGACCGGTGCTTCAAATCTGGCTTGTCTGGCTCGCAGAAATATCCTTCTGTGTGTGAAAGGGGATGTTAATAATCTGCGGGATAATGTGTAGCGTCCCACTCCCTTCACACCCTCAATGAAACCCTTCTGCGATTTCCCTTAAAGTCTCACCTTAGGTTCAGAAAAGACGAGCTCTCCATCCTGCTTCTGATGCAGGGGCGCGTTGCAATCCAGTTACTTCACTGGATCTTGAATTGTAGAAAGTTCAGGTTTGCTTGACCTTCCTGGTAAAGTACCGCAAGGATTCAGTTCGTAAGTAGAAGACCAAAATAATGATTGTCCGTTGTCTCTTTTTCAGGTGCAGAACGTAGATTCCGAGATGAGCAATGGAACCGACGAAGGAACTCAGGTGAGTTTTATGATGAGAGGTTCCCCTTGTGTCCACGCATTAATGCGCTAATGCTAGTGTCTTTTTCCCAATAGGGGCCGGGGTACGGAATGCCGGGGAAAAGGCACCGACCCGAGGTGAGAGGTGCAATCCCTTTAGGTATCAGGTAAGTCTTTAATGAGCGTTAGGTAAAGTCTTTTCATTCGCTCATTAACGCTGATGTCTCTTTTTTCCCCTTAGGGGCCGGGGACCGAAAATGCCAGGATGCGGCAAAGACCCGAAATGAAGTGGGAATTACCCAACAGGTAAGTCTTAAAATGGAAATTAAGCTTTCCTAATTCCCTTCTCTCTCTCACCTTTTGTTCTTGTCCTTTTCTCCCTGGGCACTGGGATGGGGCTGCGAATCCGGATGATCGCTGCTGAACATGGAGGCGCCCTGTAAAGGTGAGTTAAATGCGGTGCTGCAGCGATCGATGCGATGTGCTATTAAAAAAATGTCTTCCTTTTCAGAATCGTCGGCGAGATGTCTCCGGGATGCGGATTTAGCAGGTAAGGACTCTTCTTTCACCTATTCTCTTCTTTTCTGACACGGTGAGCGTCCAGCTGCTAGATGCAGAACAACGCGAAGCGTGAGTTACTGCTCGGGCGTGGCTTAAATAGCCTTTAAAGTAGTTCCAGGTATGTATCCTTCCTCTCAGGTATGTATTCTTCCCCTGGCCACACCCGTGTGGTTAAGTAGTCCCAAAGATAAAGTAGTCCCATTCAGGCCTCTAGAAGGCCTGGATGTTGCAGCATGGTCTGCATCAGGTAAGTTTACACCAATCATTTTAAACACTAGTCATCCTTTATGAGCCTGGCGCCTATGGCGCCAGGACTGTGGTCCAATATGAGCCTGGTGCCAAAGGCGCCAGGACTGAGTCCAAAGGGCCCCTACTTGGGCCCGCTGGGACTTCCCTCAGACAAGATACCTGCCTCTGGGGTAGCTGGGCCTGGTCGGGCTCCCTAGAGGTAGGCATCATGACAGTACCTCCCCCCAAGGCCCCTCCCAAGGTTGTTCTCTCCGGGGGATTTGGCTTGTTTGGGAATTTTCAGTGGAACTTTTGTATTAATCGCGGTGCGTGTACATGGTCGCTTGGTTCCCAAGATCTTTCCTGAGCTCCATACCCCTTCCAATCAACTAGATAGAAGAGTTTTGATTTTAACACCTTGGAATCCAATATGTCTTTAACTTCAAATTCTAATTCCCCATCAATTTGAATTGGTTCTGGTGGCTTGATCAGTCTGGTTCCTGGTTGCACCGGTTTCAACACTGATGCGTGAAAAATGGGATGAATTTGCATGTTGGATGGTAGATCGAGTTTAAAGGCCACCGGGTTGATTATAGCTTTGATGGGATAGGGTCCTATGTATCTGGGGTTGAAAGTCCGCGGTCCTTTGAGAGGTAAATGTCTAGTTGCTAGCCCCACCTGGTTTCCTATTTGGTACGGAGGTGCTTCACTTCGATGTAAATCAGCATTTTCTTTGTACTTTCTTTTGACTTGCTGTAAATGAGTTGTAGCTTCTTTGAAGGCTCGGGTTATTGTGGAATGCAAATGATCTACTGCGGGCATTTCCAGGGTTTGATGAGGGTCCAGGTCTGAGGTTCGAGGATGATGACCATACAAGGTGTAAAAAGGGGTTTGTCCAGTCCCAGAATGTACGGAATTGTTGTATGCATATTCTGTGATCCAAAGAATGTCTTTCCAATTGTATTCAGATTGGTGCAACATACACCAAAGATATTGCTCAAGGGTTTGATTTGTTCTCTCGGTTTGGCCGTCGGTCTGGGGGTGGTGACTGGTGGATAATCGCACATCAATTTGTGCCAGTTGGCAACACTTCCTCCAAAAATGGGAAATAAATTGACTTCCTCGATCCGAGACTAATATGGATGGAAAACCATGTATACGAACTATGTTCTCCAGAAATTCCTTGGCCAAGATGGAGGCTGAAGGTAACCCTTTTAAAGGGATAAAATGTGCCATTTTGGAGAATAGATCCACGATTACCAAGATAGTGTTGTATCCATAGCAAGGAGGCAGGTCGGTAATGAAGTCCATCGACAAGGTGTGCCAAGGTGCCGGTGGAATATCCAAGCGTTGTAGAAGACCGGCTGGTCTTTTCTTTTGACCTTTATTTTGGGCACAAACCCCGCAAGACATCACAAAAGATTTAATATCTTTTCTCCAGGATGGCCACCAGAATTGGCGTTTGATCTTTTCCTCAGTTTTAGTGATACCAGGATGTCCTTCCATTAATGTATCATGATAATGAGCAATAACGAGTTCTTGCAGTTCTTTGTTAGGCAGAAATAACCGCCCCTGGAAGTACGGTAAATCATTACTAACGGAAAAGTGAGACCCCTTTTGGCTCCATTCTTGTAAGGCTGTGGAGTCTAAAAGTTGTTTAACTCGAGTTTGAACCTCCTCTATAGTTTGTAAAGAAGTCAAACCCAAAATTCTCTGTTCAGGTATAATCGGTACTGGTTCTAAGCTCAAATTTGTTTCTTCCATCCAAATCCGGGATAAAGCGTCCGCTTTGCCATTCTTGCAACGAGGGTGATAGGTGATTACAAAATCAAATTCTGCAAAGAATAAAGTCCATCAGAGTTGTCGTGATGATTGGGCTTTTGCCGTCTTTAAATATTGCAAATTTCTGTCATCCGTAATCACCGTGATGGTGTGTCTTGCACCGAGGAGGTAATGACGCCAAGCCTTGAAGGCGGACTTAATAGCCAGTAACTCTTTGTCGGTGATTGCATAATTAATTTCAGGAGCCGAGAATTTCCTGGACCAAATGGCTACAGGGTGTAGTTGGTTAGTTACTGGATCTCTTTGCGACAGGACAGCTGCCATGGCTAAACTGGATGCGTCGGTTTCAACAATGTAAGGGAGATCTGGGTGCGGGTGTTTCAATACAGGTGCGCAGGTGAATTTGGTCTTTAGGTCTTGAAAGGCCTGTTCGGCCTCATGAGTCCTTTCGAAGCGTTTATTCTTCCGTAAGAGAGCTGTGATGGGTGGGACTATTCGAGAAAATTCCGGGATGAATCTTCAATAGAAATTGGCAAAGCCAAGCATGCTCTGAACTCCCTTCACAGATCTAGGAGATGGCCATTTAAGGATGGCGTCCACCTTTCGTGAGTCAATTCAGACTCCTTTAGGGGTCAGGATGAATCCGAGAAACTCGACTTTTGTGGTATGAAAAACACATTTTTCGGGCTTTGCAAATAGTTTGTGCTGGCGCAATTTTTCAAGAACTGCCCTAACATGTTTTCTGTGATCGGATTCTGAAGAAGAGTACACCAGGATGTTGTCGATATATACGATGACACAAACATCGACAAGTTCCCGAAGAACATCATTCATAAAGTATTGAAAGGCGTCAGGTGCGTTGCACAAACCTAAGGGCATTACCTGATATTCGAAGAGCCCATATTTGGTGCGGAATGCAGTCATCCATTCGTCGCCTTCTTTTATACGCACCAGGTGATAAGCTCCCCGGAGATCTAACTTGGTGAACATACAAGCATCTTTTACCTGGTCGTGAAGTTCCGGGATCAGAGGCAGAGGATAACGATTCTTAATTGTTATTTGATTTAGGGCGCGGTAGTCAATACATGTTCTAAGGTCGCCTTCTTTTTTCGGCACGAAGAACAGAGCTGAAGAGACAGGAGACTTTGACGGGCGAATAAAACCATTGGCAAGGTACTGATCTAAATACTGACGCAAATGCAGGATCTCAGGTTCAGTAAGAGCATAAATCCTACTACACGGCGGTTGAGCATTGGGTACCAGATCGATTTGACAATCGTAAAACCGATGGGGAGGTAACGTGTTAGCCTGCTCTTTCTGAAAAACATCCTGGAATTCTTGGTATTCAGCCGGTAGTTGTACTGTGGTGGAAGTTGCTGTGGCCAGACCCATAGCTGGATTTCTTGGATAACAAGTTGGTTCACAATCAGGAAAAGTTTTTCTCTTTGCTCGCCAGTTTATTCGAGGATTATGTGTTTCTAACCAAGGGATTCCAAGAATTACATGAAATTGTGGGGCCTTGATTACATCAAACACAATAGCTTCCCGATGCCCATCCTGACCCACTAGTGTCATTTCTGTAGTGGAATGCGTTACCGGCCCTGAGGCTATTTCGGTTCCATCAACTGTAGTAATGAGATCCTGGTTAACTTTCGGACGGAGAGGGCGATTAATCCTGGAGGCCAATTCACGATCTACGTAGTTTCCGATAGCTCCACTATCGATGTATGCTTTTATAGCATGCAACCGCTGAGGCTGTTTCGGGTCCACGAGCACCATTGGCAAGACAAAATGCGAGGTCAAAGAGTTTGTTTTCAAGCTCGGCAAGCGGACCTCTACGCTTGTCGGGCTTGGTCGTTTCCTGAATCAGGCTCCATTAAAGTAGTGGCTCCAACCACCTTCTTAGGTGGTTTTACCGGACAATCTCGAAGAAAGTGACCGGAAGCCCCGCAATAGAGACATAGTTGCTTTTGCCGCCTTCTCTCTCGTTCCTTCTGCGTTAACGGTCCTTTAACACCACCGATTTGCATAGGTTCGGAAACGTCAGTACTCTTGGGGTTAGCGTGGGTTTTGATCTGCACTCGGGTTTCGAACTTGGACCGATCTGCTTTTCTATTTTGAAGTCTATGATCCATTTGGACCACTAAGTCTATGTATTCTGTGCAGACTTGCGGTGGATTTACTATTTGAGCTAGAACATCTTTAAGTTCTCCGCGCAGGCCTCGATGAAATAATGTGATCCTTTTATTTTCTGGCCATCCAGTTTCCACAACCAGTCTATTAAAGGTGGCGATATAAGACAAGAGATCCTGATTACCTTGTCGTAAGGATAGCAATTCGTTGTCAAGGGCCTGTCCCTGAGAGTGTCGAGAGAATAATCTTTCCATGCTGGCCTGGAAGCCCTGAAAATCCTGGAGAATTGGATCATCCTAATTCACCAAAGGAATAGACCAATCGGCAGCACAGCCACTGAGGTAAGATAAAACAAAGGCTACTTTGGTCTGGTCATTCGGGAAGGCCCCAGGTCTGCATAGAAAGTGTAAGCGACATTGGTTCATAAAAACGGCATATTTCTTGGGATCCCCCGCAAAACCTTTGGGCGGAGCCAAAGGCATGTGTCCAGGTAGATTAATTTGTACCGAAGTTATTCGAACCCATTGGTGTGGAAGTACCCCCACTAGGTAAAGGAGTTTGCCCTGTCAGGCCCTGCACCAACCGTTTAGCCAGGTCATCTGTTCTTTCCTTGGATAGGATCAGTTCTCTTTTGAGAGCGTTAGTCTCCTGACGGGCTGAGTGTACTTCTGCCCGTAATTCCCCCAAAAGCTGGGCCAACTGGTCTGACTCTGAAGTCTCCATAGCGCCTGGGTGGATAATTGTAGGTAGTCTTTGTGTTCTGTTACGCTCACCTGACTCCCACGGAGGCGCAGGCCTGGTTTGGAATGCTGTTGCTTCTTCTATGGTGAAGCACAGGACTCGGAAGATGGACTGGACCGGTCCTTCAAATCTGGCTTGTCTGGCTCGCAGAAATATCCTTCTGTGTGTGAAAGGGGATGTTAATAATCTGCGGGATAATGTGTAGCCTCCCACTCCCTTCACACCCTCAACAAAACCCTTCTGCGATTTCCCTTAAAGTCTCACCTTAGGTTCAGAAAAGATGAGCTCTCCATCCTGCTTCTGATGCAGGGGCGCGTTGCAATCCAGTTACTTCACTGGATCTTGAATTGTAGAAAGTTCAGGTTTGCTTGACCTTCCCGGTAAAGTACCGCAAGGATTCAGTTCGTAAGTAGAAGACCAAAATAATGATTGTCCGTTGTCTCTTTTTCAGGTGCAGAACGTAGATTCCGAGATGAGCAATGGAACCGACGAAGGAACTCAGGTGAGTTTTATGATGAGAGGTTCCCCTTGTGTCCACGCATTAATGCGCTAATGCTAGTGTCTTTTTTTCCCATAGGGGCCGGGGTACGGAATTCCGGGGAAAATACACCTACCCGAGGTGAGAGGTGCAATCCCTGTAGGTATCAGGTAAGTCTTTAATGAGCGTTAGGTAAAGTCTTTTCATTCGCTCATTAACGCTTATGTCTCTTTTTTCCCCTTAGGGGCCGGGGTCCGAAAATGCCAGGATGCGGCAAAGACCCGAAATGAAGTGGGAATTACCCAACAGGTAAGTCTTAAAATGGAAATTAAGCTTTCCTAATTCCCTTCTCTCTCTCACCTTTTGTTCTTGTCCTTTTCTCCCTAGGCACTGGGATGGGGCTGCGAATCCGGATGATCGCTGCTGAACATGGAGGCGCCCTGTAAAGGTGAGTGAAATGCGGTGCTGCAGCGATCGACGCGATGTGCTTTTAAATAAATGTCTTCCTTTTCAGGATCGTCGGCGAGATGTCTCCGGGATGCGGATTTAGCAGGTAAGGACTCTTCTTTCACCTATTCTCTTCTTTTCTCCCTTTGCAGGTGTTCCAGGATGCTGGCAGGCGTGGCAGAAGTCAGGATGCAGGAGCAGACACGGTGAGGGTCCAGCTACTAGATGCAGAACAACGCGAAGCGTGAGTTGCTGCTCGGGCGTGGCTTAAATAGCCTTTAAAGTAGTTCCAGGTATGTATCCTTCCTCTCAGGTATGTATTCTTCCCCTGGCCACACCCGTGTGGTTAAGTAGTCCCAAAGATAAAGTAGTCCCATTCAGGCCTCTAGAAGGCCTGGATGTTGCAGCATGGTCTGCATCAGGTAAGTTTACACCAATCATTTTAAACACTAGTCATCCTTTATGAGCCTGGCGCCTATGGCACCAGGACTGTGGTCCAATATGAGCCTGGTGCCAAAGGCGCCAGGACTGAGTCCAAAGGGCCCCTACTTGGGCCCGCTGAGACTTCCCTCGGAGACATAATACCTGCCTCTGGGGTAGCTGGGCCTGGTCTGGCTCCCTGGAGGTAGGCATCATGACACAGTCATTGTTCTGGAGCACCAGGCCCAGAGTTTGGGGCATTCTGCGGTGGCATGCTCATCTGAGGGTTCTGTTGAGCCCTCAGTATGTGACCCAGATCCCGTGCCATATTTTGGACCTGGCGCTCAAGTTGGGAAACCCGCTCAGGCTGATACGGGGTTCTGTTTTCTCCCCTGGGCTGATCCCGGGAAGGGCAGCTATCCCTTCTCTGGTAGTGCCCCGGGTTGGGAAGATTCGGGTACCCCTCCAACCTTGGCCTCCCCTCTCCCGAATTAAGTTGTCTGGGCTCAGGGAAGTGGTGAAAGAAGGATGGATGATTTTGGGGCTGGAAATTGGGTGAATACCTGGGAAAAATGTTCTGCCCAGTGTTTGGGGAATTTCTGCCCTCCTGTGGGAAGTTAGGAGGGAAGCTCCCTGGGTCACTTGCTTGGCTGGATCCCCCCCCCTTGGGCTGGAGGAGTCCACACATAATCCAGGATTGGTCTGTTTCCCTTGTAGCGGGGACTTACATAGTCAGGGGAGCGAGGGACCCCATTTGTGGGATTACCTCCTTGACTCCCTGTCTGTGACTGGCCCGAGGGCCTTCTGGGCTGTGAATTGTTCAATGCAGGCTGGTTTTTAGGCCCCCCATCTCCAAATCTAAAATGGGGGCAACCTTTACCTCTGCCACCTTGGCAGCAGCAGGGGTGCTGTTGGTTTTGGGGGTTTTGGACTGATTCTTATTTTCCACCGGTTTCTGCACCTCATAGATGAGGGTGGCTTGCTCAATGACCCAGTCTAAAGATCTTTTCTCGTGAAAATCTCTCACAAGTTGGGTCATTATGTATTTGGGGAGTGCATGGAAAAATGTATTGATGAATTCTGTGATATCCGTGCGCACCATTCTGGTGGTCTGCGCAAAGGCACGCTTCAATTCTTGCACAAATTCTTGTGGGGCCTGATCCTCCCCACATTGCAAATTGTAGGCTGCCTTGCGAGCCTCTTGGGGATTCCGGTGAACAGAAAAATGTTTCAAGATGGCCACCCTATATGTGGACCATCTTGAATGGTTTTGGTCCTCCAGCCCCGCAAAGAAACTGGAGTATTCTGGGGAGAATGTCCATTTGACATACTGAATGCAGCTACTGCTGTCCTTCAAATGGAAAGTCTCCATCATTTGCTCAAAGAGCTCCAAGTGTTCCCAAACAGAATACTTGGAGTTCTTGTGATAAGGAGTGATGACACTCCTTATTGCCTTGATCTGCTTTAGAGGGTCCTTAAGCAAGGCCCTTTTTGCTTTATTGGCCTTTTTGGTTCGGGTAACCCTGGTCCATTCCTCCTCTGACTCAGAAGCACTGCTCCCAGAGGTGCCCATCTGATCTTCCAGGCTCTCCTGGATTCTGCAAGCCTGGGAATGGCTGGCAGAATGTGGGGACCTGGTCTCCTATGTCCTGGCCTGTCAGAGGAGTCGTCAGAGGCCTCTTTCCTGCCAGGATTTGATGGGTACCCCCCCCCACTGACCTAACTGGGCAGAGGGTTTTAGGATGCCCTTAGTGGGTCTTCTTTCCTGGGGTTCCCCACTAAATTGCACTGTGCTTGGGTACCCATACCCGGATGCCCGCCCATCCATTCCTAGGAGGTACTGGCCTATGAACCCCATACTTTTGGCTGGACAGTAATCTGCCCTCCCTGTGGCCCTGTGCTCATGTGTGCCAGGGGACATGGGGGTGTCAGAGTCCAAGGACTGGGAGAGATGAAGGCCTCTGGTATTAGGGCTCCTGAGGTTATGCTCAGGTGTTTCCCTTTTCCAGTGAACATAATTTCTATCAGCCCATGCTCCCTGTTGCAATGCAAGAGCCTGCACTTTCAGTTCCTACGTTAAGGCCTTACTAGACTCTATCAGTCCGTCCTGCATGGCTACATGTTGCTGGAGCCTATCAGAGAGCCTCATTTTCTCTCTGTGCCTCCTGATTGGTCCTGGAATACTGGGCCAGTATTTGCTGCAGGAGGGTTAACTCCTGAGTCCCATCCCTACTGGCCTGCTCCTTTCTTGCCAGAGCATCATCCACCCTTCTGGTGTGCTCTAACAAGTTCTGATGCTCTTTTTGGAGGTCACCCAGCCCCTGGAGGGCCAGGTGATTTCCTTCAATTTTTTCTTTTAATTGGCAGACTTCCTGGCCTAAGGTGTCCCTTTCCTGACTAAGAGCCTGCATCTGTGCCGCCAGGTCTTCCCTCTGCCTTTGAAAGGCACCAGCTTTCTGGCATTCTTGATCTACTTCTGCCTGGGTATCCAGGTCTTTCAAAATCAATGTATTGCTTTCCTCTTTCTCTCTGTCTAGTCGGATTTGCAGGGTGGCTACCTGCTCTGTGCATGCCCTGTTAAAGTCTAGTTGTTGCTCCAGCTTTTTCTGGCTCTGCAGTAGGGAATCCAAACCTTCTTGGTACTCCTTCTGCAAGGCCAGAAATCTGGTATCCTGGTCAGCCTTTTCCTGTTGCAGGATATCCATATTCTCCTTTATTTTAACAATATACTGCCTACTATCATTTTCCGACTCCTGGCTCCTCTGCAGTCTCTGCTCAGAAGAGACCAGGTCAGATTGGGCTTTCCCTAATGCCATCAGTTGCCTATTTGCCAGATCTTGGTCTTCAGCACATTTGTCTTTTATGGCTCCCATATGTAAATATAAATATGCTGCTACCCTGGCAATCTTAGGGGCCATATATAGTTCACTCAGGGCCACATGTAAGGGACCCTGATCTCTCCATATATCTGACCCTGTTTCAGTGATCTGGGGTGAGATTGCCTGCAACCAGACCGCCTGGTCCTGATGAGCCCACTCACCTGTCACAAATAGCTTATGTAAGAGGTGTTATCTGGCTATTTTGATATCTACCAAGGTCGTCATTCTGGAACTTGATTTTCTTCCTGACTTACAGAAGTTTGTTTCCTTAGAGCGTTCCTTTGAGGGGTGTTTTTACAGTGTAACACGGCGTGGTGATCCAACAGAATTTATATATTCTGTCAGTTAACACACTGTATTAATCTGCACAAGTGATAGATCTAATCCAGAATCCCGGCTCGAGCCCCCACTCTGTTAAGCGACTTCAATTCAGCAATCCCACTAAGTCAGTGCCTCGTCTGGGATGCCCAAGGGAAGCCCTTATTTATATATTTTTATGACAAGTTATACTCTGGATGATAAACCCTTATATAACGCCCCTCTCTTAGAATCCCCCTGAGCCCACTAAGCCAAGAAGTAGGTTTGTGTTGCAAATTAAAAAGGTTTATTTGAAAAATTTAAACAATAGATATATATCACACTTTTATAATAAATTAATATTTGATTACACACTTAGACATATGACAGTGGATGATGTTATACTAGCACACTGGTTTAATTACTTAGGAGTAGTATAGAGGATAAGGTAGCTGAGAATGCTTTATATGGTACACGGAAATGCAAGGTGGAAAAGAAGCAACACAGGAATAAACTTGATATGATTTCAGCAAAACATAATATAATCACTTTTCCCCTTTTGGCAATTCACCCCCCCCCCCTCTATGCAATGTAAGGAGGTGGAAGTAAAACACACAGTCTTCAGGAATACAATCACAGTACAATACGAACTCAGTTCCCCCCCCTAGCAAGCTTAGAGAAACAGGGATGATTTTAAACACAGGCAAAGTACTTTAAAGGTGGTATGCAGAGAAGGGAAAAATATGCTAAAAATGATTTTAATTCCCTATAAGAGATTCAGGGTGGGTGATAGCTACTTTAAATTAGTTCAGGATCTCCTTAGCAATGCTCTATGAATGATTGTCAGGTTGCAAACAAAATCCGTAATGGAAGCAAAAGACAAATATTTTTACACGTGGCTGAAATGAAGCAAAATGTCAAATTGCGGAAATTTAGTCACGTGCGTCGAGCGTAGGTACGGAGGAATTATGAGGAGTGGCAAATTGGTTTAGAGCTTGTTGGAAAGGTTAGAATCTCAGCTTTAAAATAAAAGTTACATCCTGCTTCTAGCACGAACGGTTCAAGAGATACGGACGATTTTGTGAAGGTAGATTCTAAAAATAAAAGTAAAGCTCATTATGACAGATGACAGTTTTGCAGCTTTGAATCAACAGGAGGGACACGATTTCTATGATGCAGTTCTCAGTAGGTTAAAATAGTTTGAATTAGATTATTGTAAACTAAGAGATTGGTTTTGCACAGTTCTGGCTGAGTACTCACACTATATTTTGGACCGGAATGCAACTTCGTCACGGATCGGGTCAGGATTGGCTGCGGTTCTCTCGCCACTGGGTACTGGTTCTGCGCACAGCGATCTGGGTCAGCTCTCAGCAATCTGGTCTGGGTCTGGTCTCTTTGGATTTCTGGTCTCTCTGGATACAGCACTGCTTTCTGGGTCTGCTACCGGTTCTTGCAAAAGTTCTTGGCAAAGAATTCAAACAGCTCGCCCGGCTGTTGAATAGTTTGAAAATGATTTTGATGCCTGCTGAAAAAGGATTCAACTTGTGGATTCAGGCCTCTCTGCTACAAGTTCTGGAGTCTGGGTTCAAAGTTCTGGTCTCTGGAGATTGATGGATTTGAAGTCTGGAGTCTCCGGCAGCGTGCTGCGCGGGAATTCAGTTGAAGGTTGGAAAATGAATGTTTCTGTCTGGCTTTCAGTGGCTCTTTTTATGTCTTTTGAAAATGGGTGTGGATGCTAACTTTCTTTGCCCAACCCACTCACGATTTGATAGGTCAAGGATTTCTCTTTGACCTGATTTGATAAGGGAACAGTGAGTCAGAGTGATGAGGTGGGTTTATGGGTCAGAGGGTCCTCCCCTTGTCAAATTGCACACACAACTATATTTGATCCAAATATACATTTTTCTATGTACCATTTTTCTAATATTATATGTCCAGTTAACATATTTTCTGTAGAACCAAACCATCCGATCCCTGTCTTTGTAAGATGTTGTGTCCACTTTTGACAGAATTCTGCCCTTTTCATCCAGATAACAACCTCTAAACCTTTCCAGATTTTACACAAATGTGCACACGGGATATGGGTTTCAGATGATAAAGTGTCAGATTTTTAACATGCATACATTTGTAGTAACAACCTTATTTTCCGCTACTACCCCCCAGAACATACCACAGAGTCCTGACACCTTTTAAAATGTGCACAGAAAAATCACAAGAATGATTATATTATTTATATAATTTTTACAAGTCCGCACTATGAATTATCCATCTTTTTAAAATTATGCTCAGGCCCCAAAGGAGTGTGGTTTTCCAAAGCACATGGTGGAATTTCTGGTTTGTCCACTTCCCCCAAGCTCAGCTTGCTCACAGAGGCACTTCTCCTCCCACTTCTCCCACAAGGAAGCTATTTTACGACCACCCCAATATAACATTTACCTGAGCCCAAGACAGTGCTTTGTTCAGTTTCCTGCAGTCCCCAGGTGCCACTCCCCTAATTCAATCAGAGAGGTGTCATCTCCTTTTGGCAGGGGCAGCAGAATGCAACCAGGCCTGGGAACACAGCTGCTGATCAAGTTTCAACTCCTGGCGGGGGTAGTTGTCAGGCAGAATTCAATCTCTTTAAGCCAGGCTTCAGCTAAATGTCACTTTGGTTCCCAGTTTTCTACATTCAAACCAAACTTGCAATTTTTACACATGCAGCTAGAACACTGATTCTAAGTTCAAAACTATGACATTTAAAACAATTGCAACCTATGTGACACTCAAAAGTAGGTCACTCATTTATTCTAAACATTTCGATTTTAGTGGCTTTAAACCCAAATTCACTTAAGCTGCTGACATTCCCAGCTATGTTCAATACATACATTAGACAATTACTTCCTTCAAGTCATCTCAGAATATAGTTTTACATTGTATCCACCTCTTAGTAAGTCTTTCTTTGGCCTGGTTTGGTTCATTTGTTCAGTTTTACACAAGTGTCTGGTGGTTTTAAAACACTGGCTTTCTGGTAGTGGTGAGCACCAGTATTGCACCCATTTTTGACATTAATAACAACAGATTTTGAACAGCACCATATTCCTTAGCACTCATTTTGCTCATGGCACTTCTGGCCCCTCACGCTCACACTGGTGGTTGGCAGGTCAGGCGACCATTTTGTTGTGAGCAAAGACTGCGCGGTTCTCCAGGATTCTGGCGCAAATGTGGGCTTTTACGCCCTCTTGAATTTCCTATGGCCGCAGCACCAAGTGTTGCAGAATAATAGTCCAAACGTGAGTCAGGACACCCAACAAGTGTTCTGTGTAAGTATTATCTGGACACACCACCAGTGATCTATGCTGTGGTACCCAATACAGACCCTTTTCACAAAACACCCAGATTATATGTGGAGAGGGTCATCCCGCCGCTGTACACCAATTTGTTAGGACTGATTTTCTATACTCTAGCCTGGTGCACAGATGTATAGAAGGGCAATCTATATTGTGACAGGAACAACTCTGGGAAGCTGTAGCCATACCAGTTCAGGTAGCAGTGACAGGCGGTCTAGGCTAAGTTCTTCAGAGGTGGTGAGCTTGTAAAGGGTCCACAATGAGGTCACACAATGGGAATCACACATTACACTTGGACAGGATGTATAAAAATACAGTTATTTAATTATGGCCAAAACACATATAGAAAAATGTCTACAAGCATGTAGACGTATACACAATACTATCAAACTAAATAAGTATATGCATTCATTTGGTTATAAATCACAATATGAATCAGATACTCCTGCAAAGGAAAGGTTAGACAAGTATTATGCACAAAACGGCCACAGAGATGATCCCTAGCTAAAATTGTCCAGCCCTAAATTGCCTGGGGCCTTGTGCCCAATAGATTAGGATACAGTTCCACAGAACCTAGAATGCAGGTAGGGTCTCTGGGGTCCAGTGAAGGGTTCTTAGGGTTAAGGTTCAAGTTAGACTAATGCCCAAAATTAGCCTCAACAGTCAGATGTCTTGCATAGGAAAGTTATGGCAAAGCCACACGTGTTAGAAATAAGGTTTATTGTAAGCCTGTTAACTTATAATGGGGGTATAGAGATAGATTATAAACTCTGCAATTTACCCCCCTGACTCTGAATCCTCTGGAGACTTGGCAGAATAATGGAAAGTCGTCAGACATCGCTTTTGCCGCTGAAATCCACAGTCCTCTATTCCCAGGCATTGCAGCTTCGAGCTGAACTCTGGTTGGTGTCTTTTGCCAGTGCAAGGACTCTCATGCAGAAAACCTCAATGCAGCACCCCCCTCAGGACTGGACTCGGGTCAGGTAAGCAGTTTTCGTATGGTGCACACCGCGCATTGCGATGCAAACGGATTCAGTAGCTGCGGTCAGACCTTCCCTTCTATTTCGGGTCCCCTTTGTCCTAGGATGCCAAATCGTTGCAGGCGGTAGTCTTGCATGGACAACTGAGGACCCACCAAGTTTCAGGTTGAAACAAGTACGGTGGCGCCAGCAGCAGAGTAGTCCAAAAACGAAGCTGGTCAGCCACAGGACGGTTCCAGGGCACTTCCAATGGCTTCCTTTTGCAGGGCACCAAGCAGACATCGGGAATGGATAGTCCCTCCACTCCAAGGGTTGTAGCTCCTTGACAGGACCACTAAGATCAAGAGCAATACAGGGCTCATCCAGTACAGCAGTAGAAGTTGGTTGGCAGGCTTCCATCAGTCGGGTCTCAGGTGTCTTTGCGGATCTCACAGCACGATAGGATACTTGGCTCCTTCAGGATTCTTCAGGATCTCTGAAGAATGGGTGCAGGGGTCCTCTTTTTATCCTAAAAGCCAGGTAAGAGCTGAAACTACCACTAGCCAATAGCAGGACTAGCCCTCACACACAACACAGCAGTGGGACCACTGGCGGGAACATTCATGCATACCATTCAAACACACTGAAACCAGTATGTGGATTGGAGTCAGACCGACACTGCCCACATCCTGCCAGCAAACACACACAGCCCTCCAGTACCCCGCCAAAAGCTTCTGCTTTCCCAGGCACTGGAAGTCTTTGTAAGTGTTTTCCTGGCCTCTGAGGTCAGGAAGAAGGATAAAGAACAAGCTGGCAAAAGAACAGGCAAATAATCTCGTGGCACAGCTATGTTTGACCAGTAGCCACAGTTAGCAGCCAAATGCAGTAAACGCAGTAAAGCTAAAACGAAAATACCCAAAAAGTGAGGAAAAGTCACTGCTGCCACCAGCCTATCCTTTTAGCACACCTAGAGTAACCAAAAATCCTTTTAGTGTTAGGCTAGGGCAAAAGAAAAATGTGCCCCATTGTACTGCAGTGTAAACTGCTTCGCACAATGATAAAAAGTTACCACAAGTGATACAAAAGTGACCAAAAGTAGTAAAATAGTAACACCACTAAGGGAAACAATGTTTCCCAGTACTGACAGCCTGAAGGACATGTCAGTTTCCCCATAACATATGAGCAAAGGCCAGTGCAGGGAACCTTAAGGCTTCACTGTACTGCAAAAAGTACAGGTCATATTAAAACATTAAAGCAAAAATGAAGGGGTTCTATAAAGATGGAAGGAACGGTGCAGTAACGAGAATCTTTCCTAACAGCTATCATCAGCAGTATCTCAGCCCATGGCTTTTCTTCCATTCCTACTTGTTTTTCATCTGACTCTGCACTGACTCAGGCAACCCCTGACAAAATGTGGTAAAATAATGCCACTGTCTTTTCCCACGGCTCGCGTGTTTCAAGGCGCCATTTAACCTGAATATCCTGAATGTAAGCAATAGGATCATCATCTTCCTTTGTCTAACACATCATAATTGCATCCATATCTGATGTGTCAGCATACTGTACCCTGACTACCCTCCAAATATCTGCTCTACAATTATTAAATGGTGTTCCATCATGCGCTGTGTTTTGTGCAGTCACACTTGAATATCCTGCTCTCCTCTATACGTCATCAGCCCTTTCTCCAAGATTAGCTGCCAGAAGACCTTTTATCACCCCTATGGCCAGAGTGTTTTTCTAATTCATGAATCCATTTCCCAACGCCCAAAGTCAAACTAGGGAGCTTGCACCTCAAGTTATCCTTGTCCATCTGTGGCCATGGAATATATTGCTGTCTTGCGCCCCCTTTTTATAACAATGAAAATTGCGTAAACTCTGCCCCGTAGTCGGATCCTACTATTAGTCAAACCCTGGCAGAGATGATAGTACCTGTCTGTCTCCTTGTGGGTAACGATCTTAACCTGCTCACAAATGGCAGCAACTCTCCCTTCTCACTGTGCAATCATCCTCAGGGACACTCATGATATGCTATAGGATCTGGTTTTCTATGTTTAGGTTGTTCCAGTTCAGACCGTGTTACTTCTTTATCGAATTGCAGGCTTCCTTCAGGGGCACACGCCCTCCCCCGTTCTATCCCGAGACCTGACTCTCTATCCTCGTCTGACATTTCCTGTCCCAAACTAATGTGACTATCATCCCCTTCACCCTTATCCAAATTCAGTCTACTTAAAGACAGTGCTCTATGTCCGTTACCAAACAGATTTTCTTCTTCACTTCATGATTGAAATACTGAGGATTTATCAATATTCCCTCAAATTCCAAAGTTGCTACCTGGCTTTAACAGTTGACAGACCTTGTCGATCCTTTCTCCAATGCTTTCTGCATCAAATCTTTCTTCTTCCAAGACTACTCTAGATGCCGCTGGCCTTGCTTCCTTTATCAGAATAAACTTGCCTAGTCTATCCCATCATATTTCTGGGCTTGACCCTGCTGGTTCCTTATGAATTAACCTGGCATCAAGGCCTCATTTTCTCCCTTTTCATTCTCTTTCTTGGTCTATTTCTCTTCGCTTTCTTGCTTCTCTTCTAATTGTTTCCTCCTCTTGCCTTCGTTCTTCCCCTTTCCTCATTCCCTCTCTTCTCTCCTCTTCTTCCCTTCACCTCTGTAATCTTTTATCCCTTAATCTTTGCTCTTCCCTCTTTCTTTCCTGTCTATCCCTCTCATCTATTGCTCTGTGTCTATAATCGCACTTTGTTTGTTCTTCTGCCTGTTCTTCTTTTCTCTCTTGCTCATCCTGATAAATCTGCTCTCGTCACTCCCTGATCTTCCTTTTCTGCTCATCTTCTCTTAATCATCTCTTGTTCTTTATCTTTTCGTTCGTGTTTGTTCTTGTCTTCTCTTTGCCTAACTTCCTTGATCATTTTCCCATCTATCTTAACTAATATCTGTCCTCCCATCCATTCGTTCTGCACAAGCGCTATCTCGTCAGCCTTATCCTTCTCTCCTTTCCATCTCTTGATCTCCTTGTCTATTTCTGTTGACAATTTCAACCACTTACTCTTGTCTTCGTTGCAACACCCCCACTGACCTCTGGCCATCATGTTCTCAGGCAGTCTCCTCAAGTTGTGATACCTCCCACTACACCCACTTATACCCACACATCACTGCAGGCAGCTCCCTTACGTCCTAACGCCTCCCACTAAGCCCACTGATCTCCACCCTTCACCGCAGACTGCCCCCTCATGTCCTGACACCTCCCACAACCACAACTGAACTCCATCCCAATACCCTCAAGCCCCTGCTAGTCTTCCCTCCTCCTACCATCACCACTGACCTCTGTCCAAAACCCAGGCAGCCCCCTCAAGACCTGACACCTCCCACTAATGCCACTGACCTCTGCCAATCATCCCAGGCAGCCCCTCAAATCCAGCCAAGCTCCCGCTTTGACCACAAACCTCCCCCCATAGCCCCAGCTAGCCCCCTCAAGTTCTGACACCTTACACTACCCCACTGTCCATCACCTATTACCCCAGGCAGCCCCCTCAAATCCTGACACCTCCCAGTAACCCCACTGACTGACACCACAAACCTCTCAAGCACTCTGCTAATTTTCCCTCCTCCCACCATCCCAACTGAACTCCGCCCCCAACCCCAGGCAGCCCACCATGTCCTGACACCTCCCACTACCCCAAATGAAATTTGCGCTTTACCCCAGGCAGTCCTATCAAGTCCTCATGCCTCCCACTTCCACCACTGACCTGCGAACCAACCCTCTGAAGCCCCTGAAAGTCTTCCCTCCTCTTACCAGCCTCAATGACCTCCATCCATTCCCCCAGGGAACCCACTCAAGACCCAACACTTCCTACTTCTCCCCCTGAACTCCGCCAATAACCCCAGGCAGCCCACTCAATTCCTGACACCTCCCAATACTTTAATTGACCTTGGCTTAATACCCACAGGCAACCCCCTAAAGTCCTGACATCTCCCACTACCACCACTGACCTCCGCCCATTACCACAGGCAGCCCCCTCAAGTCCTAATGCCTCACACATCTCCCCCTGACCTCCACCTATTACCACAGGCAGCCCGCTTCAAGTTCTGACACCTCCCAATACTTTCATTGACCATGGCCCAATACCCTGAGGCAGCCCCCTCAAGTCCTGACACCTCCCACTATCACCACTGACCTGCAACCATTACCAGAGGCAGCCCCCTCAAGTCTTGACACCTCCTACTACCCCCACTCACTGCCGCTCATCACCCCAGGCAGCCCCCTCAAGTCCTCACAACTCCCACTACCACCACTGACCTCTTCCCATTACCCCAGGCAGTCCGCTCAAGTCCTGACACCTCCCACTACACCCCCTGACCTTCAGCCCAAACCCCTCAAGCCCACTGCTAGTCTTCCCTCCTCCCACCACCCCCATGGACCTCTGCCCCCAACCACAGGCAGCCCCCTCAAGTTCTGACACATCCCACTACCCACACTCACCTCTGCCCCAAACCCCTCATGCCCCTGCTAGTCTTCCCTCCTCCTACCACCCCCACTGGTCACTGCCCCCTACTACAGGCACCCATTCATGTCCTGACAACTCCCACTCCACCCACTGAACTCCAGCCCATCCCTCTCAAGCCCCTGCTTGTCTGTCCTTATCCAAATTTCACCACTTACCTTCACCCATTAACCAAGACAGAACCCTCAAGCCCTGACACCTTGCAAAACCCCCACTGACCTTTGCCCATCATGTTCCCAGGCAGTCTTCTCAAGTCGTGACACCTCCCACTACACCCACTTACCACCACCCATCACTGCAGGAAGCTTCCTTACATCCAAACACCTCTCACTAAGCCCAATGATCTCCACCCATCACCACAGACAGCCCCCTCTTGTCCTGACACCTCCCACAACCACAATTAGCTCCATCCCAATACCCTTAAGACCCTGCTAGTCTTCCCTCCTCCTACCATCCCCACTGACCTCTACCCAAACCCCAGGCAGCCCCCTCAAGACCTGACACCTCCCACTAACGCCACTGACCTTTGCCAATCATCTCAGGCAGCCACCTCAAATCCTGCCAAACTCCCACTTCAACCACAAACATCCACCCATAGCCCCAGCTATCCCCTTCAAGTCCTGACACCTCCCACTACCCCACTGTTGTTCACCTATTACCCCAGGCAGCCTTCCCAAATCCTGACACCTCCTAGGAACCCCACTGACTGACACCACAAACATCTCAAGCCCCCCTGCTAGTTTCCCCTCCTCCCACCATCCCAACTGAACTCCGCACCAATCCCAGGCAGCCCACCAAGTCCTGACACCTCCCAATACCCCAAATGAATTTTGCCTATTACCCCAGGCAGCCCTATCAAGTCCTGACACCTCTCACGTCTGCCACTGATCTGCGTCCCAACCCTCTCAAGCCCCTGAAAGTCTTCCCTCCTCTGACCAGCCTCAATGACCTCCACCCATTCCCCGCGGGAACCCACTCAAGACCCAACACTTTCCACTTTTCCCCCTGACCTCCACCCATTACGCAGGCAGCCCAAATCCTGACACCTCCCCATACTTTCATTGACCTCGGCTCCATACCCTCAGGCAACCCCCTCAAGCCCCTGAAAATCTTCCCTCCTCTGACCAGCCTCAATGACCTCCGCCCATTCCCCCAGGGAACCCACTCAAGACCCAACACATCCCACGTCTCTCCGTGACCTCCACCTATTACCCCAGGCAGCCCACTCAAGTCCTGACACCTCCCAATACTTTCATTGACCTCGGCTCCATACCCTCAGGCAAGCCCCTCAAGTCCTGACACCTCCCACTACCACCGCTGACCTCCACCCATTACCACAGGCAGCCCCTTCAAGTCCTAATGCCTCCACTTCTCCCCCTGACCTCCGACTATTACCCCAAGCAACCCACTCAAGTCCTGACACCTCCCAATACTTTCATTGACCTCAGCCCAATACCCTCAGGCAACCCCCCTCAAGTCCTGACACCTCCCACTACCATCACTGACCTCCGCCCATTACCACAGGCAGTCCCCTCAAGTCTTGACACCTCCCACTAACCCCACTCACTGCCGCCCATTACCCCAGGCAGCCCCCTCAAGTCCTGACACCTCCCACTACACCCCCTGACCTTCACCCCAAACCTCTCAAGCACCCTGCTAGTCATCCCTCTTCCCACCATCCCCACAGAACTCTGCCCCCATCCCCAGGCAGCTCACCAAGTCCTGACAACTCCCACTACCACCACTGACCTCCGCCAATCGCCCCAGGCAACCTCCCCCAAATCCTGACACCTCCCACTACTGCCACTGACCTCTGCCCCAACCCCTTCAAGCCTCCTTCTAGTCTTCCCTCCTCAAACTACCACCGTTGAACTCTGCCACTGTCATGGTCACAGGGCAAGGGCCACTATCTTTATCATCTAAAGGGCCAAGTGGACCCAGTCCTGGTGCCTTTGGCGCCAGGATCATGAGAAAGTGTGCTCTGCACACTTTGCATCTGGGGCACGTGTTACTTCCTCCCCAGCAGGCTCCCCACGTTCATCCAGGCCGGGCGTGGCCATAGGAAAACATTGGGGGGCATTTACAGCAGTCTCTAGGTGTGGCAAGGTGGGACCACAGGCAGAGCCAAAGGGGAGTGGCTGGGACCAGGCTATTTAAGCCTGCCCCACCCACATGCAAGCGCTTTGCGTTAGTCTGCTTCCTGCAGCGTAATGCTTACTGCCGCCTGAAGCGCTCTTACCTAATTCCAGTTCATCATCTTCAGCGCGCATCTCATCTGATTCCAGTACGACATCTTCAGCACGCACCCTACCTGACTCCAGCCACACCATCGCTTGAAGCGCAGTTTACCTGAATCCGGCACCTCATCTTCAGCGTGCACCTTATCTGCTTCCAGCAACACCATTGCTCAATGCACAGCTTAACTGACACCAGCAACACCATCGCCGGAACCGCATCTTACCTGACTCCTGCAATTCCATCGCCTGCAGCGCATCGCATCTTACCTGATTCCCATTGTCATCGGAGTCGTGGCGCATCCTCACCTATTCCGGGCGTCTAACTATGCGGGAGCTCTTCTTCTCACCCAGCATTCTCACAGAATCATCCATCCAGTAACTGCTGGCAGGTCTTCGGATAGCCGCCTCCCGCGTGACGCCGCCAGGCCATCCCTGCAAGAGAATAGGACACACAAGTTTAGAGACTACATAAACATCTTACGCTTGGTCGTGCAACA
Source organism: Ambystoma mexicanum (assembly GCF_040938575.1). Classification (NCBI taxonomy): domain Eukaryota; kingdom Metazoa; phylum Chordata; class Amphibia; order Caudata; family Ambystomatidae; genus Ambystoma; species Ambystoma mexicanum. The sequence goes on from NC_090941.1 coordinate 432,418,272, forward strand.
CAGAATCCTTGCGCTCTACCTTAAAACCCCAATTTACCTTGTATTTGTGAACCTCGTAAACCCCTCTGGCACCCATTTGGACTCGCTCCAAACACTGCGATTCTGCGTGGCCTTCTTCACACCTATTGGGGAGAGGAAAGACATTACAAGTGTTATGGACAATAATCACGGAAAAAAGACATTGCAAAAGAATACGGACAATAATCATTGTTAAGAACACTTACCTTCAAAGTGGTTCAGCCACAGCCGGTCTGGGCTGCCACGCACGTGGACCAGTGAAGCAACTAGGTCCATCAAAAATGCCCCTGCAGTTGAGAAGCAGGACGGAGAGCTCATCCTCATAAGAAAACAGGTGAGACTATATGGGTAAACGCATGCTCACCTCATTCTGGAACGATGGGTTTGAGGGAAATCACAGTCCAACCACAGCAATCTCATTTCCTCTCGTATTCTCTCAGGGGCAGTGCCAGCAACCAGAGCAGCCCACACTACAGAAGCAGGGGAAGAGGTCTGACCCGGGGGAGCCAAGTCCAGGGAGGGCTAAGACCATGCCCCAACGTCCCCGCAGAGACGAAGTGAGCGTAACAGCCCCTCAAGTCCTGACACCTCCCACTATACCAACTGACCTCCGCTCCATCCCGTCAAGCTCCTGCTAATCTTCCCTCCTCCGACACCCCACATGACCGCCACCCATTACCCCAGGCAGCCCCCTCAAGTCCTGACACCTCCCACTAGCCCCACCGACCTCCACCCATCACCTGAGGCAGCTCCTCAAGTCCTGACACCTCCCACCACACACACTGACCTCCTCCCATTACTCCAGGCTGCTCCCTCACATGCTGGCACCTCCCAATACCCCACTGACATCCGCCCATCAACCCAGGCAGTCACCTAAAGTCCATATACCTCCCAATACCCCCACTGACGTCTGACCATCACCCAGGCAGTACCCTCAAATCCTGATACAGCCCACTACCCCCACTGATCTCTATCCATCATCCCAGGCAGCCCCCTGACGTCCTGGCACCTCCCACTACCACCACTGACCTCTTCCCATCAACTCAGGCATACCCCGCAAGTCCTGAAACCTCCCACTACCACTACTGACCTCCGTCCATCACCCCCGGCAGCCCCCTCAAGTCCTGGGATCACCCACTACACCCACTGACCTCTGCCCCAACCCCTTCAAGCCCCCTTCTAGTCTTCCCTCCTCCAACCACCCTACTGACCTCTGCCCCTACCTCAGACAGCCCCCTCAAGTCCTGACAGCTCCCACTACACCCAATGACCTCTGTTCCATCCCGATCAAACTCCTGCTAGTCTTCCCTCCTCTGACCAATCCCAATGACCTCCACTCATTACCCCAGGAAGCCCCCTCAAGTCGTGACACCTCCCACTACACACACTGACCTCCTCCCATTACTCCAGTAAGCCCTCTCACATGCTGGCACATCTCAATCCCCCCACTGACATCCAACCATCACACCAGGAAGCACCCTCAAATCCTGATACCGGCCACTACTTCCACTGACCTCCACCCATCACCTCAGGAAGCTCCCTCAAGTCTTGACACTTTTCACCACACCCACCAACCTCTTCCCATCACCCCAGGAAGCTCCCTCATGTGCCGACACCTCCCAACACCCCCAATGACCTCTGCCCATCAACCCAGGCAGTACCCTCAAGTTCAGATACCATCCAATACACCACTGACCTTCAACCATCACCCAAGGCAGCCCCTTCAAATCCTGACACCGCCCACTTCCCCCACTGATCTCCGCTCATCTCCGCAGACAGACATCTCAAGTCCTGGGATCCCCCACCCACTACCACCACTGACTTCTAACCATTACCCCAGTCAGCCCCCTCATGTCCTGACACCTCCCACCATGCCCCCACTGACCTCCACCCCAACAACCTAAAGCCATTGCTAGTCTTCCCTCCTCCCACCACCCCCACAGACTTCTGCCCCCAAACCAAGGCAGCCACCTCAGATCCTGGCACCTCCCACTACTCCCACTGACCACTGCCCATCACCCCAGGCAGCCCCTCAAGAACTGACACCTCCCACTACCCCCACTGTCCTCTGCCCATCACACCAGGCTGCACCCTCAATGCCTGATACCTCCCACTACCCAACTGAACTCTGCCTATTATCCTGGGTTGCCCCATCAAGCCTTGACACCTCCCACTACCCCACCCAACCCTGTCTAGTCCCCTGCTAGTCTTCCCTCCTCTCACTGCCTCTACTGACCTCTGCCTCTGGCCCCAGGGAGCCCCCTTAAGTCATAACATCTCCCACTACAACCACTGACCTGTGCCCCAAACCCCTCAAGACTCCTGCTAGTTTTCCCTCCTCTCAGTACCTCCACTGACCTCTGCTCCTTTCCCCAGGGAGCCCCCTCAAGTTCTGACACCTCCCACTGCCCCAACTAAGCTCAGCCAATTATCCCAGGCTTCCCCCTCAAGCCCTGACACCTCCCACTACCTGCACCAACCACTACCCCAACTCCCTCAAGTCCCCTGCGTGTCTCCCCTCCTCTCACTATCTCCACTGACCTCTGCCCCCTTCCCCAGGAAGCCCCCTTAAGTCCTAACATCTCCCACTACACCCACTGACCTGTGCCCCAAACCCCTCAAGCCCCCTGCTAGTCTTTCCTCTTTGCACCATCCACACTGACTGCTGTCCCCTAACACGGGCAGCCCTCCTTAGTCCTGACACCTCCCTCTACACCGGCTGACCTCCGCCACTTCCGTCACAAGAACCTGCTTGTCTTCCCTCATCCGAATACTCCCACTGACCTCTGCTCCTACCCCAGGCAGCTCCCTCAAGTCCTTACACCTCCTACTACACTCAGTGGCCTCTGCCCTATCCCCCTCAAGCCCCCAGTTAATCTTCCCACCACCCCCACTGACTGCTGTCCCCTATTGCAGACAGCCCCCTCAAGTCCTGACACCTCCAACTACTCCCACTGACCTCAGCCCATCATCACCCAGCAGCAGCCTCAAGTCCTGAAACCTCACACTATCCCCAGTGATCTCCACCCATCACCCCAGGCAGCCCCCTCAAGAGCGGACACTTCCACTTGTTAGGGAGACTTCTCATGAATGTGCTAATTCCCTTCACCTTAGAGACCCCCAGCAACTGGATTTTGAGGACTTCATTTTCATACCTGGAAAGAGTGTGAGCCTTTTTTCCCCACTCTTCCATGTATTTTGATGTGTGTTTTACACTTGTGTTCTTTGATCATGGAGTTTTAGATAACTCCAAAGCCATCATCTTTTCATGTGTGTTACAAAGCACCCTCAGTGCAGTGAGACAGGGATCTCTTTTAGACTTCACAAAGGTTTAAATACCTTATCTGGGATAAATTACTGTTTCCCAGATAATGTAAAGTGAAATTGACTTTAGTAGTCTTTCCAAATTCCTAGCCCCAGCACACACCATCTTACAATGGAGTGCTAGAGGGGTTACATAGTATCCCCTGTGTCTAAATATTCATGTAGCAGTCAAATGCTACCCTTTCCTATTGAAAAGGCTGGTGGCAGTGGTTTTACAACAAACTACCATGATTTTTCCTGACCGCGAACACTGCTAGCTAAAAATCACGGGAGCCATGTTTTTTTCTTTTTGGAAAGGTCCTTCTAGTGTTTGTCTTTGTGTGCCAAACCAGGTTCGGTCCCTTTGTTTGTATGCCTTTGGCGGGCTTCAGGACTGAAGGCCGCTTCAGGCGTTTAAGTGTCTGGGGTGGGCAGGAAGTGAGGGAGGTGCCCAAAACCCCCTGTGCTTAGTCTTCTAGGAGACCCAAATGCACTCTGGTGTGATTGGCTGGCTGATTGCCCAGCAAGAACAGCCACCCTGCTGGGTGAGTGACAGCTAGGCTGGAATGAAAGGGAGAGAACTGTTTAAAAGGTGAGTCTCTTGGACTGGAAAGCAGAGTCGACCACTGGAACGAAAGAACCAAAGACAAGCTGGAAGAGGACGGCTGCTGCAACTCCTGGACCATTGGTTTGCCTGGTGAAGCCCTGCTGCAGGTCCAAATTGCCAAGTTCATCTCGACAGAGAAGCCCCTTCAAGGACAAATTCTTCCTTTGGGTTGGTGGGACCAATCAACTTGTAAGCCACCTGGATACCATTCTCGAAGCTGGTTAGGATTAAAAAGGGGGAAGGACACCAGTTTACGGCTTGAAGAACAGCTACTCGAACTGAAGTGACTCCATTTTGTTTACATTTTCCGATGATCTTGTGCAGTGCAGGAGTCCCCCGACATCCTCCCTCTTGTCCCCATGACTGAGGTTAAGGAACAGTGAGATCCGCAGGAACTACCAGGAACCAACAACTTCAGGTGCATTTGTTCTTCATACTAAGGTACTGTGCCAACCCGATTGAGAGGACGTCACTCTTGCGGTGAAAGTTTGTGAAATTTTCCCAACTTGCAGGCCTAATCGGCTTGTGACCCAACAAATTATTCTTTTTTGCCTAAACTACCTCTGAGAACTTTTGCAAAGACTTTACCGTTTGATACCAGAACTGCTCTTTCCTATCCAGAACACTAGCCCATTGACTTTGGCCTAGGCCTATTGACTTGAATTGAACTCTTCTGGTGAACTGAAGCTATTTGCACTGTCTAACAAGTATATGTGATCTATTCTACTTACCTTGGGCCTTTTTGCTCACTTCTAAGTAACACAACTGCCCTCTGGCTCCTATTTCAGTGTAGCTCAAACTGTCTTAAAATCTTAGAGTTTTGTATTGAGGTGTATTGGTATATAATATCAAGTTGCATCCTTATAGTGAAATGTTTTCTAAATGATTGTGTAATAAATTAATAAATGTTTTACCAAGAAACCTTGAGTATAAGTGTCTACTTGAACCACTGCGATTGAAAGTCCTCTGTGTAATGACTTGTACTGCTCACATTCACTCTTGAGATAAGCTTGGCTGCTCAGCTCGCTACCAAAAACTGTGTGGTACAGATTTATACCAAAGGTTGGCTTGGCTTACACCTGTAATCCTAATTGTGTGTGGCAGTCCCAGAGGGAACTGCATGTGATTCTGCCTAACAGCACTACACCCACTGACCTCTGCCCATCACCCCAGGCAGCACCCTCAAGTATTGACACCTACCACTACCCCCACTGAGCTCTTACTATTACCCAGGCTTAACCCCTCAAGTCCTGATACCTCACATTACCCCCAGTGACCACCACCCCAAACCCCTCAAGCCCCCTGCTATCCTTCACTCCTCTCACCACCCCCACTGACCTCTGCCCCACACCCAGGCATTCCCCTCAAGTCCTAACATCTCCCACTACACCCACTGACTTCTGGCCCAACCCACTCAAGCCCCCTGCTCCCACCACCCCCACTCACTGCTGCCCCCTACCACAGACAGCCCACTTAAGTCCTGACACCTCCCATTAAACCTGCTGACCTCCATCTCTTCCTTCTCAAGAACCCGCTAGTCTTCTCTCATCCGAATACCCACACTGACCTCTGACCCTACCCCAGGCAGCCACCTCAAGTACCTACACCTCACTACACACACTGGCCTCCGCCCCATCCCTCTCAAGCCCCTTGTTAGTCTTCCCACCTCCCACCACCCCCACTGACTGCGGTCCCCTATTGCTGAAAGCCCCTTCAAGTCCTGACACCCCCACTACCCCCACTGAGCTCTGCCTATTTCCCCAGGCTGCCCCCTCAAGGCCTGACACCTCCCACTGCCCCCACCGACCACCACTCCAACCCTCTCAAGCCCCCTGATAGTCTTCCCTTCTCTTCCCAGACCACTGACCTCTGCCCCTTACCCCAGACAGCCCCCTCAATTCCTTACACCTCCCACTGTACCCACTGTCCTCCCCAATACCCCTAAACCCCTTGATAGTCTTCTATCCTCTGAGCATCCCCACTGACCTCCACCCATTACCACAGGCAGACCCTTCAAGTCCTGACATCTCACACTACCCCAACTGACCGTTGCTACAAATGCCCCCAAGTCCCCTGCTAGTCTTCACTCCTCCCACCACCCCCACTGAGCCCTGTCCCTTTCCACAAGCAGCAACTTAAGCCCTGACACCTCCCACTACACCTGCTGACCTCTGCCCAATCCCTCTCAGGCGCCTATCCATCTTCCCTCATCCAAATACCCCTACTGACCTCTGCCCTCTGCCCCATGCAGCCACCTCAAGTACTTATACCTCACTACACCGACTGGCCTCTGCCACATCCCCCTCAAGCCCATGCTAGTCTTCCCTTCGCAGACCACCTCCAGTGATTGCTGACCCTACTGCAGACAGCCCCCTCAGGTTCTGGCTCCTCCCACTAAACCCACTGACCTCTGGCTATCACCCAAGACATACCTCTCCTGTCCTGACACCTCCCACAAACCCCAATTGATTTATTGATTGATTGATTGATTGTTTATTTGTATAGTGCCTATACACAATGGGCCTCATTACAACCCAGCCGTTAAGGGGTTAACGGCGCCGTAAAAGGTGTCGGCGCCGTTGAACCCTTAAAGCCTGATTACGAGGTCCCTTTGCGGGTTGCACTTTAACGCCTGCTTTTAGCAGGCGTTAAAAAACCAACCCGCAAAGGGACCTAGGAGCTAATTACGACACCGTAATTTATGGTGCCGTAATTAGCGCCTTCCCCATTCCCATTGAGCCCTATGGGCCAAAAATGGGAATGGGGAAGGGCCATTGCAGCATGGGGAATTACCGCCCGCCACCCTCGAAATGGGCTGCTAATTCCCCATTCTGCCATGGCGGAGTCGGTAAGTTAGCGGCATGGACCATGGTGCTATTAGCACCATGGTCCAACGCTTGGGTTGTAATGAGGCCCAATGTGTTTCAAAGCGCTTCAAGGAGGGAGGGAACATGGGAGAATACAGTTACATTCTTAAAAGGTCCTTGAAACAATTTAGAATGTGAGAATAACTATCATATCATAACAGATAGTACAAGTGCATGAAAAACATAAAGGGAGAAGTGAGGGAGGGAAAAAAAGGAGACAAAACTAGTAGTAGCATTACTATGCCTGACAGCAATTGTTGCAGTGCAAGAGTGACACGAGGCGAAGGAGGAGGGGTGAAGGGGGTAGGGTTCGAGAAGGGAAGAGGAGAGGAACAAAATAAGTGACTATCTGATCAAGGTAGTACTGGGGGGAAGGAGGAGAGGACAAGGAGGGCAAAGAAGAGATAGACAAGCTCATATCGTGGTCAGGGGACAGTGATAGGAGTAAGTGCATAGGCAAAAGAAAGTAAAAGGGAGGGGGGAAAGGATGATAACTGCAGAGGGCAGGCAACTACAAATTACTATGCCTGATGGCAATTGGGGTAGTGCCTGTTATGTTGTTATGTCTTCAATTTATATAATGATGAGACACGCCGGATCATGCATCCTTATACCATTTTATTCATGCTTCAACTGAACATCACAGCTTCCACATTCTAGAGCCCTATTCCTATCATTCTAATATTCTAGGTTCTATCTAGACTACAACTATGTTAATATATGTAATAACAGTAGACAACAGTGCTGACCATAAACAGGAACAAGGGGTAGGAGAGGAGGAGAGTAGGATAGGGCAAGCTGGTAAATAACGAGCAGCTACAATTACTATGCCAGACGGCAATTGGGGTAGTGCCAAAGTTTTCCATGGGGAGGAAGAAAAGGTAGGAGGTAGATATGGGGTAAGGGAAGGGAGGGGGAGGATGGAGGGAGGGGAGAAAGAGGGGGAAAAGCCCAGGATGGGTAGAGAGCACCTTGGTTGACAAGGGGCAAGGGGGGGGCAGACTGGTAGACACAGGGACATAAGGTAGACACAGGGGCATGGGGACACATAGGTTGAAATGGGGGCAGGTGGAGAGAAAGGGTTGACACAGGGGCATGGGGGGCACATAGGTTGACACAGGGACATGGGGCAAATAGGTTGACACAGGGGCATAGGGGACACATAGGTTGACACAGGGGCATGGGGGGCACATAGGTTGACACTGGGGCATGGGGGGCACATAGGTTGACACAGGGGCAGGGGGGCACATAGGTGGCAAGAGGGGGCACATAGGTTGACACAGGGGCATGGCAGGACATAGGTTGACACAGAGGATGGGGGCATATAGGCGGAATGGGGGCACATAGGTTGACACAGGGGCAGTTGGGCACAGAGGTGGCAAGCAGGGCACATAGGTTGACACAGGGGCAGGGGGGCACATAGGTGGCAAGGGGGGCACATAGGTTGACACAGGGGCAGGGGGAGCACATAGGTGGCAAGGGGGCACATAGGTTGACACAGGGGCATGGGGGCACATAGGTTGACACGTGGGTATGGGGGGCACATAGGTTGACATGGGGGCATGGGGGGCACATAGGTTGACATGGGGAATAAGGGGGCACATAGGTTGACACGGGGGTATGGGGGGCACAGGTTGACACGGGGGAATGGGGGGCACATGGGTTGACATGGGGGAATGGGGGGCACATAGGTTGACACAGGGGAATGGAGGGGCACATAGGTTGACACAGGGGCATGGGGGGCACATAGGTTGACATAGGGACATGGGGGAACATAGGTTGACATAGGGGTATGGGGGGCACATAGGTTGACACAGGGGCATGGGGGGCACACAGGTTGACATGAGGGTATGGGGGGCACAGGTTGACACAGGGGGATGGGGGCACATAGGTTGACACAGAGGCATGGGGGAACATAGGTTGACATAGGGGCATGGGGGGCACATAGGTTGACACAGGGACATGGGGGGGCACATAGGTAGACACAGTGGCATGGGGGAATATAGTTTGACATGGGGGAATGGGGGCACATAGGTTGATACAGGGGCATGGGGGGCACATAGGTTGACATGGGGGCATGGAGGGCACATAGGATGACACTGGGGGCATAGGTTGACACAGGGGCATGGGGGCACATCGGTTGACATAGGGACATGGGGAGCACATAGGTTGACACAGGGGCATGGGGGGGCACATAGGTTGACATAGGGGCATGGTGGGCACATAGGTTGACACAGGGACATGGGGGGGCACATAGGTTGACACAGGGGCACATACCCAACATGGTGTGGTCGGCTCCCAGCTCCCAATTGCAGCCATTGGCTATTAGGGGCCAAGGCAGCCAATGGGAGGGGAGGCAGGGGCTGGCCCACACCAGAACAGTGTGGCAACAACAAAGAGGACACAGCCAGCTTGGAATGGCCTAAACAGGCATGGAGGCATGGCAAAATTACAAATAAAAGTCAATTTAGTCCCAATGCGAAGTGATGTAAACGCACCATGCTGGTCAAACCAACCAAAGCAAAGGCTGCACAATTAGAAGTGCTAATTCCAAAAACGAAACACGGTCACTCGTAATAGCGGTATTATGTCCTCATATTGTAGCATTCCTTACCCCCAGCAAATGCGCATCATGATGTTGGTCCGGGCGTGATGGAGGGCCGGAGGGCAGAGGGAAGAAAGCTCCATAAGGGTGAAAATGCAGTGAGATAAGTGTTGGATGGAGGCAGGGCCCAGAAGTGGGCCTTCGAATGGTGTGGCCGGCTCCAACCTACCGGTTGCAGCCATTGGCTATTAGGGGCCAAGGCAGCCAATGGGAGGAGTGGCAGGGTCTGGCCCACACCAGAACAGTGTGGCAACAACAAAGAGGACACAGCCATCTTGGAATGGCCTAAACAGGCATGGAGGCACGGCAAAATTACAAATAAAAGTCAATTTAGTCCCAGTGCGAAGTGATGCAAACGCACGATGCTGGTCACACCAACCAAAGCAAACGCTGCACAATTAGAAGTTTTAATTCCAAAAATAAAACAGGGTCACTCGTAATAGCGGTATTATGACCTCATATTGTAGCATTCCTTTCCCCCAGCAAATGCGCATCATGATGTTGGTCCGGGCGCAATGGAGGGCCAGAGGGAAGAGGAAAGAAGGCTCCATCAGGGTGAAAATGGAGTGAGAGAAGGGTTGGATGGAGGCAGGGACCAGAAGTGGGCCTTCAAATGGTGTGGCCGGCTCCCGCCTCCCGGTTGCAGCCATTGGCTATTATGGGCCAAGGCAGCCAATGGGAGGGGAGGCAGGGGCTGGCCCACACCACAACAGTGTGGCAACAACAAAGAATACACAGCCATCTTGGAATGGCCTAAACAGGCACTGAGGCACGGCAAAATTACAAATAAAAGTCAATTTAGTCCCAGTGCAAAGTGATGTAAACGCACCATGCTGGTCACACCAGCCAAAGGAAACGCTGTACAATTAGAAGTACTAATTCCAAAAACGAAACAGGGTCGCTCGTAATAGTGGTATTATGTCCTCAGATTGTAGCATTCCTTACCCCCAGCAAATGCGCATCATGATGTTGGGCCGGGCGCAATGGAGGTCCGGAGGACAGAGGGAAGAAGGCCCCATCAGGGTGAAAATGCAGTGAGAGAAGAGTTGGATGGAGGCAGGACCCAGAAGTGGGCCTTATAATTTTGTGGCCGGCTCCCGCCTCCCGGTTGCAGCCATTGGCTATTATGGGCCAAGGCAGCCAATAGGAGGGCAGGCAGGGGCTGGCCCACACCAGAAGAGTGTGGCAACAACAAAGAGGACACAGCCATCTTGGAATGGCCTAAACAGGCACCGAGGCACGGCAAAATTACAAATAAAAGTAAATTTAGTCCCAGTGCAAAGTGATGTAAACGCAACATGCTGGCCACACCAAGCAAAGCAAACGCTGCACGATTAGAAGTGTTAATTCCAAAAACGAAACAGGGTCGCTCGTAATAGTGGTATTATGTCCTCAGATTGTAGCATTCCTTACCCCCAGCAAATGCGCATCATGATGTTGGTCCGGCCGCGATGGAGGGCCTGAGGGCAGAGGGAAGAAGGCCCCATCAGGGTGAAAATGCAGTGAGAGAAGAGTTGGATGTAGGCAAGGCCCAGAAGTGGGCCTTCGAATGGTGTGGCAGGCTCCATCCTACAGGTTGCAGCCATTGGCTATTAGGGGCCAAGGCAGCCAATGGGAGGGGAGGCAGGGGCTGGCCCACACCAGAACATTGTGGCAACAACAAAGAGGACACAGCCATCTTGGAATGGCCTAAACAGGCATTGAGGCACGGCAAAATTACAAATAAAAGTCAATTTAGTCCCAGTGCAAAGTGATGTAAACGCACCATGCTGGTCACACCAGCCAAAGGAAATGCTGTACAATTAGAAGTGCTAATTCCAAAAACAAAACAGGGTCGCTCGTAATAGTGGTATTATGTCCTCAGATTGTAGCATTCCTTACCCCCAGCAAATGCGCATCATGATGTTGGGCCGGGCGCGATGGAGGGCCAGAGGGCAGAGGGAAGAAGGCCCCATCAGGGTGAAAATGCAGTGAGAGAAGAGTTGGATGGAGGCAGGGCCCAGAAGTGGGCCTTCGAATGGTGTGGCCGGCTCCCGCCTCCCGGTTGCAGCCATTGGCTATTATGGGCCAAGGCAGCCAATAGGAGGGCAGGCAGGGGCTGGCCCACACCAGAAGTGTGTGGCAACAACAAAGAGGACACAGCCATCTTGGAATGGCCTAAACAGGCACCGAGGCACGGCAAAATTACAAATAAAAGTCAATTTAGTCCCAGTGCAAAGTGATGTAAACGCAACATGCTGGCCACACCAACCAAAGCAAACGCTGCACGATTAGAAGTGTTAATTCCAAAAACGAAACAGGTTCGCTCGTAATAGTGGTATTATGTCCTTAGATTGTAGCATTCCTTACCCCCAGCAAATGCGCATCATGATGTTGGTCCGGGCGCGATGGAGGGCCTGAGGGCAGAGGGAAGAAGGCCCCATCAGGGTGAAAATGCAGTGAGAGAAGAGTTGGATGTAGGCAAGGCCCAGAAGTGGGCCTTCGAATGGTTTGGCAGGCTCCATCCTACTGGTTGCAGCCATTGGCTATTAGGGGCCAAGGCAGCCAATGGGAGGGGAGGCAGGGGCTAGCCCACACCAGAACATTGTGGCAACAACAAAGAGGACACAGCCATCTTCGAATGGCCTAAACAGGCATTGAGGCACGGCAAAATTACAAATAAAAGTCAATTTAGTCCCAGTGCAAAGTGATGTAAACGCACCATGCTGGTCACACCAGCCAAAGGAAATGCTGCACAATTAGAAGTGCTAATTCCAAAAACGAAACAGGGTCGCTCGTAATAGTGGTATTATGTCCTCAGATTGTAGCATTCCTTACCCCCAGCAAATGCGCATCATGATGTTGGGCCGGGCGCGATGGAGGGCCAGAGGGCAGAGGGAAGAAGGCCCCATCAGGGTGAAAATGCAGTGAGAGAAGAGTTGGATGGAGGGAGGGCCCAGAAGTGGGCCTTCGAATGGTGTGGCCGGCTCCCGCCTCCCGGTTGCAGCCATTGGCTATTATGGGCCAAGGCAGCCAATGGGAGGGCAGGCAGGGGCTGGCCCACACCAGAAGAGTGTGGCAACAACAAAGAGGACACAGCCATCTTAGAATGGCCTAAACAGGCACCGAGGCACGGCAAAATTACAAATAAAAGTCAATTTAGTCCCAGTGCAAAGTGATGTAAACGCACCATGCTGGTGACACCAGCCAAAGGAAGCGCTGCACAATTAGAAGTGCTAATTCCAAAAACGAAACAGGGTCGCTCGTAATAGTGGTATTATGTCCTCAGATTGTAGCATTCCTTACCCCCAGCAAATGCGCATCATGATGTTGGTCCGGGCGCGATGGAGGGCCTGAGGGCAGAGGGAAGAAGGCCCCACCAGGGTGAAAATGCAGTGAGAGAAGAGTTGGATGGAGGCAAGGCCCAGAAGTGGGCCTTCGAATGGTGTGGCAGGCTCCATCCTACCGGTTGCAGCCATTGGCTATTAGGGGCCAAGGCAGCCAATGGGAGGGGAGGCAGGGGCTGGCCCACACCAGAACATTGTGGCAACAACAAAGAGGACACAGCCATCTTGGAATGGCCTAAACAGGCATGGAGGCACGGCAGAATTACAAATAAAAGTCAATTTAGTCCCAGTGCGAAGTGATGTAAACGCAACATGCTGGTCACACCAACCAAAGCAAAGGCTGCAAAATTAGGAGTGCTAATTCCAAAAACGAAACAGGGTCGCTCGTAAAAGCGGTATTATGTCCTCAGATTGTAGCATTCCTTACCCCCAGCAAATGCGCATCATGATTTTGGTCTGGGCGCGATGGAGGGCCGGAGGGCAGAGGGAAGAAGGCCTCATCAGGGTGAAAATGCAGTGAGAGAAGAGTTGGATGGAGGCAGGGCCCAGAAGTGGGCCTTTGAATGGTGTGGCAAGCTCTCGCCTCCCGGTTGCAGCCATTGGCTATTGGGGGCCAAGGCAGCATATGGGAGGGGAGGCAGGGGCTGGCCCACACCAGAACAGTGTGGCAACAACAAAGAGGACAAGGCCATTTTGGAATGGCCTAAAAAGGCATGGAGGCATGGCAAAATTACAAATAAAAGTCAATTTAGTCACAGTGCGAAGTGATGTAAACGCAACATGCTGGTCACACCAACCAAAGCAAACGCTGCACGATTAGAAGTGTTAATTCCAAAAACGAAACAGGGTCGCTCGTAATAGTGGTATTATGTCCTCAGATTGTAGTATTCCTTACCCCCAGCAAATGCGCATCATGATGTTGGTCCGGGCGCGATGGAGGGCCTGAGGCCAGAGGGAAGAAGGCCCCATCAGGGTGAAAATGTAGTGAGAGAAGAGTTGGATGGAGGCAAGGCCCAGAAGTGGGCCTTCGAATGGTGTGGCAGGCTCCATCCTACCGGTTGCAGCCATTGGCTATTATGGGCCAAGGCAGCCAATAGGAGGGCAGGCAGGGGCTGGCCCACACCAGAAGAGTGTGGCAACAACAAAGAGGACACAGCCATCTTGGAATGGCCTAAACAGGCACCGAGGCACGGCAAAATTACAAATAAAAGTAAATTTAGTCCCAGTGCAAAGTGATGTAAACGCAACATGCTGGCCACACCAAGCAAAGCAAACGCTGCACGATTAGAAGTGTTAATTCCAAAAACGAAACAGGGTCGCTCGTAATAGTGGTATTATGTCCTCAGATTGTAGCATTCCTTACCCCCAGCAAATGCGCATCATGATGTTGGTCCGGCCGCGATGGAGGGCCTGAGGGCAGAGGGAAGAAGGCCCCATCAGGGTGAAAATGCAGTGAGAGAAGAGTTGGATGTAGGCAAGGCCCAGAAGTGGGCCTTCGAATGGTGTGGCAGGCTCCATCCTACAGGTTGCAGCCATTGGCTATTAGGGGCCAAGGCAGCCAATGGGAGGGGAGGCAGGGGCTGGCCCACACCAGAACATTGTGGCAACAACAAAGAGGACACAGCCATCTTGGAATGGCCTAAACAGGCATTGAGGCACGGCAAAATTACAAATAAAAGTCAATTTAGTCCCAGTGCAAAGTGATGTAAACGCACCATGCTGGTCACACCAGCCAAAGGAAATGCTGCACAATTAGAAGTGCTAATTCCAAAAACAAAACAGGGTCGCTCGTAATAGTGGTATTATGTCCTCAGATTGTAGCATTCCTTACCCCCAGCAAATGCGCATCATGATGTTGGGCCGGGCGCGATGGAGGGCCAGAGGGCAGAGGGAAGAAGGCCCCATCAGGGTGAAAATGCAGTGAGAGAAGAGTTGGATGGAGGCAGGGCCCAGAAGTGGGCCTTCGAATGGTGTGGCCGGCTCCCGCCTCCCGGTTGCAGCCATTGGCTATTATGGGCCAAGGCAGCCAATAGGAGGGCAGGCAGGGGCTGGCCCACACCAGAAGTGTGTGGCAACAACAAAGAGGACACAGCCATCTTGGAATGGCCTAAACAGGCACCGAGGCACGGCAAAATTACAAATAAAAGTCAATTTAGTCCCAGTGCAAAGTGATGTAAACGCAACATGCTGGCCACACCAACCAAAGCAAACGCTGCACGATTAGAAGTGTTAATTCCAAAAACGAAACAGGTTCGCTCGTAATAGTGGTATTATGTCCTTAGATTGTAGCATTCCTTACCCCCAGCAAATGCGCATCATGATGTTGGTCCGGGCGCGATGGAGGGCCTGAGGGCAGAGGGAAGAAGGCCCCATCAGGGTGAAAATGCAGTGAGAGAAGAGTTGGATGTAGGCAAGGCCCAGAAGTGGGCCTTCGAATGGTTTGGCAGGCTCCATCCTACTGGTTGCAGCCATTGGCTATTAGGGGCCAAGGCAGCCAATGGGAGGGGAGGCAGGGGCTAGCCCACACCAGAACATTGTGGCAACAACAAAGAGGACACAGCCATCTTCGAATGGCCTAAACAGGCATTGAGGCACGGCAAAATTACAAATAAAAGTCAATTTAGTCCCAGTGCAAAGTGATGTAAACGCACCATGCTGGTCACACCAGCCAAAGGAAATGCTGCACAATTAGAAGTGCTAATTCCAAAAACGAAACAGGGTCGCTCGTAATAGTGGTATTATGTCCTCAGATTGTAGCATTCCTTACCCCCAGCAAATGCGCATCATGATGTTGGGCCGGGCGCGATGGAGGGCCAGAGGGCAGAGGGAAGAAGGCCCCATCAGGGTGAAAATGCAGTGAGAGAAGAGTTGGATGGAGGGAGGGCCCAGAAGTGGGCCTTCGAATGGTGTGGCCGGCTCCCGCCTCCCGGTTGCAGCCATTGGCTATTATGGGCCAAGGCAGCCAATGGGAGGGCAGGCAGGGGCTGGCCCACACCAGAAGAGTGTGGCAACAACAAAGAGGACACAGCCATCTTAGAATGGCCTAAACAGGCACCGAGGCACGGCAAAATTACAAATAAAAGTCAATTTAGTCCCAGTGCAAAGTGATGTAAACGCACCATTCTGGTGACACCAGCCAAAGGAAGCGCTGCACAATTAGAAGTGCTAATTCCAAAAACGAAACAGGGTCGCTCGTAATAGTGGTATTATGTCCTCAGATTGTAGCATTCCTTACCCCCAGCAAATGCGCATCATGATGTTGGTCCGGGCGCGATGGAGGGCCTGAGGGCAGAGGGAAGAAGGCCCCACCAGGGTGAAAATGCAGTGAGAGAAGAGTTGGATGGAGGCAAGGCCCAGAAGTGGGCCTTCGAATGGTGTGGCAGGCTCCATCCTACCGGTTGCAGCCATTGGCTATTAGGGGCCAAGGCAGCCAATGGGAGGGGAGGCAGGGGCTGGCCCACACCAGAACATTGTGGCAACAACAAAGAGGACACAGCCATCTTGGAATGGCCTAAACAGGCATGGAGGCACGGCAGAATTACAAATAAAAGTCAATTTAGTCCCAGTGCGAAGTGATGTAAACGCAACATGCTGGTCACACCAACCAAAGCAAAGGCTGCAAAATTAGGAGTGCTAATTCCAAAAACGAAACAGGGTCGCTCGTAATAGCGGTATTATGTCCTCAGATTGTAGCATTCCTTACCCCCAGCAAATGCGCATCATGATTTTGGTCTGGGCGCGATGGAGGGCCGGAGGGCAGAGGGAAGAAGGCCTCATCAGGGTGAAAATGCAGTGAGAGAAGAGTTGGATGGAGGCAGGGCCCAGAAGTGGGCCTTTGAATGGTGTGGCAAGCTCTCGCCTCCCGGTTGCAGCCATTGGCTATTGGGGGCCAAGGCAGCATATGGGAGGGGAGGCAGGGGCTGGCCCACACCAGAACAGTGTGGCAACAACAAAGAGGACAAGGCCATTTTGGAATGGCCTAAAAAGGCATGGAGGCATGGCAAAATTACAAATAAAAGTCAATTTAGTCACAGTGCGAAGTGATGTAAACGCAACATGCTGGTCACACCAACCAAAGCAAACGCTGCACGATTAGAAGTGTTAATTCCAAAAACGAAACAGGGTCGCTCGTAATAGTGGTATTATGTCCTCAGATTGTAGTATTCCTTACCCCCAGCAAATGCGCATCATGATGTTGGTCCGGGCGCGATGGAGGGCCTGAGGCCAGAGGGAAGAAGGCCCCATCAGGGTGAAAATGTAGTGAGAGAAGAGTTGGATGGAGGCAAGGCCCAGAAGTGGGCCTTCGAATGGTGTGGCAGGCTCCATCCTACCGGTTGCAGCCATTGGCTATTAGGGGCCAAGGCAGCCAATGGGAGGGGAGTGTAAGAGAATTCAATTCAACACTACAGCTAAGTCAACGCCTAGTCTAGAATACTGAATGAAAACCCTTATTGATATATCTTTATGTCCAGTTCATGCGTTCTGGATGTCTACCCCTATATAACACCCCTCTCTTGGAATCCCCCTGACCCCACTGAGCCAAGAAGTAGTTCTGTTTTGCAAGTTAAAAAGTTTATTTGAGAATGTAAACAATATATATATATATACCACACTTTATAATAAATTAATAATTGAAGATCACACTTAATCTGATATGATAAAGATTAACAACGGAGAATCTGGCACTAGCCCACTTCTTTATAATCACTAAGGAGTTGACATGAAATGGATAAGGTAGCACACTGGTAAATAGGGACAGAAGAATAATGTGGTAGAGAATGCTTTATAGGGTTCAAGGAAATGCAAGGTTGGATGAATGAAATGCAGTATAGAAGATAAACTGATATGGTTTCACAAAAGACAAGGTAATCACTTTCCCTTTGTGGCAATTCACCCCCCCTATACAATGTAAGGAGATGGAAGGAGGAGCACACAGTTCAGGTATCCAATCACAATGTAATACAGAGTTCCAGTTTCCCAGCATGCTTAGAGGAGAATAGATATGAGTTTTACACAGGCTCAAAATGCTTTAAAATGTGATAGCAATATATTGGAAAATGTGCTAAAATGATTTTAATTCCCTCTGGAGGTTCAGGTTGAGGATTAGTTGGTTTAAATAAGTTCAGGTTTACTTTAGCAATGTTCTAGGAATGATTGGCAGGTTAAACAAATTTTTGGCAATTGAATTGCGGCAAAAGTATAGGGAGTAGGAATGCGGTTCTAGGTTCGTTGAAAAGCCAACATTCCCAGCTTTCAGAGGAAAGTTACTGCAAGTCTCTAAGACAAACGGTCACGGAGATATGAGCGATATGGTAAAGGTCGTTTTTCAGATTTGAAATTTTAAAAGTTCAAAGTGACAAGTTACAGCTAGCAACTAGAAATGACAGGTGACAGTTAGGAGACAGTTCTGGTTAGATTAAAATAGATTGAATTATATTATTTTAACTAAGAGATTGGTTCTGCACAGTTCTGCTAGGTACTCACAATATATTTAGAAATAGAATGGGCCTCGCCACGGATCTGGTCAGGTTTTCTTCACTTGCCACGGACGGTCTCTGCGCACAGCGTCTGGGTCAGCTCTCTAGTTCTGCGAACAGCGGTCTGATTCAGCTCTGCTCTGCCTCTGGTTCTGGATACTGTTCTGCTTTCTCTGGGTACAGCACTGCTTCTGGATCTTTCTGCACAGCTTTCTCTGGACCCAGCGCTGATCTGCACGGCTCCTGGATGCTGCTATCGCTGTTAGGTTTGCTGGATGCTGAGGCCCACTGAGAAGAGTTCTCAGTTTGTGGGTTTAGGCCCTTGCTTTGAGTTCTGAATCAAGTTCTTTGGAGTTTTAAAGTCTAAGTGTTGAATCTAGTATCTTCTGGATGTTGTGTGGTCCGGCAGAGCGCGTTGCAGCAAATGGAATTGAATGTCCCTATCTGTCCAGACTGTCTGCTTTTATGTGTTTTGAAAGTGGGTGGAGAGGCTAGCTTCCTAGGCCCTACCCCTCTCCACTTGTCATTGGCCACTTCCTCCTCTTCCCCTTGATTGGGGGAATGAAATGAAGTGTCATCATGATGAGGTCTGTTTATGATACAGAGAACCCACCCCTGTCAACTTGACACCCAAATCTATATCTGATCCAAATACATATTTACACAGGTACACATCTGTTTAAAATTACACGCACCCATCACATATCACATGAGGTATACTCTGTCCAAATCTGCTCTTCCTGAGAGCTTGCATTCAAAAATGGCAACATATTTCACTTTTTGGTCAGGTTACCAATATTGGATTTGTCCCCGCATTTACACAGATGTGCCCATGGTGTGTGGGCATTAGGTAGTGGAGTGTCAGATTTTTTAACATACATACATTTAGAGTAATATCCTCTTTTCCGCTAAAACCCCCCTGAACATACCACCGGGTCCTACCACGTCTTCAAATGTGCACAGAAAAATCACAAGAATTATGGTATCATTTAAATAATTATGACAAGTCCGTACTATGAGTTATTCATCTTTTTCTAAAACCATATTCTGGCTACAGGGGTGTGTCATTTCAGGTCACATGGTACAGAAACCAGTCTTTCCACTTCCTTCAAGCTCAGCCTCTGTCTCCAGTTTCTCCCCCTCCCCGTTTCTGCCAATAGGAAGCCATTTCTATGGCCCCTGCAATAAACCATCTGCCTGGGTGAAGGGGGTTGCATTGTTCAGAGGAAGCCATTTTTACGACACCCCCAATAAAACATTTGCCTGAGTCAGGACAGGGCTTTGTTCAATTTCCTGCAGAGCCCAGGTAATTCAATCAGAGAAGTGTCATATCCCTTTTGGTGGGAACAGCAAAAGGCAGCTAGGCCTGGGAACACAGCTGTTGTGCAAGTCTCAACTCCTGTCGGGGGTAGCTGGTGGGCAGAATTCAGTTCCTTAAGCCAGGCCCCAGCTAATGTCACTTTTAGTTACCCAGTTTTCTGCATTCAAATAAAACTAACCATTTTTACATATGCAGCTAGAATGCTGATTCTAAGTTTAAAACTATGACATTTAAACAATTGCAACCTATGTGACACTCAAAAGTAGGTCACTCATTTCTTATAAACATTTAGATTTTTAGTGTCTTTCAGTCCAAATTTACTTAAACTGCTGAAATCCACAGCTCAGCCAGTCTTGTTATAAACCTTCAAGTCACTTCAGAATATAACTTTACATTGGATCCACCTCTCAGTAAGTCTTTCTTTGGCCTGCTTTGGGTTCATTTATTCAGTTTTACACAAAAAAGTCTGGTGTTGTTTTAAAACACCGGCTTTCTGATAGTGGTGAGTACTGGTAATGCACCCATTTTTGGGATTTAAGAAAATGAATTCCCCACAATTCTAGGTTGCTTTTGGCAATCAGCATTGCCATTCCAAATGGTTTCAGGCTACTGTGTGGGTAGTCCAATGGTGGTTTTAGGCAGTGCCCTTCTGTGCCCATAACATCGGCAAAAATGGGTGGCAGCCTATTCTTCATGCCTTTCCCTGGGCATTTTCTGGGAAGCTCTGGCCATCATGATGTTTTCAATGCCAGTACTGCACAGTAGGGCTCGGATGCATGGGTAAAAACATCCCACAAGCCCCCCTCTTGCGATGGCCATTCTGTTTCACTGATGGAACTCGCAAGACCTGGGATGTTTCCTCATCTTCTTCCAATAGATGGCACAGTTCAGCATCTTTTCCTCCATCCGGTCGGATCGATCGGTTCTCCTCGCCGGTTCTGATGGGAGTATTGGTGGTACACTTGCCCCCTTGCGTCTCTGCTCCCGGTCTCCGGATCGTCCTCCTTGGCCCGTCTCCAGGTTTTCTTTCTCCTAGGACGACAAAGGAAGAGCGGCAATACCTATTCATGGACATTTCTCCCCCACCATTGATATAGTGGGGTGGCATATAAATTTATAGTCAAAACATATGAACATGCACATTTCTTTTTGCATTCAAAAATGAAAACACCCACATTGAGAAACTCAGAATTTGATAGGCGATATGTAGGATATTTTAAGTTAGAACTGAATTAATCTTAGACAGTACCCTCTAGGATTCCAGAGGATTCCTCCAGTTGTTGCAGAGTGTGCCTGGGATGGCAACACTTCAACTGGTTTATGTGGACCCACTTGTCTTCCCCCTCTGCCAAACCGCCTTTGGGGATGCGGATCTTGTAGGCCACAGGGGAGATTTTGTCTATAATCTCAAAGGGTCCCTTCCATGTAGGCAAACATTTTCGCTGTTTGGCCTGGTTCCTTTGGAAATTGTATAGATAGACCCGGTCCCCCACCTGATATTCCTTCCTGGAAGTCTTCAGGTCATAGTGGGTCTTCATGCTATCAGCTGATCTTTCTAGATTCCGCTGAGCATAAGCAAAAGCATGCTGAAGGTGTTTCCTTAAATTCTCCACATACTCATGAGTTGTGGAGGCATTTATCAGTGTCTGCTCTTGGGTCCTGTAGAGCAAATGCTGAGGAAGCACCATCTTGAGCCCAGTCATCAACTCAAATGGTGACATTTTGGTTGCAGATGAAGGGGTAGATCTGATGGCCATTAGGACCAGAGGTAATTGGATATCCCAACTTGGCCCAGAATCTGCCACAAACTTTTTTAAGATGCTCACAATGGTTCGGTTATATCTCTCTACTGCCCCAGAAGAAGCTGGCCGGTAAGCAATATGCAACTTCCTTTTGATCCCCAGTATCTCCCACCTCTTTGTCATCACTTCACTGGTGAAGTGGCTACCTCTGTCCGACTCAATCCTTTGAGGTAGACCAAAACGGGAAAAGATGTGGTTAATCATCAAGGCAGCTGCCGTTTCTGCCTTGCAGTTTGGGGCTGGGAGACATTCCACCCACTTGGTAAACATGCATGTCACAGTCAACATGTACTTATTCCCCCTAGATGAGCGAATCATAGGGCCTACAAAGTCGATTTGCAAATCTGACCATGGCAGTGTCATCCCCCGCTTTTGGAGAGGCGCGCTGTGTGTGAGGGACGTCGGCTGAAATTGCGCACACACAAGACACCCCTTCAAGTATTGGTCGAGGTCCTGCCCCATGTGTGGCCAGTATGTAACCTCTCTTAAGATTTCCAATGTTGTGTGAAACCCCCTATGACTGGCGGTGGCCGCATCATGGGCGTGACTTAACATCAGGCTTCAGAATGAGGTAGGAACCACCCACTGATCATGGCCAGCTTTGGATTTCCTTACCAGCAAACCGTCTTGGATTCGGAACATTTTTGGACATTTCATCAACACTCTTAGGTCCTCTTTCCCAATGTAATCGGTATCCGTCAGGGGAAAGTTCTCAGGGTCCTCAAGGTGTTGGTAAAATTGACCAATAATTGGGTCCCCCTTCTGAGCGGTAATCAAATCAGCATCAGGGGTCTCCTTACTCCATTGTGCAATTGAAAGGTCGTTGTGAGCATTTGTCTGGGACCTAGTGATAGCAGTGACCTGTATTTCCCCCAACAGGGACTCAATCTCAATTAGATCCCCTTGGATGGCCCCGGTTTTGGCCAGCTGATCAGCTAAGTCATTTCCAGTTTTGTCTGGTCCCTCTACTTTGGAATGACCCTTGATCTTCTTCCAATAGATGGTCATTCCCTTCGAGGTGACAAGATCATCAATGTTTTGGATCAACTTCCCATGTTTCAAGGGTTTGTTGTTAGCACATAACATGCCTCTGGTTTTCCAATTAACCAGGTGCTCCACGAACCCGTTCCGTACATAATCCGAATCTGTGATTATGACCAGTTCGTGGAGTTGATGCTGGACAGCAGTGAGGATGGCCTGATGCACAGCCATCAATTCTGCCACCTGACTACTTCGGGGACCAATTTTGTATCCAGCGGAGGGTTCTGGGAACTCATTCACCCATGCATTCCCTACACCGGCCACCAGTTCTTTCTCCCCGTTGTTGTCAACATGGTAAGAGCATCCATCCACATAGACAGTGGGAATTCCCTCACACTTGTCCTCTTCAAAGACTTTGTGTGGGGAATTAAGGTATGCCTCCATGTTGTCCTTGATTTTTAGACTTTCGTCCTCGAGACAGTTTTATCTGGCACAATCATGCAAGTCAGCCAGACCTTGCGCGAGGGGACTCTTCTTGTTTTGGCCATATCGGACCTCCACAGGAAAGCCTTGCATTGACAGAATCCAGGAAGTAATTCGGGAATTACTCACATTTCCGGCCCGCATTCTGTCACTTTGGAGATATTGCAGAGGCTGGTGTGGAGTCTCCACTATGATGTGTTCCCCCTGGATAAACGGGTGGTAATTCTTCAATGCCCACACCGTCGCCAGGAGTGCCTTCTCACAATCGTTGAATTTTTCCTCCACAGAGGATAAAGTTTTGCTCGCATAGGAGATTACTTTATTGACCTTGTCATGCTTTTGGTATAATACTGCCGTCAAGCATGTATTAGAGAACCCCGTCTCCAGGAAGAACTCCTTGTTTCTGACAGGGTAAGCTAGGCAGGGCGCTTGTGAGAGGCTTCTTTTGAGTTGTTTTACCGCCTCGGCTTGTTCTGGACCCCATTCCCACTTGACCCCCCCCTTCAGGAGATGAATCAGGGGTCTGGTGATCTCTGCGTAGCCCTCAATGAACTTTCTGCTGTAATTAGTCAGTCCAAGGAGGCTCCTTAGTTCCCGCAGAGTTGTGAGGTCTTTCAGTTTTTGGAGTGCTTCCACCTTCTTTTCCTGGGGACAGAGACCCTGAGGAGTAATCTCATGCCCCAAGAAATTAACACGGGTTCTACACCACTGTGCTTTCTGAAAGGAAAGTTTTGCTCCGGCGGCCCTCAACTGCATCAGAACATAACGGATCTCCGCTATGTGTTCCTCCACAGATGAACTTTTGATGAGGACATCATCTACATAAGCCAGGTTACCCCTTGCACCCAGGTCGGGCATGGCCTTATGTAGGAAAATGTTGAATTCATTGCCGGAGTTGAGGTATCCGAAGGGAGTCCGGGTCCATGTGTACTGCTGGCCCCCAAAGGTAAAAGCCAGCTTGTATTGGTCCTCCCTACTGACATGCACAGTCCAGAATCCATTGGTCAGGTCTATTGCAATGAATACCTGTAACCCCTCGATCTGGGCCAGCCCTTGGTCAATGTAGGGCAGAGGCCATCGGGAAGTATGGACCCGTTTGTTGAGCTCCCTGAGGTCGGCGCAGAGTCTCCACTGGCCGTTTGGCTTCAATATTACCAGCACCGGATTATTGAAGGTGCTGTGAACTGGACGGATTATTCCCCGAGACTCAAGGTTCTTAATTATTTCAGTAAGGGACTCCATTGATGCGAGAGGCAAGCGATATTGCTTCACAAACACAGGAGTCATGCCAGGGTCCGTGGGGATTGTTGTTGTGTGGATGTCGGTGCGGCCACAGTCATATGAGTCTACTGCAAAGAGATCTTGGATATCCAAGAAAACTTGTTTCAACTTTTGCTTTTGTTCCAGAGTCACACAGGCATCAGCTAGGTTGACTCTCTCTTCCACCATCTGCCTGAAGCCTGGAAAGACTTTTGGTTTGGCTATCTCAGCGGTCTCCTCCAGCTGGGTAGAGAAGTCCCTGGTCAGAGTGCTGGTTTGGACTGGAGGCTTCAGGTGGGAAAGGCAGCCCTCATGGACCTGGAAAATCACCTCATCCCTCCTGAAGTCACAAGTCACATCTTCCTTACCATAAGGACAAGAAGTGTACACCAGGAAGTTCCCCCCATGCCGGGTAAAAATCCTGTCTGGTGTTGTATTGTCCTCACTGTCACCGTCAAAACAGTCCTTGGGGATTGGTCCTAACAGTTCCTTACCTAAATCGATGGAAAAATGTCGGTCATCAACCGCCATTCCAATAATGGTGCCTGCGGCTAGAGTAATACTCTTTAAGTCGCTGTTATCCACCTCTATTAGGATGGTGTCATGTTCTATGTTGACTAATGGAGTTGGGTTTACCCCCAACCCTTGCTGTTGGAGAGAAGCGTTTAGATGTATGTAAGCATCAGGGTTTTTCAAATGTTGTTCTCTTTTAGCTTTCACTTCCAGGGAGAATTGTCGGGTCCTTTCTGGGATGGTGACTTCCTCTTTGATCTGAATTTCAACTGCATAAGGTAGTTATTGAGCTGACCTAAATGCTTTTTCTGGATCATCAAAGCCCATGGGATTATCCGCTAATCGGGACCAAGCTTTGAAGTTTATTAGGTCCAAACTAATGGCAAAGCGATTGAGAATGTCACTGCCTAAGTAAAAAGCGGCAGTGACGTCTCGCACGACCCAACAATTGTGGACTATCCTCTTGTTGCCAATGGAGATTTTGAGCATACACCTGCTGGGCAGGAGATGTTTGGAATTGGGTGCTTCCAGGTCCATTTCCCATTTGTCTATCAGTTTGAATGTGGGAATGGCTGGATCTTTTGGGAGTTGGCGAAACATGGCTTCGCTGATGAAGCTCTTACCGTTGTTCACACACACTCGAGCGAGAACAGAGTCCTTCCCATCATTTAACTGAACAGGGATGAACAACTGCTCTCCAATTTGCTGAATATCAGCCAGGCTCTGAGCTGATTTCACATCTTTCTGGACTATAGGAGTGGGAGTTTCTGGTTGTGGATTAGTAAGGAATTTCAGGGTGTTTCCTTCCAGTGTGGAATACCACCTTAAACGGGAAGGAAGGTTGATTTTCAGAAATAGAGAGGACCCCCCATCACCAGTCTGTTGTCCTACTGCTATTACTGTCACGTCTGGAATTGGGTTGTTCTGGAAGTGGAATTCTACTTGGTCAGATTTTTGTTCAACCATGTGGCATGTGCCGTTTAAACTAACATGGTTGACACTCTGTTTTAATTTTATGGGTCGGCTAGTCTGGGTCCAGAGGACCTTGTTTACGCAATCTATTACGGGTGACAACCTTCTCAGGAGGTCATTCCGTAGTAAACAAGGGGTGCCCTCTGGAGTCACAACTATGACCGGGTGTTTCAACTTGTGTCGCCCAATTTTAATGTCCAAATCTGCCGTCCCCTCGACGGGAATTTCCTTCCCGTCAAAGTTCTGGAGTTGTCCAGGAAGTGAGGTGAGAGGAATTTGGTAATTCCCTCCCCTTCCTGCATTCAGTTCATCAAAGGCCCTTCTGGACAGAAGGGTAGCTTGAGATCCCGTGTCCACCAGCGCTGAAATCGTACCCTGCCCCTGTACTTGTACCGGGGCATAATATCTTCCCTCCTTCTCCTCAAGGGGGCACAGATAATGCACATTTTTGGACAACTGGTGGGCTAACTTTCTGGTTTTGGACATTTCAAGAGAAGAAATTTCGGCAGACTTCTGTGGAGAGCCTTGGGAATCTGAAAGAAAAAGTTGGCAACTGGAGATCAGAGCCATTGTGGGTTCCCCTGGTTCTGGTTCTGGGCCGCCCCGCCCTTTTTGGAAGCAGTCATCAGGATGGGTTTGAACCAGGGGATTTTTTTGCTGTTGGTTCTGGGATGAGATGATGGGCGGCGGTAGCTCAGTCTCCATATCTCCCCAGTCTGGATTGGAATCCTTTGGGACCCATTTTTCTTTGGGAGGAGTTCCCCCATCTCTGAAGGAGAAGATCCTTTTCCCAGGATCCTCTGAGCATCCTTCTCCCTCAAATTGGAAGACCTGTATTTCTTCCACAAAACGGGTCTGTTTGGGTAGTTTGTTTCTCCTACCCCCCCTCTGCTCCTTGGGAGGCAGGCTTTCAGGGGCAGGAGATTTTGTTTCCGGTTCCTGGTTTTCCAGGGGCTGTTTACAAGTTGGGAAGGAAGCTTCCTCCAAGGCTTTACACCCCCCTTCCCCTTGTGCCTCCTCCCTGGGAACCAGTGTGTTATCGGGGTGCTGCCCCCGTCATTGTTCTGGAGCACCAGGTCCAGAGTTTGGGGCATTCTGCGGTGGCACGCTCATCTGAGGGTTCTGTTGAGCCCTCAGTATGTGACCCAGATCCCGTGCCATATTTTGGACCTGGCGCTCTAACTGGGACTCTACGGACTGATACAGCGCTCTATTTTCTCCCCTGGGCTGATCCCGGGAAGGGTAGCTATCCCTTCTCTGGTAGTACCCCTGGTTGGGAAGATTTTGGTACCCCTCCACCCTTGGCCTCCCCTCTCCCGGATTAGGTTGTCTGGGCTCAGGGAATTGGGGAAAGAAGGATGGATGATTTTGGGGCTGGAAGTTGGGTGGATACCTGGGGAAAAAGTTCTGCCCAGGATTTGGAGAATTTCTGCCCTCCGGTGGGAAGTTAGGAGGGAAGTTCCCTGGGTTAGGTGCTTGGCTGGATCCCCCCCCTTGGGCTGGAGGAGTCCACACATAACCCAGGATGGGTCGATTTCCCTTGTAACGGGGACTTACATAATCAGGAGAGCGAGGGACCCCATTTGTGGGGCTGCCTCCTTGGCTCCCTGTCTGTGACTGGCCCGAGGACCTTCTGGGCCTAGCATTATTAGGTGCAGGTAGGTTTTTAGGCCCCCCATCTCCAAATCTAAAACGGGGGCAACCTTTACCTCTGCCACCTTGGCAGCAGCAGGGGTGCTGTTGGATTTGGGGTTTTTAGGCTGGTTTTTGTTTTCCACCGGTTTCTGCACCTCGTAGATGCGGGTGGCTTGTTCAATGACCCATTCTAAAGATCTTTTCTCATGAAAATCTCTCACGAGCTGGGTCATTATGTATTTGGGCAAGGCATGGAAAAAAGTATTAACAAATTCTCTGCTGTCTGTGCGCACCCTTCTGGTGGTCTGCGCAAAGGCACGTTTCAGTTCTTGCACAAATTCTTGTGGGGCCTGATCCTCCCCACATTGCAAATTGTAGGCTGCCTTGCGAGCCTCTTGAGGATTTCTGTGAACAGAAAAATGTTTCAAGATGGCCGCCTTATAGGTGGACCATCTTAAATGATTTTGGTCCTCCAGCCCCGCAAAGAAACTGGAGTATTCTGGTGAGAATGTCCATTTGACGTACTGGATGCAGCTACTGCTGTCCTTCAAATGGAAAGTCTCCATCATTTGCTCATAGAGCTCCAAGTGTTCCCATACGGAATACTTGGCGTTCTTATGATAAGGCGTGATAACACTCCTTATTGCCTTTATTTGCTTCAAAGGGTCCTTAAGCAAGGCCCTTTTTGCCTTATTGGCCTTTTTGGTTCGGGTAACCCTGGTCCATTCATCCTCTGACTCAGAGGCACTGCTCCCAGAGGTTCCTGTCTGATCTTCCAGGTTTTCCCGGATTCTGCGAGCCTGGGAATGGCTGGCAGAATGTGGGGACCTGGTCTTCTGTGTCCTGCGCCGTTCAGAGGAGTCTTCAGATTCCTCTTTGCTGCCAGGATTTGATGGGTACCCCCCCACTGACCTAACTGGGCAGAAGTTTTCAGGATGCCCTTAATGGGCCTATTCTCCTGGGTTTCCCCACTAAATTGCACTGTGCTTGGGTGCCCATACCCGGATGCCCGCCCATCCATTCCTGGAAGGTACTGGCCTATGAGCCCCATGCTTCTGGCTGAATAGTAATCTGCCATCCCTGTGGCCCGGTGCTCATGCGCGCCAGGGGACATGGGGGTGGCAGAGTCCAGGGACTGAGAGAGATAAAGGCCTCTGGTACTAGGGCTCCTGAGGTTATGCTCGGGAGTTTCCCTTTCCCAGCAAACCTGGTCTCTATCCGCCCCTGCTCCCTGTTGCAATGCAAGAGCCTGCACCTTCAGTTCCTCAGTTAAGGCCTTACTAGACTCTATCAGTCTCCCCTGTATCGCTACCTGTTGTTGGAGCCTATCATTGTGCTGGCAGAGAGCCTCATTCTCTCTCTGCGTTTCCTGATTGGTCCTGGAGCACTGGGCCAGTCTTTGCTGCCGGAGGGTTACCTCCTGAGCTGTGTCCCTATTGGCCTGCTCCTGTCTTGCCAGAGCCTCCTCCACCCTCCCGGTGTGCTCTAGCAAGTCATGGTGTTCTTTTTGGAGGTCACCCAGACCCTGGTGGGCCAGGTGATTTTCTTTCATTTTTCTCCTTAAGTGGCAGACTTCCTGGCCTAAAGTGTCCCTTTCCTGACCAAGAGCTTGAATTTGTGACGCCAGGTCGTCCCTTTGCCTTTGGAAGGCACCAGCTTTCTGGCGCTCCTGATCAAACTCTGCCTGGGTATCCAGGTCTTTCAGGATCAGTTTATTGCTCTCCTCTTTCTCTCTGTCTAGTTGGATTTGCAGGGTGGCTACCTGCTCTGTGCATGCCCTGTTGAAATTGATCTGTTGCTCCAGCTTTTTCTGGCTCTGCAGTAGGGAGTCCAAACTGTCTTGGTGTTCCTTCTGCAAAGCCAGAATTCTGGTATCCTGGTCAGCCTTTTCCTGTTGCAGGATATCCATATCCTTCTTTATTTTAATGATGTGCTGTCTACTCTCATTTTCTGACTCCTGGCTCCCCTGCAGCCTCTGCTCTGAAGAGACCAGGTCAGATTGGACCTTCTCTAACGCCATCTGTCGCTTATTCGCCAGATCTTGGCTTTCAGTACATTTATCCTGCATGTCTCCCATATATAGGTGCAGGTATGCCGCTATCCTAACCATCTTGTCTTGTTCATCCTTAGCTTTAGGAGCCATGTATAGTTCACGCAGGGCCACATGTAAGGGACCCTGATCTCTCCATGTATCTGACCCTATTTCAGTGACCTGTTGCGTGATGGCCTGCAACCAGACCATGCGGTCCTGGTGAGTCCACTCACCTCTCACAAATAACTTATGTAAGAAGTGCTCTCTGGCTATTTTCATGTCTACTAAGGTCGTCATTCTAGAGATTGGTCTCTGTCCTGACTTACAGAAGTTTATATTTTATTTTTGCAGAACAGACCTTTTCCTTAGAGCGTTCCTTTGAGGAGTGCTTTACAGCGTAACACAGCGTGGTGATCTGACCGGATATGTGTATCCGGTCAGCTGGCACGCTGTATTAATCTGCACAAGTGATAGATCTAACCCAAACGTCCCGGACGAGCCCCCAATTTGTAAGAGGATTCAATTCAACACTACAGCTAAGTCAACGCCTAGTCTAGAATACTGAATGAAAACCCTTATTGATATATCTTTATGTCCAGTTCATGCGTTCTGGATGACTACCCCTATATAACACCACTCTCTTGGAATCCCCCTGACCCCACTGAGCCAAGAAGTAGTTCTGTTTTGCAAGTTAAAAGGTTTATTTGAGAATTTAAACAATATATATATATATATCACACTTTATAATAAATTAATAATTGAATATCACACTTAATCTGATATGATAAAGATTAACAACGGAGAATCTGGCACTAGCCCACTTCTTTATAATCACTAAGGAGTTGACATGAAATGGATAAGGTAGCACACTGGTAAATAGGGACAGAAGAATAATGTGGTAGAGAATGCTTTATAGGATTCAAGGAAATGCAAGGTTGAATGAATGAAATGCAGTATAGAGGATAAACTGAAATGGTTTCACAAAAGACAAGGTAATCACTTTCCCTTTGTGGCAATTCACCCCCCCTATACAATGTAAGGAGATGGAAGGAAGAGCACACAGTTCAGGCATCTAATAACAATGGAATACAGAGTTCCAGCTTCCCAGCAAGCTTAGAGGAGAATAGATATGAGTTTTACACAGGCTCAAAATGCTTTAAAATGTGATAGCAATATATTGGAAAATGTGCTAAAATGATTTTAATTCCCTCTGGAGGTTCAGGTTGAGGATTAGTTGGTTTAAATAAGTTCAGGCTTACTTTAGCAATGTTCTAGGAATGATTGGCAGGTTAAACAAATTTTTGGCAATTGAAAGCAAGGAAGCTGCTGTTTTCACACGGGGAGAAATTTGCAAATCGCGGCAAATTCACGAATGCGGTTCTAGGTTCGTTGAAAAGCCAAGATTCCCAGCTTTCAGAGGAAAGTTACTGCAAGTCTCTAAGACAAACGGTCACGGAGATATGAGCGATATGGTAAAGGTCGTTTTTCAGATTTGAAATTTTAATAGTTCAAAGTGACAAGTTACAGCTAGCAACTAGAAATGACAGGTGACAGCTTTGCAAATGACAGGTGACAGTTAGGAGACAGTTCTGGTTAGATTAAAATAGATTGAATTATATTATTTTAACTAAGAGAATGGTTCTGCACAGTTCTGCTAGGTACTCACAATATATTTAGAAATAGAATGGGCCTCACCACGGATCTGGTCAGGTTTTCTTCACTCGCCACGGACGGTCTCTGCGCACAGCGTCTGGGTCAGCTCTCTAGTTCTGCGAACAGCGGTCTGGGTCAGCTCTGCTCTGCCTCTGGTTCTGGATACTGCTCTGCTTTCTCTGGGTACAGCACTGCTTCTGGATCTTTCTGCACAGCTTTCTCTGGACCCAGCGCTGATCTGCACGGCTCCTGGATGCTGCTATTGCTGTTAGGTTTGCTGGATGCTGAGGCCCACTGAGAAGAGTTCTCAGTTTGTGGGTTTAGGCCCTTGCTTTGAGTTCTGGATCAAGTTCTTTGGAGTTTTAAAGTCTAAGTGTTGAATCTAGTATCTTCTGGATGTTGTGTGGTCCGGCAGAGCGCGTTGCAGCAAATGGAATTGAATGTCCCTATCTCTCCAGACTGTCTGCTTTTATGTGTTTTGAAAGTGGGTGGAGAGGCTAGCTTCCTAGGCCCTACCCCTCTCCACTTTTCATTGGCCACTTCCTCCTCTTCCCCTTGATTGGGGGAATGAAATGAAGTGTCATCATGATGAGGTCTGTTTATGATACAGAGAACCCACCCCTGTCAACTTGACACCCAAATCTATATCTGATCCAAATACATATTTACACAGGTACACATCTGTTTAAAATTACATGCACCCATCACATATCACATGAGATATACTCTGTCCAAATCTGCTCTTCCTGAGAGCTTGCATTCAAAAATGGCAACATATTTAACTTTTTGAAATTGAACATACCACCGGGTCCTACCACGTCTTCAAATGTGCACAGAAAAATCACAAGAATTATGGTATCATTTAAATAATTATGACAAGTCCGTACTATGAGTTATTCATCTTTTTCTAAAACCATATTCTGGCTACAGGGGTGTGTCTTTTCAGGTCACATGGTACAGAAACCAGTCTTTCCACTTCCTTCAAACTCAGCCTCTGCCTCCAGTTTCTCCCCCTCCCAGTTTCTGCCAAGAGGAAGCCATTTTTATGGCCCCTGCAATAAACCATCTGCCTGGGTGAAGGGGGTTGCATTGTTCAGAGGAAGCCATTTTTACGACACCCCCAATAAAACATTTGCCTGAGTCAGGACAGGGCTTTGTTCAATTTCCATATCCCTTTTGGTGGGAACAGCAAAAGGCAGCTAGGCCTGGGAACACAGCTGTTGTGCAAGTCTCAACTCCTGTCGGGGGTAGCTGGTGGGCAGAATTCAGTTCCTTAAGCCAGGCCCCAGCTAATGTCACTTTTAGTTACCCAGTTTTCTGCATTCAAATTAAACTAACCATTTTTACATATGCAGCTAGAATGCTGATTCTAAGTTTCAAACTATGACATTTAAACAATTGCAACCTATGTGACACTCAAAAGTAGGTCACTAATTTCTTATAAACATTTAGATTTTTAGTGTCTTTCAGTCCAAATTTACTTAAACTGCTGAAATCCACAGCTCAGCCAGTCTTGTTATAAACCTTCAAGTCACTTCAGAATATAACTTTACATTGGATCCACCTCTCAGTAAGTCTTTCTTTGGCCTGCTTTGGGTTCATTTATTCAGTTTTACACAAAAAAGTCTGGTGTTGTTTTAAAACGCCGGCTTTCTGATAGTGGTGAGTACTGGTAATGCACCCATTTTTGGGATTTAAGAAAATGAATTCCCCACAATTCTAGGTTGCTTTTGGCAATCAGCATTGCCATTCCCAATGGTTTCAGGCTACTGTGTGGGTAGTCCAATGGTGGTTTTAGGCAGTGCCCTTTTGTGCCCATAACATCTGCAAAAATGGGTGGCAGCCTATTCTTCATGCCTTTCCCTGGGCATTTTCTGGGAAGCTCTGGCCATCATGATGTTTTCAATGCCAGTACTGCACAGTTTTTGAGGTAGGGCTCGGATGCATGGGTAAAAACATCCCACAGGAGGCAGGGGCTGGCCCACACCAGAACATTGTGGCAACAACAAAGAGGACACAGCCATCTTGGAATGGCCTAAACAGGCATGGAGGCACGGCAGAATTACAAATAAAAGTCAATTTAGTCCCAGTGTGAAGTGATGTAAACACACCATGCTTGTCACATCAACCAAAGCAAAGGCTGCACAATTAGGAGTGCTAATTCCAAAAACGAAACAGGGTTGCTCGTAATAGCGGTATTATGTCCTCGTATTGTTGCATTCCTTACCCCCAGCAAATGCGCATCATGATGTTGGTCTGGGCGCGATGGAGGGCCAGAGGGCAGAGGGAAGAAGGCTCCATCAGGGTGAAAATGAAGTGAGAGAAGGGTTGGATGGAGGCAGGGACCAGAAGTGGGCCTTCAAATGGTGTGGCCGGCTCCCGCCTCCCGGTTGCAGCCATTGGCTATTATTGGCCAAGGCAGCCAATGGGAGGGGAGGCAGGGGCTGGCCCACAGCAGAACAGTGTGGCAACAACAAGGAGGACACAGCCATCTTGGAATGGCCTAAACAGGCATCAAGGCACAGCAAAATTACAAATAAAAGTCGATTTAGTCTCAGTGCGAAGTGATGTAAACGCGCCATGCTGGTCACACCAACCAAAGCAAACGCTGCACAATTAGAAGTGCTAATTCCAAAAATGAAACAGGGTTGCTCGTAAAAGTGGTATTATGTCCTCAAATTGTAGCATTCCTTACCCCCAGCAAATGCGCATCATGATTTTGAGCCGGGCGCGATGGAGGGCCGGAGGACAGAGGGAAGAAGGCCCCATCAGGGGGAAAATGCAGTGAGAGAAGAGTTGGATGGATGCCGGGCCCAGAAGTGGGCCTTCGAATGGTGTGGCCGGCTCCCGCCTCCCGGTTGCAGCCATTGGCTATTAGGGGCCAAGGCAGCCAATGGGAGGCGCTGGCCCACACCAGAACAGTGTGGCAACAACAAAGAGGACATGGCCATCTTGGAATGGCCTAAACAGGCATGGAGGCACAGCAGAATTACAAATAAAAGTCAATTTAGTCCCAGTGCGAAGTGATGTAAACGCACCATGCTGGTCACACCAACCAAAGCAAAGGCTGCACAATTAGAAGTGCTATTTCCAAAAACGAAACAGAGTCGTTCGTAATAGAGGTATTATGTCCTCAAATTGTAGCATTCCTTACCCCCAGAAAATGTGCATCATGATGTTGGTCCGGGTGTGATGGAGGGCTGGAGGGCAGAGGGAAGAAGGCTCCATCAGGGTGAAAATGCAGTGAGAAAGGAGTTGGATGGAGGGAGGGCCCAGAGGTGGGCCGTCGAATGGTGTGGTCGGCTCCCGCCTCCCGGTTGCAGCAATTGGCTATTAGGGGCCAAGGCAGCCAATGGGAAGGGAGGCAGGGGCCGGCCCACACAAGAACAGTGTGATAACAACAAAGAGGACAGGGCCATCTTGGAATGGCCTAAACAGGCATGGAGGCATGTCAAAATTACAAATAAAAGTCAATTTAGTCCCAGTGTGAAGTGATGAAAATGCGCCATGCTGGTCACACCAGCCAAAGCAAACGCTGCACAATTAGAAGTGCTAATTCCAAAAACGAAACAGGGTCGCTCGTAATAGCGGTATTATGTCCTCAAATTGTAGCATTCCTTACCCACAACAAATGCGCATCATGATGTTGGTCCGGGTGCGACGGAGGGCCGGAGGGCAGAGGGAAGAAGGCTCCACCAAGTTGAAAATGCAGTGAGAGAAGAGTTGGATGGAGGCAGGGCCCAGAAGTGGGCCTTCGAATGGTGCGGCTGGCTCCCACCTCCCGGTTGCAGCCATTGGCTATTATGGGCCAAGGCAGCCAATGGGAGGTGAGGCAGGGGCTGGCCCACACCAGAACAGTGTGGCAACAACAAAGAGGACACAGCCATCTTGGAATGGCCTAAACAGGCATGGAGGCATGGCAAAATTACAAATAAAAGTCAATTTAGTCCCAGTGGAAAGTGATGTAAACACACCATGCTGGTCACACCAACCAAAGCAAATGCTGCACAATTAGAAGTCCTAATTTCAAAAACGAAACAGGGTCACTCGTAATAGTGGTATTATGTCCTCATATTGTAGCATTCCTTACCCCCAGCAAATGTGCATCATGATGTTGGTCCGGGGGCGATGGAGGGTCGGAGGGCAGAGGGAAGAAGGCTCCATCAGGGTAAAAATGCAGTGAGAGAAGAGTTGGGTGGAGGCAGGGCCCAGAAATGGGCCTTCAAATGGTGTGGCCGGGTCCCGCCTCCCGGCTGAAGCCATTGGCTATTTGAGGCCAACGCAGCCAATGGGAGGGGAGGCAGGGGCTTGCCCCCACCAGAACAGTGTGGCAACAACAAATAGGACACGGCCATCTTGGAATGGCCTAAACAGGCATGGAGACATGGCAAAATTACAAATAAAAGTCAATTTATTCCCAGTGCAAAGAGATGAATACGCACCATGCTGGTCACCCCAGACAAAGCAAACGCTGCACAATTAGAAGTGCTAATTCCAAAAATGAAACAGGGCCACTCGTAATAGCAGTATTATGTCCTCATATTGTAGCATTCCTTACCCCCAGCAAATGCGCATCATGATGTTTGTCCGGGCACGATGGAGGGCCGGAGGGCAGAGGGAAGAAGGCTCCACCAGTGTGAAAATTCAGTGAGAGAAGGACTTGACCCCAACCTCAGCCCATCAGCAAAGGCAGCCCCTTCAAGGCCTGACACCTCCCACTAACAGAACAGCACTGACCTCAGCCCATTACCCCAGGCATCCCCCTCAATCCTGACACCTCACACTAACCCCACTGACCTCCAGTCCAACCCATCAAGCTCCCTTCCAGTCCTCCCTCCTCCCACCACCCCCACTGACCATTGCCCCATCCCCAGGCAGACCCCTCAAGTCCTGACACCTCCCACTACCACTACTGACCGCTGCCCATTACCCCATGCAGCCCGTTCAAGTCCTGACAAGTCCAACTACCCCAATGAACTTTGCCCATTACCCAGGGCAGCCCCCTCAAGTCCTGACACCTCCTACCACCCACACTGACCTCTGCCCGAACCCCCTCAAGCCCCTTGCTAGTCTTCTCTTCTCCCACCACCCCCTACTGATCTCTGCCCCCAACTCCAGGCATCCCTCTCAAGTCCTGGCACATCCCACTACCCCAGGTTACCTCTTCCCTTATGCCATGCAGCCCCCTCGTGTCCTTACAACTCCCACTACCACCACCGACCTCCACCCATCACCCCAGGAAGCCCCCTCAAGTACTGACACATCCAACTAACCCCACTGACCTCCACTCCAACACCCTCAGGCCCAATGCTAGCCTTTCCTCCTCCCACTACCCCCACTGAACATTGCCCCATCCCTAGGCAGACCCCTCAATTTCTGACATCTCCCACTACTGCTACTGACCTCCGCCCGTTACCCCATTCAGCCCCTCAAGTCCTGCCAACACCCACCACCCCCAATGAACTTTTCCCATTACCCCAGGCAGCCCCCTCAAGTCCTGACACCTCCCACTACCACCACTGACCTACACCCCAAACCCCTCAAGCCCTCTGCTAATCTTCCCTCTTCCAACTACAGTCACTGACCTCAGCCCCTACGCCAGGCACCCACCTTAAGTTCTGACACGTCCCACTACACCCATACACCCACTGTTGCCCACTCCCTCCCCTCAAGCCCCTGCTAGTCATCCCCCCTCTGACCAGCCCCAATAACCGCCAGCCATTACCCCAGGCAGCTCCCTCAAGTCCTGTCACTCCCCACTACCCCCACTGACATCTGCCCCAACCTCCCCAAGCCGCCCGCTAGTTTTCCCTCCTCCCACCCACCTATGATCTAGCCAAATCACCCCCCAGAAGTTCTTACACATCGCACCACACCCACTGCCTTTCCGCCCAATCCCCCTCAAGCCCCTGCTAGTCTTCCATCCTCCGACCACCCCCACTGACCTCCACCCATTACCCCAGGCAGTCCCCTCATGTCCTGACACCTCCCAAAACCCCCAATGACTTCCACCTGAACCCCTGAAAGCCCCCTGATAGTCTTCCCTTCTCCCACCATCCCCACTGACCATTACCCCATCCCCAGATAGACCCCTCAAGTCCTGACATCTCCCTCTACCACCACTGACCTCCACACATCACCTCAGGCAGCCCACTCAAATCCTGAAGCATCCCACTAGTCCAGCTGACCTCTGCCCATTACACCATGCAGCCCCCTCAATCCCTGACACTACCCACCACCCCAAATCAGCTCCAAACCAAACCCCTCAAGCCCCCTACTAGTCTTCCCTCAACCATACCCACTGAACCTGGCCCCCAACCCCAGTCAGCCGACTAAGTCCTGACATCTCCCACGACCACCACTGACCTCCACACATCACCCCAGGCAACCCCCAACAACCCTGACACATCCCACTACCCCAATGAACTTTGCCCATTACCCCAGGCAGCCCCCTCAAGTCCTGACACCTCACACTACCCCCAATGACCTCTGCCCCAACCCCCTCATGCCCATCGCTAATCTTCCCTCCTCCACCAAAAACACTGCCCTTTGCCCCTACCCCAGGCAATCCCCTTAAATCCCGGCACCTCCCACTACCCCCACTGACCTCCGCTCTATCCCCTCAAGACCCTTCTAGTCTTTCCGCCTCTGACAAGCCACAGAGACCTCCACCCATTACCCAGGCAGCCCCCTCAAGCCCTGATACTTCCCTCTACCACTACTGACCTCCGCCCAACCCCCTCAAGCCCATTGCTAATATTTCTTCCGCCATCTGCAAACACTGACATCTGCCCCTACCCCAGGCAGCCCCCTTAAATCCTGACACCTCTAACTACACCCATTAACCTCTGTTCCATCCCCTCAAGCCTCTGCTAATCGTCCATCCTCCAACCAGCCCCAATGTCCTGTGCCCATTACCCCAGGAAGCCCCCTGAGGTTCTGACACCTCCCACTACCCATGCAGACCTCAGCCCATCACCCCAGATATCAACCACAAGTCCTGACACCTACCAATACCCCAGATAACCTCTGTGCATTACCCAAGACAGCCCCCTCCCGTCCTAACACCTTCCACTACCCCCACTGTTCTCTGCCCAACACCCCAGAATGCCCCCTCAAGTCCTGAAATCTCCCACTACCGTCACTGACCTCCAACCCAACCCACTCAAGCACCATGCTCGTCTTCCTTCCTCCCACGATCCCCACTGCACTCTACCCTCAACCCCAGGCTGCCACCAAGTCCTGACAACTTCCACTACCCCAATCACCTCTGCCCATCACCCCAAGCAGCCCCCTCAGGATCTGATACCTCCCACAAACCCCACTGACATCTACCCATTACCCCAGGCAGCCCTCTCAAGTCCTGACCCCTCCTACTATTTCCACTGAAATCTGCCCCATCCCACTAAAGCCTCCTGCTAATCTTCCCTCCTCTCACCAACCCCAACTGACCTCCACTGTTACCCCAAGCAGCCCCCTCAAGTCCTGACAGCTCCCACTACAAACACTGACTCCCGCCCATCACTTCAGGCAGCTCCCTGTCCTGCCACCTCCCAATGCCCCCACTGACCTCCACCAATTACACCAGGCAGCCCCCTCATGTCCTATCTCCTCCCAAAACCCAACAGACTTCCACCTGAACCCCCAGAATCCCCCTGATAGTCTTCCCTCCTCCCACCAACCCCGCTGACTGCTGCCACCTGCCACATGCAACACCCTTAAGTCCTTACACATACCACTACACCTGCTGACTTCCACCCAATCCCTCATAAGACTCTGCTAGTCTTCCATCATCTGAATAACCAGTCTGACCTCTGCCTTGTACCGCAGGCAGTTCCTTTATGTCCTGACGCCTCCTAAAACCCACTGACATCCACCTGGACCCCCACAATCCCCCTGCTAGTCCTCCCTCCTCCCACCACCCCCACTGACTGCAGCCCCCTGCCACATGCCCTTAAGTCATGACACCACCCACTACACCTGCTGACCTCCACCCCATACCTTACCAGACCCTGCTAGTCTTCCCTCATCTGAAGACCCCCACTGCCCTCTGCCCTGTACCGCAGGCACTGCCCTCAAGTCCTTAAACCTCCCACTGCACCCACTGGCCTCGGCCTCATCCCCTCAAGGACCCTGCTAGTCTTCCCTCCTCCAACCACCCCACTGACTGCTGCCTCCTACCGCAGACAGTCCTGCCAGGTCCTGTAATCTCCTACTACCCCCACTAAATTCAGCGTATCACCCCACGATCCCCTCAAGTCCTGACACCTCCCACTACACCCTCTGACATCCACATCAAACCACTCAAGCCCCCTGCTAGTCTTCCCTCCTCCCACCACCCCACTGTCCATTACCCCATGCCCAGGCAGACCCCTCAAGTCCTGACACCTCACACTACCCCCACTGACCTCTGCTCCATCCCCCTCAAGAACCTACTAGTCTTCCCTCCACTGATAAGCCCCAAAAGACCTCCACCCATTACCCTAGGCAACCCCCTCAAGTCCTGACACTTCCCACTACCACCACTGACCTCTGCCCCAAACCCCTCAAGGCCATTGCTAATCTTCCCTCCTTCAACTGCAAACACTGATATCTGCCCCTACCCCAGGCAGCCCCCTCAAGTCCCGACACCTACCACTGCACCCACTGACCTCTGCTCCATTCCCCTCAAGCCCCTGCTAATCGTCCATCCTCCAACCAGCCGCAATGATCTCCGCTCATTATCCCAGGCACCCCCTCAAGTCCTGACACCTCCCACTACCCCCGCAGACTGTTAGGGAGAATTCTCAAAATGTGCTAATTTCCCTTACCCTTTGGGACCCCCAGCAACTTTGCTGGATTTCTAGGGTTTTCATTTTTACCTGGAAAGAGTGTGAGCCTGTTTTCCCACTCTTTCATGTATTTTGATGTGTGTTTTACTTTTGTGTTCTTTGAATATGGAGTTTAAAAAAAACTCCATATGTGAAA